>NC_142468.1:99224469-99527500 GCF_049115385.1 Moschus berezovskii
TGTTGTATTAGTTCAGGTGTACAGTTTATGTTTTAAATGTGTGACTTCAACTAAGTTTCCAGGTGAAGATCATAGAAAGTAACAATGGTGATATTTTCCCATTGTAAACAATCCATCAGAAAGCAGTGGACCACCCTTGGCGGTAGTTTTGTGTAATGGAAGACAGACTAGCAAATGAAGCTGAGTCAGAGGGTAGGAAAAATACAAGAGGTCTTCCATGATGGAATGAAGGGACAGTAAGCTTACCTAAGGACTAGTTTAAATGACCCAGGAAGGGAAGCAGAAATGTAACTAGGAACTTCTCTCCATCAACTGCTGTGATAATTGAACCCTTTGGAGAGGAGCTGGTAAGGAGGACACTCTCAAAAGTTAGTGACCTTAATTCCTCTGCCTTCTTTCCACATCTTTGGATTCATGGATGGTAGAGATGAGAAAAACCCATTACACAGTCTTAATAGAAATGCTCAATAGCTTTCTTTCCCCTCTAATTGAAAACATTGCTCCCACTTCACTCCAGAGAGAGCAGAGAAATTAATGCATATTGTCCTTTTGGTCTAATCTTGAACTTTACCTTATCTCCTCTTTGCTAGGAATTGTTTTGGACAAGAGGAGGCTGAGGAGGCGCTCGGCCTTCTTTGTCGTCCTTTGTTCTTTTGTTACGGAAGTCAGGCCTGCTCCATCAGAGATTTGGCCACTCGACATTTGACATCAGGGTAATAAATATAAATGATTACATCTCTCAAACTTTTCCTGCACACCAGCTACTGTACTAAGTGCTTTGTGTATGGTATCACATTTAATCTGCATAATACTCTGAAGTAGATGACCTTTACACAGATAAGGAAATTCCAATTTCTCTAAGCCAAGAGGCATATTTTCCATCATCGGCATATTTCCATTAGGGGTAGACATCTTTCCTTGCCTCTCCTCTTGTGAACTTCCTACGAAGCCTCACTAGCAGTGTTTTCTCAGGTCCCCGTGGCTTCATGGATGTTCCCATACTTGCTGCTGCTGCTGCTAAGTCGCTTCAGTCGTGTCCGACCCCATAGATGGCAGCCCACCAGGCTCCCCTGTCCCTGGGATTCTCCAGGCAAGAACGCTGGAGTGGGTTGCCATTTCCTTCTCCAATGTTCCCATGCTTACTGGCTTTGAAATCCTGCACAGGAAAACATCCTTGTAAGAACTGTGACTGCTGTTTCTCTCTCTCCAGGTGGAATAGCGGTAGAAGGAGGATTTAGAATAAGAATCTGAAGTTTTCAAAGCTCTCTTGGAGGCCCAGTTGTGCAGTGGCACAGGAGAAATGTGGTGAAATTGGGCAAGGTTCTTGCGGAGAAGGCTCTTCCCTGGGTATTGTTATTGGTTTGTTTTCTGCTGCTGTAGCTCTAAGGTCACCCCTTAGGGCCATAGACACTATGAAGAGGGCCATCCCAATGGATGTGAGGAAGAAGTTTCCAGTCTCAAGGGCATTTCCTCTTCCTACACCATGCCTTTTAGATCAGGACCCTTCTCTCTGCTTTGACTCAGCTGGCCCTCTTCATAGTGTCTATGGGTCATTTTCTTCAGAGCGTGGTGACTTTGGAGCAACCAGAGTCATGTCAAAAAGTCTCCTACCTAATCTACCTCAGATAGTCTCACTCCTAGAAAGTTAGCTCACACTAGCTCCAGTTCTTGGGTTATGTTCTTTATGGGATGCCATTTTTGCTCCTTAGATAGATCCAGGGAGAAACAATTTCCTTTAGAACCATCTACCCAAGGCTGGGCAATACCTCCCTTGGACACCCTCCTCCCCTCTCCAAGCTGCCACCCCAGGAACGGAAATCTCACAACCAATCAGTCTTTTTTCCCATTTTTCAGTCTTCAAGTAAGAATGTGTCAAGATGCAGCCTTGGTAATTGGCGCAAACCTGTTATTCGTTTTGGACCTCAGCTTTGGCCTTTGAAAGTCTGAATAGCCCAATGCTTATTTCAACATAATTCCTGGCATCCCTGAACTTGGCTGTGATCAAGATCACATGAAGGAATGGGTGACTGTCAAGTCTAATCAGTTAATGCATTAGTATGAAGACAAGTCAGGTCATTTGGGTTCATTGTTAATATCGGAATAATCTCTTTCAAATATTGGTGAGCACTCTGAATGTAACTGGAAGCGAAATTTTTCTTATGAACTTTAAAAGTTGAAATTATATCAGTCGGTGGAAATATAAATACATGATTATTATTTTAAGAAAAATGTAATAATTGATTGTAAAAGCTTATACTTGGCTTCCCGTATAGCTCAGAGGTAAAGAATCTGCCTGCAATGCAGGAGAAGCAGGAGATGTTGGTTTGATCCCTGGGTAGGGATGACCTCCTGGAGAAGGCAGGCAACCCACTGCAGTATTCTTGTCTAAAGAATCCTATGCACAGAGGAGCCTGGAGGGCTACGGTCCAAAGCATCACAAAGAGTTGAACACAACTGAGCACGAACACAAGCCCAAATGCTCATACGACACATAAAATTCATTAAGAATTTTCAGTTAAAAGTAGTTTCTTATTTTTATTTATATTTTATTTAAAAATTTTCATTAGTTGACAGTTATATAAATAGTAGAAGAGAATGGATTACCTGGATCACTTTAGAAAAAAACCTTATATACTTTTTCAGCCAAAAATATTTACAACATTTCAATAAATAGTACAGTTCAGTTCAGTCGCTCAGTCGTGTCCAACTCTTTGCAATCCCATGGACTGCAGCATTCCAGGCTTCCCTGTCCATCACCAACTCCAAGAGCTTGCTCAAACTCATGTCCATTGAGTCAGTGATGCCATCCTCCGCCTTCAATCTTTCCCAGCATCAAGGTCTTTTCAGATGAGTCAGTTCTTCTCATCAGGTGGCCAAAGTATTGGAGTTTCAGCTTCAGAATCAATCCATCCAAAGAACATTCAGGACTGATTTCCTTTAGGATTGACTGGTTTGATCTCCTTGCACTCCAAGGGACTCTCAAGAGTCTTCTCCAAGATCACAATTCAAAAGCATCAATTCTTTGGTGCTCAGCCTTCTTTATAGTCCAACTCTCACATCCATACATGACTACTGGAAAAATAATAGCTTTGACTAGATGGACCTTTGTTGGCAAAGTAATGTCTCTGCTTTTTAATATGCTGTCTAGGTTGGTCATAGCTTTTCTTCCAAGGAGCGTCTTTTAATTTCATAGATGCAGTCACCATCTGCAGTGATTTTGGAGCCCAAGAAAATAAAGTCTGTCACTGTTCCCATTGTTTCCCAGTCTATTTGCCATGAAGTGATGGGACTGGATGCCGTGATCTTAGTTTTCTGAACGTTGAGCTTTAAGGCAGCTTTTTCACTCTCCTCTTTCACTTTCATCAAGAGGCTCTTTAGTTCTTCATTTTATGCCATAAGGATGGTGTCATCTGCATATCTGAGGTTATTGATATTTCTCCCGGCAATCTTGATTTCAATTTGAGCTTCATCCAGTCTGGCATTTTGCATGATGTACTCTGCATATAAGTTTAATAAACAGGGTGACAATATACAGCCTTGACATACTCCTTTCTGGATTTGGAACCAGTCTGTTGTTCCACATCCAATTCTAACTGTTGCTTCTTGACCTGCATACAGATTTGTCAGGAGGCAGGTCAGGTGGTCTGGTATTTCCATCTCTTTAAGAATTTTCCACAGTTTGTTGTGATCCACCCAGTCAAAAGTTTTGGCGTAATCGATAAAGCAGAAGTAAATGTTTTTCTGGAACTCTTCTGCTTTTTTGATGATCCAATGCATGTTGGCAATTTGATCCCTGGTTCCTCTGGGTCTTCTAAATACACCTTGAACATCTGGAAGTTCACAGTTCACATACCGTTGAAGCCTGCTTGGATAATTTTAAGCATTACTTTGCTAGCCTGTGAGATGAATGCAATTGTGTGGTAGTTTGAACATACTTTGGCATTGCCTTTCTTTGGCATTGGAATAAAAACTGACCTTTTCCAGTCCTGTGGCCACTGCTGAGTTTTCCAAATTTCCTGGCATACTGAGTGCAGCACTTTAATAGCATTATATTTTAAGATTTGAAATAGCTCAGCTGGAATTCCATCACCTCCACTTGCTTTATTTGTAGCGATGTTTCCTAAGGCCCACTTGACTTCACATTTCAAGATGTCTGGCTCTAGGTGAGTGATCATACCATCGTGATTATCTTGGTCGTGAAGATCTTTTTTGTATAGTTCTTCTGTGTATTCCTCCCACCTCTTCTTAATATTTTCTGCTTCTGTTAGGTGCATACCATTTCCGTCCTTTATCGTGCCCATCTTTGCACAAAATGGTCCTTTGGTATCTCTAATTTTCTTGAAGTGATCTCTAGTCTTTCCAATTCTACTGTTTTTCTCTATTTATTTGCACTGATTTTTGAGGAAGGCTTTCTTATCTCTCCTTGCTATTCTTTGGAACTCTACATTCAAATGGGTATATGCTTCCTTTTCTCCTTTGCCTTTTGCTTCTCTTCTATTCTCAGCTATTTGTAAGGCTTCCTCAGATAACAATTTTGCCTTTTTGCATTTCTTTTTCTTGGGGATGGTCTGGATCACTGCCTCCTATACAATGTCATGAACCTCCGTCCATAGTTCTTCAGGCACTCTGTCTATCAGATCTAATCCCTTGAATCTATTTGTCACTTCCCCTGTATAATTGTAAGGGATTTGATTTAGGTCATACCTGAATAGTCTAGTGGTTTTCCCTTGTTTCTTCAATTTAAGTCTGAATTTGGGAATAAGGAATTCATGATCTGAGCCACAGTCAGCTCCTGGTCTTGTTTTTGCTGACTGTATAGAGCTTCTAGCTAATTTTGGCTGCAAAGAATATAATCAGTTTGATTTTGGTGGTGACGATCTGGTGATGTCCATGTGTAGAGTCTTCTCTTGTGTTGTTGGAAGAGGGTGTTTACTATGACCAGTGTGTTCTCTTGGCAAAACTCTGTCAGCCTTTGCCCTGCTTTATTTTATACTCCAAGGCCAAACTTGCCTGTTATTCCAAGTATCTCTTGACTTCCTACTTTTGCATTCCAGTCCCCTTTAATGAAAAGGGTGTTAGTTCTAGAAGGTCTTGTAGGTCTTCATAGAACCATTCAACTTCAGCTTCTTCAGTGTTAGTGGTTGGGGCATAGACTTGGATTACTGTGATATTGAATGGTTTGCCTTGGAAATGAACAGAGATCATTCTGTCATTTTTGAGATTGCACCCAAGTACTGCATTTTGGACTCTTTTTTGACTATGAGGGCTACTTCATTTCTCCTAAGGGATTCTTGCCCACAGTAGTAGATATAATGGTCATCTGAGTTAAATTTGCCCATTCCTGTCCATTTTAGTTCACTGATTCCTAAAATGTCGATGTTCACTCTTGCCATCCTGTTTGACCACTTCCATTTGCCTTGATTCATGGACCTAACATTACAGTTCTTATACAATATTGTTTTTTATAGCACTGGACTTTACTTCCATCACCAGTCATATCCACAACTGGACGTTGTTTTTGCTTTGGCTCTGTCTCTTCATTCTTTCTGGAGTTATTTCTCCACTCTTCTCCAGTAGCATATTGGGCACCTACTGACCTGGGGATAATGGTGACCTCCTTCAAAAGGTCCTGTGCATGCACAGATGAACTCAGTGCCCCTGACCTACCCACGCTTCCTCTGGAGACTCCTGGACACTCACAGGCACCTTTGAGTCAGTCCCTTGTGGGTCACTGCTCCTTTCTCCTGCGTCCCGGTGCACACAGGGTTTTGTTTGTGCCCTCCAAGAGTCTGTTTCCCCAGTCCTGTGTAAGTTCTGGTGGCTCTATGGGGTTAATGATGACCTCCTCCAAGAGAGCTTATGCCACACCCAGATGTGGATAAACAGTACAACTACTATTTAATTTAACAAATAGTACAAAGTAGGATGATAGAAATGGATTAGATCATGATTTTGTGATTTTATTTTATTATAATATTTGTGAATTGATGTATTAGCATTTCTCATGTTAAATAAACTAATCTTTAAAAACTATACTTTTTGGGAAGATTTTAAAATGGAGGTATAATTTCCATGAAGTAAAGTACACAGACCATAAATGTGCAACTCAATAAATTTTCACAAAGTAAACATATCCAGAGCAGGAATTGAACATTTCCAGCTTACTTCCTACACCTTCCCAGTTAGCATTCTGTAAGACTACCACTGTTCTGACCACTATCATCATAAATTGCTTTAGAATTATGTTTAATTTTTAGCTACTATTGAGATTATGAGTCCTTCCAGAAAAAAATTATATTTGGAAATATTTTTTATTTTGAGAGAATACATTAATTTTAGCCACTCAAGTTTGTGAGGAGGATGTCTTCCAAAACCATAATATCCATAATAAAGAGTATAAAAAGAGTTGTTAAAAAAGAAAAAAAGTGAAAAGAAAAAAATCAGCTACCCGTCAGTCTTGGATATCCATACACCTCAGTTGAAAATCATCTATTTAGAGTGACAAATGTATAGCACAGTGACCACAGATATGTAGACTTTACATTCAGTGATTTGGCTATAAGGTGTACTTATTGCCCCTCTTCTTTTAAGGCTCATCAATGTATTGGCCCCAACTTGGCTCGAAGTGTTCAATGTTTTGCTCCCCATTCTTCTCGTCATCCCTTCCCTCACCATCTCAAACCACCCAGTCTATCTAGCCTAAGGTGGATATGATAGGTTTACTGCTACTACTGCCTGCTACTAGCTATTATTATTGACTGCCTACCAGTGCCTGGGGTTGACTGAGACTTCAAAAATGTCATTTCTAAGTCTTCTTGAAATCCTATTGGGTAGGTGGTATTACTCCAATATATATGGAAACATAGTTGCAAAGAGGTGCAGTTTTCTTGAGGACATGTAGTTACAAAGGACTGAGCCAAGATTTATACCCAATTGTATCTGGCTCCAAAGCTTACCTGACTCTGGGAAGGCATAAAGGAACCCTGGAGTGCTGGGGAGGGACAGGTAGGCAGCACACTCCGCAGCTGGGAAGGGAAGGTCTAACAAGGTAGTCTTCGGGTGCTCAGCTAGGGTGGGCATAGTGAAGTTTGGGACTGAGATTAAGGGAGAGGGAAGGGGCTGGTGATGGTCAGGGCTGCAGGCAGTGCTGGGTGGGGGCTATGAGTGGGAGGCTATGAGGACTGAGCTGGCAGAAACCCATAGTTTCTCCAGTTCTGCTCACCAGGAAGGGAGAACTGGTGTCTGCAGCCCTTGGGGGACAGGGAGGTGGCATTTCCACAACCCAACCCCTCTGGCCTGGGCGGCCAGCCAGAGCGGAGAGCCAGGGAAGCACCAAGGCAGGAGAGATCATTATCGGGAGGAAGGAAGCTCTGGCAGCTCCCACTAGCTTGTTTGTGACAAGCAGGCACTAGGCCACGGAAGTCCCTTGAGGTCAAGGGAAATGTGATCCTGGAACAGCGGGATGAAGCTGGGACACTCCCCTTACGCTGTGCCTTCAGGGCTAAGGGATCGAGCCAGCCAGAGCCAGGCCCAGGGCCCAGGACCGAAGAGTAGTGGGCTGGAGGAGGCGGAGGGCAGAGAGGTGGGATGGGGGTGGGGTGGAGGGAAGAGAGAGGATTACGATCCCTGGAACACCTCATCAACAGTCCCTTGGCTAGAGAGGTAATGACCTTTACTGCAGCCAACATGGTGTAACTGGCTCTGCAGAGCTTTCCGACATTGCCTCACGGGTGAACTCTCACCCAGTGCCCGTCTGGTCCCTGCAGAGGTCTCCGTTTCTGGCCCAGTGATAAAGTAGAAGGTGCACTGCATGCAGAGTCAGGAGACCCAGTTTCAAGTCCAAATTCTGCTACTCACCTCCCTGACAAGCTCTTTAATTAATAAAGCCATCTGAAACCTCAATTTCCTCATCCCTAAAGAAATAAATAATCCCTGTCAAGTCTGTCTCACAAGGGATGCACGTGGACACACCGTGAAGAACCTGAAATGCCATATCATTGTGACGAGCTGTGGCCTCCTTCCCTTCCCTTCTGGCCGCCTCCCTGCACACAGGCCACCTCACTACCACATCAGGGCTGCAGAAGAGGCCTAGTTTAGGAACAGGAGTAACTCTTTCCTAAATCCCATACGCTCTCTTTCCAGTCCTTTCTTCCTCGTGCCATGCTGCCATAAGAAGATGGGGCACAGACCAAGGGACCCACACCCGCAAACTTGTTGCGGATAAACTTCTGAAAAAACAGCAATAAAAAGTAGAGCGATCACCATCTCTTCTAGAGCTTAGTCTGCTAAGGTATCATCTCAACCCTCCAGGCCCCTATTTTTCAGAGGATCCTGAGCCAGGAAGGGTCCCAAGAGATGTCAGAAGAGAAACTTCTGGGTGGAGGAGTGGTCCAGAGGCCTGAAGAGGGAATTAGCTCAAGCTCAAGGAAGGCGGAAACCTAAAGGACTTTGTCTAAGTGGACTGGAACCAGCTTGAATTTCCCAGAGTCCCCTTTCTTGGGAGAGTTACAGGCCACGATGTAAGAAGCGACTTGTTTCTTCTCCTTGTACTTGCAGTCTGGGTATCTCCTTGAGGTGAGCTTACACTTGGTCAGGGATACGGGCTTCTGGCTCTGGTGGCAGTTATTCCCACGACTCTCGCAGGTTGTGCTGGGCGTCTGACAAGTGGTGGCCACACTGGAGAAGGACTCATGTAGGAAGGTGTTGAGGTCTTTGCAGCGTTTGGAGAACTTGTTGATTTTGTGCATCGCGGCGTTGCAACCTTGCGGACTGGGCTGCACGTGCTGAGTTTCAAACCACTGAGCTGGGGTCATGTTCCCGGGGCTGGCACTGACTGGGTCCTCGGCCACCCACAGCCCCAGCAGCAGGAGCAGCAGCAGAGGGCCGAATCCTGCTCTGGCTGGCGCCATCTCTCTTGGGGGGCACAGTTAGAAGGGAGGACGGGGGTCTCTGGGGATGGAGAGCAGGAGGTGGAAATGAGCCCTCATGAATCTGCTCCTTCCAGCTGATCACCGTCTCCCCGCCCCTTCCTCCCTCTGCCTCTGTCTTTCTCCTCCTCTCTTCTCTGAGCCGCGGCTGCTATGACTCCACCCCGTAAGCCCAGGGCTCTGTCCCCCTCGTCTGGTGTCCCTATCTTCTTTCATTCGTTCTGCCCCACGCAGCTCCTACTCCTTGCTCCGTCTCCTCTCCCTCACATCGATCGCTGCGTCCGTTTCTGTCCTTTTCTCTGTGTTTTGTTCCCTCCATGACTCCACCCCTTCTCCTCCAAGCCCCATTTTGTGCCCCGGCCCCCAGCATCTCTCCACACTGCGTCCCCCCTTGTCCACCTCGTCCCTCACCTGAGGGCGCTCTTATCTGGCCAGAGCCCACCCCTTCCCTGTCCTCTCTCCTCACCCACGTTCCACTGTGGCCTCACCTCGTCAATGAGTCTTCCTGTTGCAGCGCCGGCTCAGCGGACACACCTTCCCTCCGCTGGTCTCTGAGGGCCTCCTCTCCCACCACGAATTCCTTAACAGCCGGCCTGGCCTGCGGTGCCTTTATCTGGGTGTGGGCTGGGAAGCAGCCCTGGATCAGGAAATGAATCAGGTTCATGTCTTTCCACTTACGTATTCCCAGTGTAGTCAGTGGAGCTAGGACACCTGCCTAAACACCTTTAGCAATGAGGAAGTCAGAATCTGCACACTCAAAGAGTAGATCTGGCCTCCAGCCACAAAGTTGTAGTGACTCTGATAAAACACTTGACCCAGTTGTTTATCCCAAATGACAGCTGTCATTTATCCTATCCTATACACACCTCTGGTTCTGATTCTGGGAAGAGCCCATGGCTGTGGTGGTAAGGGTTGCTTTTTTCTGATCTGAGATACAGATGGAATAGCCTAGAAGGTTACTTTGCATGACTTCCTGTCATCAGGACTTTTTGCTAATCTTTTGGAGGAGACAGGGAAGTGGACCAATCATCACAGCCACTATTCCCAGCACCATTCCAACTCAACCATTCTACAGTGATTCATCCTTCTGGGTCCCTCCTATTCCAGGGTCAAGCAAGCTCACCTGACTTTACCTGGAGATGATGCCCAGTACCTCTCATCCTTCACTCTTTCCCTTACTGCTTTATTAAAAGTTTCAGCACTTGGTGTCCAAATTTGAGAATGCTGCTGGTGGTGATTCTGCTCCACAGCTAACTAGACCTTCTTCCACCTGTGTTCCCTGTTTCTTGTGGCAGTTACAGCTGTGTGGAGAGCTGGAGTCAATGCTGCTCCTGTGGCTCCAGTGAGCTTGGTATGTGAGACTCAGAAGAACCGAGATACCAAGGAAGAGAAGCATCACTACAGGTGGATGGGAAGGCCTAGAAAATGGACATGAACAGTGTTCTTTTCAGGATTTACTTGTTAGCAGTAAGTGATGTCAGAATAGTGGATTCAGGTTCATTCACATAGTCAGTATTTATTGAGCATCTACTATAGGCCAAGGAGCTTGGGATAGACCAGTGAATAAGAGAATCAAAATTCCTACCTTTGGAATGCTTACGTTTCATTGAGGGAAGAGAATCTTTACATTACACTGGAGGAAAGACAGTAAAAAAAAACCACACATATTTTGCTCAAAGTGATCATTGCTAAGGCAAAAAGAACAAATGGAGATTGGTAGGCCATGATTTTTAAACAGGGTCATTGAAGTAGGTGACTGGAAAAACACTTGAAGGTGAGAAAGTGAACTTATGCTTGTTTGGGGAAGAAGGCTCCAAGCAGAGGGATTCAGTTCAGTTCAGTCAATCAGTCGTGTCCAACTCTTTGCGATCCCATGGACTGCAGCACGCCAGGCTTCCCTGTCCATTGCTGAAACTCATGTCCATTGAGTTGGTGATGCCATCCAACCATCTCATCCTCTGTCGTCCCCTTTTCCCACCTTCAATCTTTCCCAGCATCAGTCTTTTCCAGTGAGTCAGTTCTTCGTTCAGGTGGCCAAAGTATTGGAGTTTCAGCTTCAGCATCAGTCCTTCCAATCAGAACTGATTTCCTTTAGGATTGACTGGTTGGATCTCCTTGCAGTCCAAGGGACTCTCAAGAGTCTTCTCCAACACCACAGTTCAAAAGCATCAATTCTTCTGCACTCAGCTTTCTTTGTAGTCCAACTCTCACATCCATACATGACTACTGGAAAAACCATAACTTTAACTAGATGGACCTTTGTTGGCAAAATGATGTCTCTGCTTTTTAATATGCTGTCTAAGTTGGTAGTAGCTTTTCTTCCAAGGAGCAAGTGTTTTTTAATTTCATGGCTGCAGTCACCAGCTGCAGCAATTTTGGAGCCCAAGAAAATAAAGTCTGTCACTGTTTCCATTGTTTCCCCATCTATTTGCCATGAAGTGATAGGACTGGATGCCATGATCTTAGTTTTCTGAATGTTGAGTTTTAAGACAGCTTTTTCACTCTCCTCTTTCACTTTCATTAAGAGGCTCTTTAGTTCCTCTTCACTTTCTGCCATAAGAATGGTGTCATCTGCATATTTGAGGTTATTGATATTTCTCCCAGCAATCTTGATTCCAGCTTGTGCTTCATCCAGCCCGGCATTTCATGCGATGTACTCTGCATATAAGTTAAATAAGCAGGGTGACAATATACAGCCTTGACATACTCCCTTCTGGATTTGGAACCAATCTGTTGTTCCATGTCCAGTTCTAACTGTTGCTTCTTGACCTGCATACAGATTTGTCAGGAGCAGATCAGGTGGTCTGGTATTCCCATCTTTTTAAGAATTTTCTGCAGTTTGTTGTGATCCACACAGTCAAAGGCTTTGGCGTAATCGATAAAGCAGAAGTAAATGTTTTTCTGGAACTCTTTTGCTTTTTCAATCATCCAGCAGATGTTGACAATTTGATCTCTGGTGCCTCTGCGTTTTCTAAAACTAGCTTGAACACCTGGAAGTTCACGGTTCATGTACTGTTGAAGCCTGACTTGGAGAATTCTGAGCATTACTTTGCTAGCGTGTGAGATGAGTGCAATTGTGCGGTAGTTTGAGCACTCTTTGGCATTGCCTTTCTTTGGGATTGGAATGAAAACTGACCTTTTCCAGTCCTGTGGCCATTGCTGAGTTTTCCAAATGTGCTGGCATATTGAGCGCAGCCCTTTCACAGCATTATCTTTTAGGATTTGAAATAGCTCAACTGGAATTCCATCATAGCCTTGTTCATAGTGATGCTGTCCCCTCTCCAGCATGAAAAAGCAGAGGGGACAGCACTGCAAAGGCCCTATAGTAGATGGATGCCTGTGGGGTTGGAGGAACAGTAAAGAGTCCAGTGTGACTGGAGCAGGTGAGTCAGAGGGTCAGAGGGGTCCGGAGGCCAGATCATGGCAGCCCCAGAGACCACTAGAAGGGCTGTGGTGGAGGGCTGAAAAAAGGAAAAAAGAAAGGACTGTGGTGGCTCAGTGGAAAAGAGTCGCCTGCCGATGCAGGAGACACAGGAAGCACAGATTTGATTCCTGGACCGGGAAGATCCCCTAGAATAGGAAATGGCAACCTGCTCCAATATTCTTGTGTGGAAGTTTCCATGAACAGAAGAGCCTGGCAGATTACAGTCCATGGGGTTGCAAAGAGTCGAACATGATTGAGCAACTGAGCATGCACACACGAGTTTTGCTGTGTACACAGCGGGGAGCCCAGGAGGGTTCTAAGCAGAGGAATATGAGAGTTTCCAGGTGGCCTAGTGGCTAGGAGTCCAGACTTTCATTGCCATGGCCTGAGTTCAATCCCTGGTCAGGAAGCAGTTCCTGCAAGCTGCGTAGTAAAAAAAAAAAAAAAAAAATGCAGCAGTGTATAAGATCTATCTATTTAAAGATTCCCTGGCTGTTGTGTGGATGTGACTGCAAAGAAGCCACACGAACCATCCAGGTCATACAAACCTGAGTCATACAGTTTGTGTTCTGGTCCAGAGGTTAGGATTTTGAGTCGGGGAGGTGGGGTGTTTGTTTTGAGGTTGGGGACGTCCTTTTAGTAGCTAGAGAGCACAGCTGTGGGTCAGGATGGAGAATCTTTGGAAGAAAAAATGGTGTTGGAGTGAGAACCACCACTAGATGGCAACAGAGAGCCAGGAGCAGGTTAACACAGGCCTCTGACTCCCCTGGTTCCTCCTGGGCGAGGCCTTGGCGGTGCTAACAGCATTCACTGCCTTGTTCAGGTGCCTGATTCTTTGCAGTTTGAACTTCTGCGTAGAGAATTATGCCTCTGCTGCTGTAGGAATGGAAGGGTTAAAGCAGAAAGTGGACAGAATGCAGATCAGCCCAGGCCAGTCCTGCCCTGGACTGGAGGCTGGGGTTAGAGAGGGGGTGGAAAGGCCAAGAGTTCATTTGGATTCCTCGCCTGCCGGACTCCTCTCACTTCTTATTCTTCTAGAGTGAGATGATTCCAAACCACAGATTGCACTGCCCTCTGCTCTTGTGTTTTCCTGTTAACGTAATTATCCGGTTTGCTCTTCGACTGCATTGTGTGGGGTTCTAAAAAAGGTCTACCTTAGTGCTCCATGAAAGTAAACACGGCCACGCTGTCTCGGGTCAAAGGGAAGAGGGAGTCAACGTGTAGATTTGCAAGTGAAAACTGAACAGTTAAACCGACTGTTTACACAGCTTAGGCTGAAACCCTTACTTTGCCTCCATTATTTGGATAAGGCAGGTGATTTCATTTATTTATTCACTGAAACTATACAGTTTCCAAGATCTGCTTCACTTTGCACTCGGTAGGATAGTTTTGCCATGTTTCCTTCACTGCATTCACAGGGCGAGAATGGATGGAGGCAGGGGAATAAGGCTGCTGCTGCTGCTGCTAAGTCACTTCAGTCATGTCCGACTCTGTGTGACCCCATAGACGGAAGCCCACCAGGCTCCCCCGTCCCTGGGATTCTCCAGGCAAGAACACTGGAGTGGGTTGCCATTTCCTTCTCCAATGTGTGAAAGTGAAAGTGAAGTCGCTCAGTCATGTCTGACTCGTAGCGACCCCATGGACTGCAGCCCACCAGGCTCCGCCGTCCATGGGATTTTCTAGGCAAGAGTACTGGAGTGGCTTGCCATTGCCTTCTCCGGGAAATAAGGTTAGGGCGAACAAAAGGGGTCAGGCATCAGGCCAGGGACTGGTCGGGAAGTCGGGCAGAAGGGAGAAAAGAAAAATTAAAGAGGGGAGAGAAGAGGACAAAATGGTGGGAGAGATGATGAGAGGGAAGCAAGCCTCTATGCAGGGATGTAAGGGAGCCTCCTTCTCCCTCTCGTGTCATGGTCTCTGCTCGTGGCCTAGCCTCTCCCTCGGCCACTGGTCTCTGTGTGTGTGGAGTATGGTGTGTGTGTGTGTGTGTTTGGAGTTGTTGGGGGTGGGTGCTGTGAAAATCCCAACAGTGCCAGGTGGACCGCTGCCTGTCTTCCCCACAGGACAACAGCTGCGACTTCCTCTAGCCCTTGCTGGGGAGGGTTGAGGGGGGCTGGGAGAGAGGCCGCCGAACCTGGATGGGTGCCCACCCTTCAGAGCTCAGGCTCTCTCTCTCCTGGAGTTCCACACAGCCTCTGGAGACCCACGGAAAGCCCATGAGCCTTTCCCTCCCAGCAGGAGCAGATCCAAGTCCTGTTATTCTGTATTGCTCCTAGGATAAATCAAGGTAACGGATTCATTTCTGCAGATGAGGAAAGTGAAACAAATAGCAAGTTGGGGTCAGATGTGGGATTCGCTTTGGGTCTTTGAATTCTCATGACCTCTCCTGGAACAGCTGGGATCTGGAGGAGGCAGCAGTGACAGAAGGTTGGAATCCTTGGCTCCTAGACCAGTGCCTTTAGACCAACCAGGATGTAGGAGTGGGGAACCTGGTCTGGGCTTGAGAGGCCTCAGCAGGTCACTCTGTCCCGTAAACCACTGCCAGCTCCTCGTTTGTCCCTGGAGTAAGTCAGAAATTCCATAGCTTGGCACTCAAGGTCTGCCACAGTCTGGCAAACCTACCTTTCTAACTTTGTCTCTGATTTTTCTCCCACTGAGTGCCTCGGCCTCAGCCAGGCTGGTTTTTTTTCTTTCCTCAAACATGCCTTTCATAATTCTCCCCACCTCCTCCTCTTTTTTTTACAAGCTTTGAGGCTGCAACTATCTTGCTTTTTCTCCTCCTTCAGTATATTTTATTGAAGTACAGTTGACTTACAATGTATCAGGTGCATAGTAAGGTGATTCAGTTATACATATACACATACATTATTTTCAGATTATTTTCCATTATAGGTTATTACAAGATACTGACTATAGCGCCCTGTGCTATACAGTAAAGCTTTGTTGCTTGATGCGTATCTATTTCTTTTAATTGGAAATCTAGTATTCTATTCATACTCAAACAAGTGGAATCAAAATGTCATAAATTTTTGGGGCAAAAATTCATAAGTTTTCTAAAATATATATTTTGCATGCTATTTATATTTTTTAAAATTTTATTTTGTATTGGAATATAACCGATTAATAACATTGTGATACTTTCAAGTGAACAGCAAAGGGACTCAGACATACACAGACTTATATCCATTCTCTCCCAAACTCCCCTTGCATCCAGGTTGAGCAGGGTTCCATGTGCTATACAGTAGGCTCATAATTCTTTATCTCCACTTAATTGTTCCTTGAGACCCATCCAAAGGTTTCAATTTCCCTCCAGAAGGCTTTCTTTGGTTTCCTAATTCAGAGGGATCTCTCTTGTTTTTCAATTCCTACATTTACTGTCTTCAAAATGTATAATTTTCTGCCTTGAATCATTGGTTATTTCTTCATATATATTTTCCTCCAGTTTTGACTGTCAATTCCCAGAAGACAAGGGCCATCTGTTATACTATTCCCACAGGATATAGCACAGTTAGTGACCCTAAAGGATTCAAATTCTAGGTTAGAAGGTATTTGTCCTGCCCTTGAGTGATCCCATTCCCAGGTGGCATCACCTGAATGATCCCAGTCCCAGTTGAAGAACTGACAGTGCAGCTGCTGAACTCCAACCCTGGGGTGAAGGTCAAACTATGACAAGGAGGTTGAAATGGCTGAAACAACCCTTTGAGTTCAAGGACAACCCAGGACAGTTTGCTATTTGAACCGTTTGAGTTGTAAAGGGCAAAGGTAAAGCCACCAAGATTGTAGTGAGCTCACTTAGGGCTCCCCCTCGATCATAGGGAATCATCTTTGCACTTGTCAGTCTAGCCAGTGGTTCTAGACTTTGGTCCTACCACTGGGGAAGGGAGGAGGGAGAGAATGTGTACATGGCTGTTTGCAGAGAGTCAGTTTCAGGGGAAAAATAACAAAAGGTTGCTTCAGTGATGAACTGTCAGTAGTCCTTTTGCTGGCAGAAGAACCAGCACCATCACAAGCGAAGTCAAACAAACAAACAAACAAAAAATCTCTAAGTCTTAGATATTTGCAATCCTTTTCAATATGTAAGGTATAAGTAAGTTTGCTCTTGTTAGAAAATCTGATTCTGTCATTAGACCAGAAGTTTTCAACCTCAGCACAAGCTACATTTTCATCTGGGTACTTCTCTGTTGTGGGAGCTGTCTTGTGTAACGTAAGACGTTGAGCAGCATCTCTGGCCTCTACCCACGAGATGCCAGTAGGGCCTCCCAGGTGTGACAACCAAAAAAGTCTCCAGACATGATCTAACTGCTCCCCCTTGAGAACCACTAAATGAGACATATGGTCTCAAGCAAGTTGCTGTCCCTCTCTAAAAGTTAGTTTCTTCATCTCTAGGATGCTTGTTTGTGTAAGTAAAGTCCAGTATAATGGGGTAACAGTTTCAAAAATCTCAGGCCTCAGGAGCAGATGAAACCATGACAAGGATGTCAGAATGGATGAAGCAATACTACGGATCACGATGGGATTTTCAAGACCAAACCACAAGGATTGCAGATTGAAACTCAGAGGCCAGTCATACACTCAGCACTTTTTTCTGGTTCCATGATCATGACTTGGTAACATATGTTCATACGAGTGTTGTTCCTGCTGAACTGTAAATTTAATCTGGACTGGAACTGTCTCATTTACTTTTCTATTTCCCCCAACATTTGTTGTAGTGCTTTTCAGGTAGTATTTAACAATTTA
Organism: Moschus berezovskii; assembly: GCF_049115385.1. Lineage (NCBI taxonomy): Eukaryota > Metazoa > Chordata > Mammalia > Artiodactyla > Moschidae > Moschus > Moschus berezovskii. Next base: position 99,241,555 of record NC_142468.1, read on the forward strand.
AAAATATTACCAAGCAATTAGCATGGGGCATGATTAATAGAACGCTTGGTGAAGATGAATTTAAGTCAGGCATTACAGAGGGCTCTAGATTGGCAGTGGGGGTGTGAGAAGGTCACTTGGCTCATTTGGGGAATACAAGACTTGCCAATGTTGAGCATATTAAAAAGCAGAGCCATTACTTTGCCAACAAAGGTCCATCTAGTCAAGGCTATGGTTTTTCCAGTGGTCACGTATGGATGTGAGAGTTGGACTATAAAGAAAGCTGAGTGCAGAAGAAATGATGCTTTTGAATGTGGTGTTGGAGAAGACTCTTGAGAGTCCCTTGGACTGCAAGGAGATCCAACCAGTCCATCCTAAAGGAAATCAGTCCTGGGTGTTCATTGGAAGGACTGATGTTGAAGCTGAAACTCCAAAACTTTGGCCACCTGATGTAAAGAGCTGACTCATTTGAAAAGACCCTGATGCTGGGAAAGATTGAGGGCAGGAGGAGAAGGGGACGACAGAGGCTGAGATGGTTGGATGGCATCACCGACTCGATGGACATGGGTTTGGGTGAACTCCGGGAGTTGGTGGACAGGGAGGCCTGGCGTGCTGCGGTTCATGGGGTCGCAAAGAGTCGGACATGACTGAGCAACTGAACTGAACTGAACTGAATGTTGAGTGAGTTGGGAGTAAAAGGTAAGTTGGAAAAGGACCATAACTAGTTATCCATTTATATATTGTTTAATGACTAAAAGGAATTTCCATACTGACTGTCTCATTTTATTCTCACAGCCTCATGAGGAAGGGAAGGCATCAATCCCATTCTCTAGAAGAGGAAACAGGAGCTCAGTAGGTTAACCTGAGATCATGTCCTAAACTTTTTATGATGTGCTGTTCCATTTCTGTAATTGTGCAAGTGGAGGTCAGTGATGAGGGGGGAGTAGCAAAGGAAGGAAGTGGAAGACCAAGAGGCACGAAAAGCCCCTTTCTCTTCCAAGGGAAGCTGCAGCCTTGAGCAAATAAGGAAGAGGTGGCATGCTCTGAGACTGGGGCCTCTAAACAAAGACTTGAGTCAGCCAGGCTCTGGCACCACCCTGCATGGGCTCCCACAGGGTGTTAGCTGATAGACCAGCCTGAAGGATACAGATGAACCACCTGCCTGTGTGGGCTTTCCCCTCCCCTGCCTAGCTGTGTTCACTTCCCTAAGGAGATGCTCCAAACAGGCTTCTTAAACACGATCTCTGGGTTGATCTCCACGTGAACTGGCTCAGAAGAACTGAGGGTCGGGGTGAGAGTGGGAGGAGAACAGCATTCTGGGTAGAGGAGATAAGGTGAACAAGATGTGGTGGAAGCAGGCAGGGATGGAGACATGGTGGGGGCCACGTCATGGAGGGCTTCTGTCCTATGAGATGGAGAGTCCTCTTGTGGTTGGAGAGTGTGTCGTGTCCAAGAGAAGGGAGATCCTGAGCAGGAGAAGGAATAGGAATGGAAGAGGCAGGTTCGAAGAAAATCTTAGTTAAGAGACTGTCAGGGCTGCGTGACCAATGGACTCGAGCTCATACCAGTGCCAGGCCCTGGGCTAAAAGCTCCTGATATACATCTTAATGAATCCTAATACTGCTTCAAGGTATGGAATATTATCCTCACTGACAGATGAAGAAACTGAAACTTATACTGGTTTAGTGAACTAAGATCAATGGTGCACAGCCTGGAAGCATCAGAGCCAGCATTCAATTCCTAGACTGTTGGCTCAAAAGCTTTGCTCTTAACCATCTGGTAGTACTGCTTCTAAACGGATGGGATTAGGGAGAGGGTAAGGTGGAGGATCATTCTCAGATTTCTTGCAGAGGTAACTGAGGAAATGGACAAGGCAGGAGGGAAAGCAAGTTGGAGGAGGATGGGTTTGGTTTTGGAGTCTACCTTGTGTTGTCAGAAAGAGCAAGTGTGGACTTTCCTGGTGGTGCGGTGAGTAAGAATCCTCCTGCCAATGCAGGAGCCACTGGTTCGGTTCCTGGTCCAGGAAGATTCCACACAGCTTGGGGCAACTAACTCCTTGTGCCACAACTACTGAGCCTGCGCTCTAGAGCCGGTGAGCCGCAACTACTGAAGCCTGTATGCCCATGCTCTGCAACAAGAGAAGCCACTGCAAAGAGAAGCCTGCGCGTCATGACCAGAGAGCAGCCCCTGCTCTTTGCAAGTAGAGAAAGCCTGTGCACAGCAATGAAGACCCAGCACAGCCATACATAAATAAATAAAAGAAAATGTCTTTTAAAAAAAGAAAAAGAGCAGGGTTAAGCGGGCTGTGATGAGGAACACCCATGCATCTCCCTGTGCCCCCTACCCCTTGTGAATCACACACCAGCCTTGGAACACTCAGGGTTCTGTTCTGACTCCCCTTTCCTGCTCTCCGGGGAGAGAATGGTAAGCTGTCCTAAGACACAACCTGGACAACAGGTGCTGGAGGCAAGGCCGAGAGGCCTGTGGAAGTCAAGGACTGTGAAGGGGCAGGGGTTGATGAAAGAGATTTAGTAGCCTGGCCCTTTTTTTTTTTTTCTAACAGCAAGAATCTGATCTATTGGGCACCGGCCCACACCACCTCAAGCCCAGGCTATGCTGTCTACTCCCACCTGACAGTTTGAGCCTTCGGGGTCAGCACTCATAGGTTTCCAGGAGTGCTCTGACGCTAAAGGGCCTGAGGTTACCGGGTCAGGGCAGCTGATGATGGAGACGGTGAGGGGTCCACAGAATGGTCTTTGATTCTCAGCCCAGCACTCAGGTGGCAGGGAGGCTCCCTTGTATATATGGCCCCGGGGCCCCCAGGCCTGGGATGAGAGTGTGGGAGAACCCCCTGTTCTTTCAGGGTTGGGAACAAGCAGCACCTTGTTTCTCAGAAACATGACAGTGCTTTCCTTACCACCTTTCCACGGGAGCAGGGCCTGTGAACCAGAGAAGACATCAAAGGAAGCCTAAGAACCACGGGATTTCTGGCAAGAAGGCCGGAACTCAGTGTTCTGATGACACCAGAGAGGAGAGCAGAAGGTAAATGGCTCTTTCCTCCTCCTCATCCAGCCCCCTCAGCCCAGGGGCTCCTCAAACCCAGGGGACATGCCCTCCTCCCACACCAGTCTTTATCTACCAGCCTTTCTAGCCTCTTCTCTCACCTGTTGGCTGTCCTTGGCCTCAGGCAGGAAGACTTCACCTCTGTCCTGCTGCCTTCCAGCTCCCGTCCCTCGTCAGCTGCAGTCAGGGAAGTACTGCTGAGCCTGTCACTTCTGGACCCTCTGCATTTTTACCAGAAGGACTAACCGGGCCAGGGTAACCAGGAAGAGCCTCTTACCCAAGGACCAGTTGGACTTCTTATTTCGTAAGTGTCACAGCTCCCGGATGGATGGGGTGAAGCTGAGATTCTAAGGTAGACCCAGGGACGGGGGAATGGTTAGAGGTGGCCGACCAGCGGGGTGACCTTGGGCAAATGTCTCCTCTCTCTGATGCATGAGGACTTGGGCTGGATGATCTCTGAGGGACAGCTGGGCCCTGAAGGCATAGGGGAGGGCACACTGGGGAGGCTGGGAGCACACTGGAGGCTCTGGGCAGGGACAGACAGCCAGCCAGGCCCACCTCTGTCTCCAACCACCTTAACTCTGCCAGCAGGAAGAATGGCACCACCTGTGGCCCAGCTCCTCTTCCTCCAGGTTGTTCTAGGGCCAGCTTTGGTTGAAAACATCAAGACTCAGCTTGCCATCAAGAACTTCCGTACCTTACACGTTGACTATCCCAAGGCTAACTACGCCAAAGGTTTCCAAGGTTACTGCAATGGTCTGATGTCCTATGTCCGGGGCAGGCAAGAAAGCTGGTATTGCCCAAAGATCCATTATGTCTTACACGCCCCTTGGACATCCATCTGGAAGTTCTGCAAGTACAGTGAGAGCTTCTGTGAGAATTACAATGAATACTGCACGCTCACCCAGGACTCCATCCCACTCACAATTTGCTCCCTGTACCCCAAACAGCCGCCCACCAGCTGCCACTACAACAGCACCCTGACCAACCAAAGGCTCTATCTGCTCTGCTCTGAAAAGTACGATGGTGAACCCATAGATATCATTGGCCTCTACTAGGAAGGGAGGCTTTCGGTCTGAAACCACCCCCCGCAACTCCCTGCCCATGGCTGCTGCTACACACTAGCCTATCCCCACTCCTGAAGCTCGGATTCCTGGTACAAGGCTTTCTTTCTGGCTTCATAGGCAGGCAGAGTCCCCTCCCAAGAGACCAGGGAGGCAGGAAGTATGTCCAGACTTTTGGTCACCATGCAAAGTTATACTATCTTCTAGGCCTTTCTGTCTTGTTTCCCTCCACCCCCCAACCCCCGCCACCATTCTCCCTCTCCCACAGACCGTTTTACCCACCCAAGAAGCTGACTGTGTCCAGTTGGCAGTGACTGTCCATCTACTGGGCCAGATCCTGAATCCTGGCCGGAGTCCCAGAGCCTCAGCTCACACCATGGCACCGGTTCCGAGTCTCAAGTCCTCTCCCCTGCCACCTTTCCCTTCTCGGTCTTCCCCATCTCCGTTACAATTCCCTCCACTCGCTCACCCGAACGGTGGGTATCTCTAGCTGTAGGACCCTCCCTGAGAGTCTTAGACTTATATTAGCTTCATTTCTCCAGGACGTCCCTCTCAGCTCTCAGTCTCCTGTTCAGTCTCTCCCCGACACTTCCAACCTCTTTAGTCACTCTGTATTCTTTCTCTGACCTCTTTTCCTTCCATCTTTCTCGCCTTGGACCACTGGAGTTTTCAGTTATCTTCTCTGACCTGTTCGCCCAGAGATTCCTGCATCCTTTTCCTTCCCGAAGTTCCTTCTGATATCCCCCCAAATCCAGGATCTGCCTCTGACAAGGCAGGGATGAAGTGGGCTCAGCTGTGGTCACAGAAGGTTTTAAAACCATATTTGAATTATGTAAGATATAACCATTGGATGAAACTGGGAGAAGGGTACATGAGATCTCTCTATTTTTTTGCATCTGCCTGTGAGTCTGATCATTGCAAAATAAAAAAGATAAAAAGCACATCTGAATTAGTTCTGATTTCATTACTTTTTCTGCAATGCATCAGAACTCCTACTCTCAGAGTCCTGGAGGTCACCCACCTCTGGCCATCTTCCTGGGCCACGCTTTGGCAGTAGGGTCGGTAGGATCTTCTGTTCCATGTCTACCATGATGGAGGTGGGTGGGGGTAAAACTCAGCCCTGGAGTGGGTTGAAAATGGAGTCTCCTTACCCTTGTTGTTGTGTTGTGAGATCAGTCGTATCCGACTCTTGCGACCCCATGGACTGTAGCCCACCAGGCTCCTCTGTCTATGGAATTTTCCGGGCAAGTATATTGGAGTGGGTTGTCATTTCCTACTCCAGGGGATCTTCCTGACCCAAGGATAGAACCCATGTCTCCTGCACATCTCCTGCATTGCAGGCACATTCTCGAGTCACTGGGGAAACCCTTAGCTCTAGAATAAGCTCATAACAGGAGTTTGGCTAAGTAGATCCTTGGCCTTCCCCCTCTGGTGTTTATTTCTCCCTTCAACAAAACATGGACTGCAACAGATGAGGGAGGTGGAGGGACAGGAAATGGTCTCATTGCTAGTATTTGGGTTGTACTGTGTCAAATTGGGAATTGCTACTCCCCTTTGGGATGGTGGGGGGGAATGGATACTGGTAATGTGTGAGCACAACTAGCAAATACCTTTGCCTCCACAGCTAGTTTATCTCTTATCTCCAAATATGTTCCTCAGCCATGTTCTTAGAAGCAGCTGTTGAGGGGGATGCTACCCAGTGATGAGGAGGCCAAGTAGAATGAAGGGCGTGCTTCTGGGAAGTCCTACCCTTGAGTTTCTCGACTCTTCTCACTGTCTCTGCCCCAAGGGTCCCTCGTCTTTCCGCAGGTGGAAGACAGAGCTCATGAACTGCTGCACACACAGATGTTTATTGTCCCCCCCAAGCTCCCTGGTGTTCAAGATGCAGGGTCAAGGGCCAACAGGCGAAGATGAGGCTACTCCCTAGTTGTTGCCCTTCTTATCATACGTGCCAGCACCCTTGTAGCCACTCACGTAGCCAGAGTTGTCAGTCACGTCTTCCCGTCCCGCGATGCCTTTCCCCTTGCCGCTCTCGTCAAAGCGCTCCTTGTGGGTGCCAGTGTACTTGCTGGTGTCCGTCAGCCGGCTCACTCCGCCCACTGTTGTCGCTTTCTGTGGGCCAGAGGGTGAGGAGCCTGAGCCTTCTCCCTTCCTTCCCCTCCACTGTCACAGCCCTTCTCTAGAGATGGCCTTCGAGTAGTTTTATTAGTTGTCTGAGCTCATGTTCAACCCCTGGCATGGTGCTGCCTCCTTAGGGCTCAGGCGCAGATGACAGGAGGAACTATGATAAGAGCCATCCACTCGTGAGAAAGGAATCCGGGGCATGGGGATGAGTAGAGAGGTGTGTGTGGACTTTTCTGCTTCCAGAGAAGCTATTTTGACTAGGCTGCAGCCAGAAGACTTCAAACCCCAGACCTAAAACACAAGGTCTGTCCTGCTGTGCTGTGCTTAGTTGCTCAGTCTTGTCCAACTCTTTGTGACCCCATGGACTGTAGCCCCCCAGGCTCCTCTGTCCATGGGGATTCTCCAGGCAAGGATACTGGAGTGGGTTGCCATGCCCTCTTCTATGGGATCTTTCCAACCCAGGGATCGAACCCAGGTCTCTCCAGCATTGCAAGCAGATTCTTTACCGTCTAAGCCATCAGGGAAGCCCCTCTGTCCTGCTGGGAAGGCCCACAGTAGAAAGAGCTTTTAGTAGAGAGGGGATACATAGGGAACAGAAAGGTGGGTGCGAGGCAAGAAGTTGGACATTAGACCTTACATAAGAGCACGAAGAGGAGTAGTGAGCAGGTACCAGGTGGTCTGCACTCAGTGTCCCCTCAAAGCCACCTGGCCCTGGTGGCCTGGCCCAGATCCTGGATACTTGGGAATGAGTCTAAGTTTTATTATTAAAATAGATGTGAAAAGAAAAATAAGCAAATAAATAAAATCGCTGTGGACCTTGGGTAAGTCACTTCTTCTCACAGTTTACTCACTTCTGAAATGACTCGATGATCTCTAAATTAGTCTGTTTCAGTACCAACAGTGCCCAAAGGCTTTCTGCCCCGTCTCCCTGCTGCTGTTGAAAAGGGTTGCGGGGAGGGGAGATGAGAGCAGCAGGGACTCAGGGAAGCAGAGTCAGGGTTAGGAATGAAGTCTGTCACTCACAGTAACACCAGTGGTAGCTGGGTCCTTGCCCTCCATGAGCTTATAAATGTTCTCCAGGGCTTCATCCAGGCTTTTCCCCTTGAATCGCTTCTGGCCCAGTTCCTTCATCGCTTCCTGGAACTGTTGGAATGTGATGGTTCGGGCATTCTTGGCCCTGGTCAGTAAGACAGAAATCCAGGAACTGGGGAACATGAACTCATCGCTTTCCAAGGTCCAGCCCTCCCCTAACTCAGACGGGGCCTCTACACACTGAATGTCCTGAGGTCAGGGACTGGCAGAGCCAGGCACCCACGAGGTGCTCAGGAGACCCGTTACAGATGTTCTACCGCAGAAACCCTGCCTCATCCCGTGGCCTTGCTTGTTCTACTCAGCACCCCCACTCCTGTCTCTGGCCCCTTACTTGACTTTGCTGAAAACGATGTCCACGTCAGTGGAGGTGACCGTCTTGCTGTCCATGATGCCGCAGTCTTTGCACAGCTTGGAGAAGTTCTTGTTGTTCATTTCAGTGCCACTGCCCGACGATTCTCCAAAGACAGCAAACCGCTGGAATGTTCTTTCCGCTTCTGATGCCATGGTCTACTGGAGGTGGGGGAGGACAGTACGGGGGGAGACTTGGGGGTGAGGGAGGAGGGGACGGGAGGACTGAGAAGTAAGCATGATGAAGGTTAAAGTAAAATCAGAATCAGCAACAGGAACAAACACACCCGTCCGACCTATTGTTCCCAGTACGAGGGATACTAGTGTGGATCCTACAGACTGAATAATCGCCACTGCCAACCACTTCCCCACCACTTCTGTGTACCTGAGAGTGCCCGGATGGTGCCTGACCCTAACCAGCCTCTGTAGGTAAGTGTGTGCAGATCCGTGGGAGTCGGCTGGCTGGGGAGACTGGGGGGCAGTGGGGAGGGAGACAGGGGAGGAGAGGGAAGCTTCTGTGACCTCAACAGTGTTTATGTGACATCATTTTCAGTCCCTGTTACAGCTCTAATCTTGGGGGAGGGAGTCTTAGGTCCCTACCTTGCATGCTGCATTGAGCATGTTGCCAACCTCCTGATCTCTGCAAGTGACCAAGCTTCCCTCATTGGTTCAGCCCTGCTTGAACCAGTCCTCTGGTCCTAGTTAAACTGCATTATGCTCTGTCCCTCAACAAAAGTTGAGGAGAGCTCAGGGAAGGAGTTAAGGGAAACAGGTTGACATCAGTCCAGCACTGTCCTTTTCTCATCTCCTGGCCGGATTAATGACCCACATGGAGAATCCCACTGGCTCTGGCAGACCAGGTTCAATAGGAAACTTGAAATGGCTTCCAGTTTGGGCCCCACACAGAAAGAGCATGGGCCTTGGACGGTCACACACCTGTCTGGGTTAGGGTGAGGGTGAGCCTCAGACTCTCAAAATCTTCCAGATAATTTTAATTTTCTATGCAGGTCAGGAGAATTTTTTTTTCCCCATGCCACATGGCTTGTGGAATCTTAGTTCACTGACCAGGGATTGAACCTGGGCCCTCAGCAGTGATGGCTTTGAGTAACTACTGGACCACTAGGGAATGCCCTCCCCTCTCTTTTTAAAGTAATGCTGTAATTTTATTCAATTTTTACTACATGTGTTGTTTCTTCTTTCAGAAGGAGTTTCTCTTTGGCCTTTTCTCTGGCTGGAAACCATTTAGAGGAATGAACTTCATGGCTCCTAAAATTGAGCCACTAGGTTGGTGACTTCCCTCCCCACCCCATCTAATCAGTTACTGATTTCTGTAATTTCCCTTGTCATTCCTTCCTTTCCATTCCTATTACTCCCACTCTTTATTCAAGTCCCTGTCATCTCATATCTAGTTGATTATTCTGGCTTCTAAATGACCTCTTTCCTAAGTCAAATGCCTTACCCTCAACCACTCCACTATCCATCGCTTCTTAACCCCCTGCTCCCAATCAAATTATTTTCACAAAACAATTGCTTATCCATCGCTCTTGATCAAGAACACACTGGATCTTCAAAACTTTTTGAAGAGTCAACCCTTTTTACGTGTCATTCAAGGACCTTCATACTTGGCTCCAATCCACCTTACCAGATGTCACGTTTCATCAATATTACTCTGTATTTGTGGCCATAATGACCTAATCACTATGCTGCAGAGGCTACCTGAAGTCTAGTAGAGACAGAATAACTTTGGAGAGGATTGAATCCAGGGATTTAATTCCTAGATAAATCACTGACTGAGTGAGTGGCCTTGAGCGAGAGACTAAACATCTCTGAGCTTTAATTTCTTCATCTGTACAGTGAGGACAATAATATTTATCTTATAGTATTAGGGGGTACTATGTGGGCATTACCTTCCAGGGAGTAGCTACTATGCAGTTCATCAAAGTAACTTGTGTATTTCTGTCCCTAAACTTTCCCTTATGGTCTCTCTGCCTTGATAGAATGCCCTTCCTTCTCACGCAAGTACTGTACTGTACTTCTCATAGGATGCTTTACCCTAATGAACTGAACTGAATTGAATGGTTCTTAGCCTGTGGGCTGCAGCCACTTTGGGCAAGGGTTTCTGAGTTATTGAGGGCCTGTGGAACCTATATATATACAGAAGACTGGTCATTGAGTAAATAATAAACTTTGCACATGTAGGTGCATACATAAATAGATGTTGCAATTATCAGAAAACCGAACAAACTTACCTGAAAGTATTTGCTGAATTCAGAGTTGGTCTCCATCAGGGGATTCTTTTTTTTTTTTTAATTTATTTTTTATTGGAGGCAAATTATTTTACAATATTATATTGGTTGGTTTTGCCATACATTGACATGAATTCGCCCCCATCAGGGGATTCTAAAATCATTATTTGGGAATGGAAGTCTCTGATCTCCCACGTGAAAAGGATGGAAACTCTTCCTATAGGACTTATTGTCTAAACAATTAATCTTATATTGCATCATTCTGAACTTTTTCTATCTTTGTATCTTCTCTCAGCTACTGGATCCTAAACTCTAGAGAGGTAGGACTAGACTCACACTTCTTTGAATTCCATCTATACAGTGGCTTGCGCAGAGCAGGTCCTTATTGTTGTCAACTGGGAGGTATAGTTTGAAGATGTTTCTTGGTCCAAGAGAAGGAAGTGAGGGGAAATGTTCTTGTTGGGCCACTGACACTGGGCCAGGCTGAGACCTGCCCTGATAAGGACGAAGCCCATCTTAGAGCACAAGCAGCCTCTTACTGCCTGTGGCAGGCTGAGACCCCTAGCCTAGGAAGCAAACAGATCCCAGTGGAAATTTCCCGACTCCTGTCTGCCCTACGCCCCTGCGTAGGCCCCTTATCAGGTTCCCCCTGAGTCATCCTGACCCAGAGACGAATTTAGATGCTGGAACTTCCAGGTCCTTCCCTCCCCCACTCCAAGTAAGACCTTCTTTAGATACATCACAGGAGGCCGCAGGCAGAATTTCTCACTGCTGGTCTGGGAGAGCTCTCTTCTGTCCTATACATTTTTATCTACGGTCCCAATTCCAGCAGGCTTTTCCTTGTCCAGGAGAGTGTTAAACTGGCATCAAGTAGGGAGAGGGGACTAGGCAAGGAGCCAGGGTGCCCAGTTTCTGGGTAAATGGTCTTCCCTAGCGGGGAAGGGACTGGAGGAAAACTTGGGTGCCCCAAATTGGGGGATCTAGAGGGAATCCTTTAGGTTTGGGGTTGTTAAAAGCTGGATTTGATTAGTTGGGATCTACTCTGGGTCACCTCCTCCCTCTTGGCCCCTCCTTTCCAATAGACCCTGCCAAGTGGGGAAGAAAGGGGCATTGATGTTCCTTGGATGTGAGGGGGTGGTGAGGGTGGTTGTGGGGGGTGGTTCCCAGGCAGGAGGGGGAAGGCAATTTAGGGGTCTTGGGGGGGCAGTCTGAGCTGGTGTTGCAGTTGGCAGCTCCAGTTCCATTGGCCATTGTTCCCAACTGGCCTGGCGCCCAGCCCCCGAAATGGCAACTCAGGAACCAGGCTGAAGGAGGATGGGGTGGGGGCCTCTGGGGGAGGGAACCTGGAAAGGGTGCAGGTGGGGAGAAATCCAGTCTGTGTCCTTTTGTGTAAGACAACTTTGAATCTCTTTAGCCTCAAAACTATCCCATTCTGGGTCACTTCCCCCCACCACCCCCAGGGGCACAGGGAGGGTGCATATAGGTGGGGAGAGAGCAGAGTGAGTGAGGATCCAGGCTCTGAGAGACGCAGCAGCCCCTGAGAAACCATTGCCTGGGCTGGGCCGAGCCGGCCTCCTTCTCTGGGCCAGACTAGAAGGGGTTAGCCCTGAAGCCACAGGGTCTCTTGGGTCCCAGCCCGGGACACTGCGTCCTCCCTAAACCCCCATCCCACTTCTACAGAATTAACTCCACCCCTGTGCCTGTTTACCCGAGTCAGCACCCCTGGGGGTCCTGGCCCCTCCTCCGCCCCTCCTTGGGGCCTTGACCCGGGAGTCCCCGTTGGCCATCCTCTTCCCCCTCCCGCGATCTCCCTCTATTTATAGCGGCCCCCCGCATTCCCCGCCCCCCCTCCCCGCCTTGTTTTGCAACTTCTCAGGGAGCAACCCGGAGAGCAGTCGCCGGGACACTGCAGAGAGAGGAGGTACCAGGACCCTGGGCGCCCCGAAATTGGAACTCCCGCGCCCTCGACGCCCCCACCCCCTAGTCGGTGCAGGCACACCTTCCCCTCTCCGCGGTCGAGACCCTCGCCTCCTCAGCAGCGATCCTTCTTTAGCCTAGCCCTCTGTTTCCAGGCGGGTGGAGTCAAAATCGTGGGGTGCCAGCACCCTGCCTTCGTCTCCCTTTTGCCCGTTCCCACCTCGGAGTCGGGGCGCAGGAAGGAGCCTGAGTGCTACAGGCAGGGCCAGACCACGGGTGGGGGCTGTGCTGAGAGCGGGCGTGGGGATCCCCCAAGGGGCTCAGGGATCCCCCACGGGACTCAGGGATCCCCCACGCCCACAGCCGCCCGGTTGCGGGGGGGCGGATGGGGAATGCCGTGGGGAGCGCGGGCCGGAGCCTCGAAGCACCCAGCAGCTGGCTTTCTTTAGAGCTCCCCGAGCCCCCGGCGCTGCCCCTCCCGGAGCTGTGGGAGGCGCGGGGCGGGGTGCAGGGGGGCGTGCTTACCAGGGGTCTGGGGCGGGTCTGCGGGGCGCTGGCGGCCCGGAGGCGGGCCGGGGCGGGCCGGGGGCGGGTCTGTGGGGGAGCCCAAGCCGGGGCGGGCCGGGGAGTCAAAGGCAAGTGAAGGTGGCAGCGGCCGCGGCGGCAGCAGGTAGGGGGAAGGGCGGGAGTGGGGCCGCGGGGCCAGGCTGGCGCCGAGGGTGCCGGGAGGCGCTTGGATCCCAAGCCCTCGGAGTGTACGGCTCGTGGGCAGCAGCCGGCCCGCAGGGCCGCGAGGCCGCGGCGCACGGAGGCGGAGGCTCCGCGGGCTGCAGGGCGTGTTTGGGGCGTGCACGAAGTTGAGGCCGGGGTCCAGGGCCCTCCGCGCCAGCCGCGCGAATTGTCCTTCTCCACGCGGATAGCAGCGAGGGGACTCGGAGGCACAGGTTCCGGGGGCAGGGCCCGGTCAGCCCCATCCGTCCTCCCCATCCCTCCCCAGCTGGCTCTCAGCCCTTGCGGGTCGTCGGGGCAGGCTGGGGAGAGACTGTGGAACCGACCCCCACACACCCCTTCTTCACTTTCGGGACCCACACCGACACTGGGTGGAGGAGAGAAGCGAAGGCACGAGGCTTAAAAAAAAGAAGTTTTTTTTTTAATGGTGGAAGGAAACAGTCGTGCTCTGCCACCCTATCTCACTCGAGAGCTGTCAAAAATCTTGGGGATCCCTTAGTCCCCACTTTCATTTGCAAATAAGAAATTGAGCGCAAGAGTAGTGACAGACGGAGCCAAGGTCACAGTGGGAGCAGCAGAGCCTGGGGCAGAATCCAGAGGTTCTGACACAAGACACGCTCTTTCCTCCACATCAGCACTTCCTTCTCTCCTCTCCCCGCCCCGCCCCCGGCCCCCCGCCCCTCTTCCCCGAGCCTGGACTGAGACCTGCTGTGTTGCCCGGCAGACCCCTCCAGCCTGTACTGATTCTAGCTGAAGCCTGGAGAAGACTTGTTCACTGGACTCGTGGGTACAGATTGGGAGGGTTAGTGACCTGGCAGGGGTTGGTGACCCAGATAGTCCAGGTCTTGGCTTAGGTTTTCTGCCTCTAAAAGACCCGGGATCTGTCTCCCATGTCATTCACCTCATTGCCTTGTTTTCTCAGACCCCAGAGCCAGGAGGAGTGAGAACCCTGACCCCAACCCTACTTCATCCAGCCAATAGGAGCCAAGTAAGTGACCCCACCTCCAGGCTGCTGGCGCTTTACTCTGCTGGTCTGCACAGGTACTCTGCTCCTCACCAGCCCCAAAGGTTGAATACAGGCTACTTTATTCGAAGTCAGGAGTCTTGGGAGGAAGGGACGCACTGGGTCTGTTGGACACAGATGTCCCTTGTCCTTCTTTTCTGGTTTCCCCCTCCCCCCCTTGGTCATGTTACTCAGGTCATTTTTAGCCCCTTTCTCTTTGCGCTGCTGACCTTGGCGCTTTAGTCGAAGGTCACAGTCAGTGGTGAACTCTCGATACCCATCCCTCGGTATCTTTAGAGCACCTAGTCACTGAGCCACGAGTTTCACCCCCTACCTAACTAGGAGTGTGGGGTGGCCCCTAAATATAGCCTGGGAAACCCGAGCTGCCCTACTGCCCCACCCTGATATTTCCATCCAGGATAGGGGAGGGGGCACGGAGGTGTTGGTGTTAAGGGGTGTTGGGATGGCCAGGCTGAAAGGAAGTGGTGTCCGGAGTCCTCTTCCCCAAGCCCTCTTTCCCAGCGGCTTGGCCCTGCAGCTGGGGGTGCCGGACGGCGTCTCTCTGTGTCCTGGAGTAGTATGCAGCTCCTGGGGCCCTCCGCACCCAGCACTGTCCAGTGCTGAGAGAGGAAGCCGGGGGTTGGGGGAGGCGTGCGGTGTGGAGGCAGCTTCCCCAGGCTCTGTGTCTCCCCACCCTGCCAGGTCGCCATGGCAGAGCTGCGGGAAGTGCAGATCACGGAGGAGAAGCCGCTGTTGCCAGGGCAGACACCCGAGGTGGCCAAGGTTATCAGAGACCCCTGACTCCCAGGCCCGAATCCCAGACCTCCGAGCACAGCCCTCACTTCTTCTTCCCTTCCCAGACTCGCGATCTCACTCTCAGTCACACCCCCCACGCGCCGCGTCTCCCCACGCATCTCCCATGCATCCCAAACACCACCGCTGAGGCCAGGCGTTTCCCTGTCACTCCGCTAACCTTCATCCTCTCCATGCCTCTCTTTCGTCAATCTCTTTCTGTCGTGGTCTCCGTTGGTCTCTTTGCCCACCTTTGTTTTATCTGTGTCTGTCTCTCTGTGACTCTCCGTGGCTGCGTGTTTCTGTGTGTATCTCTCCAGGAGGCTGAGTTAGCTGCCCGAATCCTCCTGGACCAGGGACAGGTAACAGCCTGGGGCAGCCCCGGGTGGGAGGAGGGGCTCTTCTCTCCCCAGGAAGGAGGGGCCCCCACCTGGTTTTCTTCTCTGCTTCTCCTTCCATTGCAGTCCTTTCCTGTCCCCATCTCCCTGCTTTCCTCCCTTCTCCTCCCTCTTTTCTCAGAGTTCTCTGATGCTCTTCGATCTTTCATTATTCTTTTCCACCCCCTAAATCATCTTCCAGTGTCATTTCCCCTAAATTCTTGCTGATCCTATTTCTACTTTTTGGTTCCAGTTTCCTCTCTTTGCCCCTACCCCTTCAACTGCCTGACTCTGATGGAGGTTCCTCTCCTGCCTCTTCTCCTCTCAGCCTAACTCCTGGCTGATGGGGACCTGTTTTCCTGCAGACTCACTCTGTGGAGACACCTTATGGCTCTGTCAGTTTCACTGTCTATGGCACCCCCAAACCCAAACGGCCAGCGATACTCACCTACCATGATGTGGGACTCAACTGTAAGGACCTTCACTTCCTCTCCCATTTCTTTCTGGGAAGAGGCTGGTGGGGCAGGGGGCGGGTCAGTATGGGAAGGGAGCCATGTGGTATGTCAAGGGCAGGTTCTCTCCTAGTCTGAATGTGGCCGGAAAGACACAGGGTGGGTTCTGACCTGGGGACATTTTCCCCATCTGACTCTACTGTTGGGGTGATGGGGATTCTCTTTAGATAAATCCTGCTTCCAGCCGCTGTTTCAATTTGCGGATATGCAGGAAATCATTCAGAACTTCGTGCGGGTTCATGTGGATGCCCCTGGCATGGAAGAGGGGGCTCCCGTGTTCCCTTTGGGGTGAGAATTAGCTCCTTCCCTCCTCATCAGGCTGTGAGGCGCATGGCAGGTATGGAGTAGATTGGATCAGGGAGCAGGAAGGGGAGGGCAAATGGTGGCCCTGGGAGAGAATGAGTAGGACACGGAGGCGGGGGGCCTGGGGGCAGGTTGGTGTTTTCCTCAACATTCTTTTCTTCTCCAGGTATCAGTACCCATCTCTGGACCAGCTTGCGGACATGATCCCTTGCATCCTGCAGTACTTAAAGTGAGACGCCTGGGGACCCCTCCAAGCCAGAGTTCTCTTTCCAGCACAAGGTGGCCCTTAGAACTCCTGAGCGAGTTCTGGCTGGACTAGATGTTGTCTATCCCAGTTGCGAGGAAGTGGGTGGCTTTGGAAAGCTGACTTGAGTCAGCAGAGTAGCCCTAAGGGATAGAGGAGAAGAAAAGGGAGCTGTGTGCCTGGCCCTGCCTCAGGCTGAGGAGGGTCTTCTCTGATCTGGAAGCTAGAGGAGACGAGGAGGGGGCGATGTAGTCCCTGAGGAACCAGGCAGGCCTGTCTTTCCCTCCCACTCCCTGTGCCTCCTCCAGACAGAGGCAGAGGGGGCGAGAGAAGGGAAAGACAGCCGGGTGTGGCCTCTTCGGTGGATACTTAGTGCTGCTGACGCCTGGGCCAGGTCCTTGACTTGGCTTTTCCTGGGCATCAGGGCCCCGGGCAGCTGCGGGTCCCCTCTGGCTCTTTCTCCTGATACTTCCTGTTGTTCACCAAAGTTGTATCTTTTTTTAATATCTTGCTTTAAGTTCCCTCCTTCCCCATTTCCCTAGAGGAACCAGGAACTAAAACAGAACTAGTTGAACTAGCTCCTGAAAGTTGAGCCTGGACAAAGAGCTACATAGGAAACAGTGTCTGGTTGGCTGGCCTGTGGGTGTTTCTTTTCAAGACACTCACTCTCCCGGAGGGAGCTGGGGAAAGACTACAGTGTCCATTTTTTAGCTCCTTGGCACCTTCTTTTTCAGCATCCCCCCACCAAAGGAAGGTCCCTTTCTGTCCTTTGAGCCTATGGCCTTAGGAAGGAGGGTGAGGAGTTTGGAGAGTCAAAGTTTTGGATACCAGGACCCATTAGATCCACATTTACTTTTCACAGTTTCTCCACAATAATTGGAATTGGTGTTGGAGCTGGGGCCTACGTCCTGTCGCGATACGCTGTAAGAAATTTAAAAAAACCCAGATAAGCAAAAGGCGGGTCCAAGGCCCCGGCAGTGTTTACTGTTGCCTGCTTGGGGGGAGGCTGTGAGTACAAGGGTGGCAGGCAGGCCCCATGGAGCCTAGGGTGGGCAGAGCTCAGTGGGGAGGGGATAAGTCCGTGCCTCCTCTGACTTCCCTCTGCTGCCCCTCAGCTTACCCACCCTGATACCGTCGAGGGTCTTGTCCTCATCAACATTGATCCCAACGCCAAAGGCTGGATGGATTGGGCAGCCCACAAGGTTTGGAGGGGGCCTGTGCACTGAGATCTTGGGGGTCTCCCCTTGTGTGGGCCCATTTAGGCTCCAACCACATAACGGGCTGGCCTGTGAGCTTCAGGGAGGGGGGACGGAGCAGGAAAGAAAGTTGGGACTCTACTCCTAACGTCCTGAGCTTTCCCACCTGCCCTGTCCTCATAGCTAACAGGACTCACCTCTTCCATTTCGGAGATGATCCTTGGACATCTTTTCAGCCAGGTAAGTGGTTGTGGAAGATGGAAGAAGTAGAGGGAACCAGCAGGGACTGGAATGTGTGGGGTGATTTCCTTCCTTCGGACTGATTTGGGGAGGGAAGAACGCTTGCCTCTGTGCATCTAATAACTGTGCTTGAGTTCTCTTCCCAGCCCTATTTATTCTCCCTCTATTTTCCTTCAGGAAGAGCTGTCCGGAAATTCTGAGTTGATACAAAAGTACAGAAATATCATTGCACATGCCCCCAACCTGGATAACATTGAACTGTACTGGAACAGCTACAACAAGTGAGTGGGCATGGAAGAGAAGTGTAGAAGCGGTCACAGGGGTCGTGGGAGGCACAGAGGGGCCGAGGGGAGGGGCAGCAGGCTGTGCGAGGTGGGCAGGGATTGTTGGGCCGTAGGGGGCAGCTGCAGGACAGACGGGGGGCGGCGGGAGGGGAAAGAATTGTGAGAAGCCGTCCCCTCTCTCTCGTTACTTCCTTGGACTTTTGGATTCCCTGAAGTAAGATGATCTCCGGTCCTCGTGCCCTTCATCCGCTTCACTGCCCATAGGGCTCATGCTTGAGGCCTGTCTGTCACCTTCTCCTTCGGTTCTCACTTGTAATCACCAATATTCAACTCTAATTTAGGGGAGGAAGATTGCTTCCTCATGGGGAAGCTGGCTTACATCAGGGTGGGTAGCACTTCTTGCCTAAAATTTCTACTCTTCTTTTAAACCCCCTTTAGTCGCCGAGACCTGAACTTTGTGCGTGGAGGCGATACCACCCTCAAGTAAGACTTTAAGGGATAAAGCTTTGCCTCTCTCCCTGGATCCTCCCCTAGTTGATGCTTACGTCCTTTAGAAGGAGAGTCTTTTGCCAGGGAATTTTCTTGTCACCTCTTCCCCTATCCTGTTTAGCAAACCACCACCCTCTAGGTCTTACCCCTTTGAACTCTGTTGGTGGGGTCAGCGGGTTTCAGAAGGTTGTTTTCTCTTTGGAGCCAACTGTTCTTCTGGGAGGAGGCAGAGGAGGGAGTGCCAGGGGCTCATCACCTGCTCCCCAACACTATGCCTCTAGGTGCCCTGTGATGCTGGTGGTAGGAGACCAAGCACCCCATGAAGATGCAGTGGTCAGTAGGGAGTCTTGGGGTGGGTGAAGGAGGGTGGCAGTCAGAGGGCTATCTTGCCAAGAAGCAAGCTCTGTTTGGGGGCGGGAAGAGTAACTTTGGGGCATAAGAGGTTGATTCCTGACAAGAAGGAAATGGGCAGAGGCTTGTTAAGAAAGGAACTTGGAGGACTCTTGGTGGTCCAGTGGTTAAGACTGCGTGCTCCCAATGCGGGGGGCATGGGTTTGATCCCTGGTCGGGGAACTAAGATTCCATATATTGTGGGTATGGGCAAAATAAAATAAAAAGAAAAAAAGAATTGGGTCTGGGCCCTTGGGTCCTTTGGTTGGGAGGGGCCACTGGGAGTGTGACTTCATTCATTCAACCTCCTCCCTACTCCAGGTGGAATGTAACTCAAAACTGGACCCCACCCAGACTTCTTTCCTCAAGGTCAGTAACCCTATTCCACATCCAGCCTGACTCTTGGCCCCCGGTCCAGAGCCATAGATCTTCTCCAGATTCAGCTGCTAGGCTCGCTTCCAGGGTCCTACATGGGAGCAAGTGGGTGGGTGGAGGAAAAGAAACAAAACACACCCCAGCGGCCTGGAGTGGAAAGCCTAGGAAGAGCGCTCTCTTATACCTCTCGGCATGGCTCATTTGTTTATGTGTATATCACTTTTTCTGGATGACTCTCTCCTGAACAGATGGCTGACTCTGGGGGGCAGCCCCAGCTGACTCAGGTGAGCACCCCTGCCGTTCGTGGGGTGGGATATTAGTGGCCCTGAACTATACCCTTTGCTACACACCCCATCTCTAACCTGCCATGGCTATGGGCTCCAGCTCAGTTTCTAACCTCACTTTGCGATCTCTCTTTCCTCATTTTACTTTCACAGCCAGGCAAGCTGACCGAGGCCTTCAAGTACTTCCTGCAGGGCATGGGCTATAGTGAGTATGGGGGTCAGAGGCTGTCATGCGGACAGGAGATTGTGGCACAGGAGGAGGGAAGGCCACAGGGGGCAGGAACCACTTCGGCTAATTCCGGGATTTACCGCCGTCTGTCAAATCAGGCTCATTGACCCCTGGCTCCGTTTGTAACTCTCGTCTCCACCCAAGCACCCCACTCTGAGTTGCTTGCTTCTCGTCCCACCTCCTCTCTGACTGCTGGCTTTTCCTTCCGTCTCCACAGTGGCCTCATCCTGCATGACTCGCCTGTCCCGCTCTCGTACGGCCTCCCTGACCAGCGCAGCATCCATTGATGGCAACCGGTCCCGCTCTCGCACCCTGTCCCAGAGCAGCGAGTCTGGGACTCTCTCTTCAGGGCCCCCAGGGCACACCATGGAGGTCTCCTGTTGAATGACCCTTGTTGCCCTGGTGTGGGACCCAGCCCTCACCTCCCCCAGTACTAACCTGGGAGGTGCATGGGGCACTGGGCCCAAGTTAGCACAGGAAGCTGGGCAGATCATGTGGGGAGATGACCTTGATCTTTGATTGCTACCCTAACCTTGACCTCTAACCTGTGATTTCCCTCAGCTCCTGGGAGAGATGTCCTAATATCTCTTAGGGACCCAGACCCCTAAATGATCCCTCTCCTTCATCTTGGTGTTAAGGCGGAGAAGGCATGTATCCCTGCTCCCTAATCTGGGTGTCTGTAGCTAAGGGACAAGAGGTTGTAGAAGTTGTCCGTGGTGACTCCCCCAGACTCTCCCTCCTTATCAAAGATTTCAAGGGTAAGGGGCTCCGGGCTGGGGCTCCACTCACCAAAGCTGACATGGTGTCGCATTAATCCTTCATGCCTCTGAAGGGCGTGGGCCTAAATGAATGTGTGACAGGGGAGAACTGCTGGTGGGTTAGTGGTCCTCAGGACATGCCAGCAACATTCAGTGTGGAAATGGAAGTTGGAATGGGAGGTGGTGGGTGGTGAAAAGTGTGACGGAAGGACTGGAGCTGGGCAGTAGGAAGGGGACTGGGGCCGTTGGCTGCTCTAACTTTGGTAGCTATCTAGACAGCGTGTGTCTAGAGGGGGGTGGGGGGGAGCCAAGCTGGGCATGGCTGCTTGGGGCTTGGCATGGGGGTGGGAAGGGCTGCCTTGGGGCTCTGACCACAGTGTGTTATATGTGGGGGGTGCCCTCCTGTCTCCCACAACTTCTGCTGTAACAATAAACTATAGAGGAATCTGAGCTCCATTATTCTTCTGGGTCTGAATATGCCGGCCTCATGCCCCTTTTCTGCCTCTCCCGGCTCAGCCCTTACATTTCTCTTCTCAAGGGGACAAAACCACTGGAGAGGGCTTGTATAGCAAAAGTATTAGTCGCGCAGTCGTGTCCAACTCTTTGCGGACCCCATGGACTGTATGTAGCCCACCAGGCTCCTCTGTCCATGAAATTCTGCAGGCAAGGATATTGGAGTGGGTTGCCATGCCCTCTTCCAGGGTATCTTCCTGACATAGGGATTGAACCCCGGACTCTTGTATTGTAGGCAGATTCTTTACTGTCTAAGCCACCAGGGAATCCCCTGTATAGCATAGACACACTATAAAATGTGACCTCATGGTCACTGCTCCCTACTCTAGTAGCATGGTATTGCCCTTGATATTGATAGGATATCCCAGTTGGGGGCCAGAGGAGGTACTCAGATCTTAAGAGACTTCCTTATCAGTGGACTGGCCCACTGAGAAATGTCATAGGATTTTAGAGACATCACCAACATCGTGATTTTAAAGAAGGAAGCACAGAAAACTGATGCAAGTGTCCAAAGGACTTCTTTTGACTCATTTTCTGGCAGGATCCTCCCTAGGGTTCTGTAGATTTCATTTTCGATTGATCAATACAGTCAGTAGACCAGGCCTCATGCAGTTGCTAGAGAGGTTGGATTGCTCGTAGTTGATCCCTATCTGAAGACTCCTTCAGGAGAATTACAGCAAAAGAGAGGACTTCCTCTCAGGAATTTCTCCTCTTCTGTGAATCAGGGAGTTAATTAGACTATGCGTGTGGTTTTTCAAGTAAGAACAATGATCGAGAGGACTTCAATTAGTCTGTGGCTGTTGCAGGCTGATTCTTATGCTCTTGGGGCACAAGAAGTAAAAATGAGAAGGCACCATATAGCGTTACTGGCAAGAGGATTGTAGATGGATTGTTACAAGGTCATTTGTTAGATTACTTCATACAATAGAAATGCCATAGGCAATTGTACTTTCCTCAGTGGAACTGAGCTACGGACTAATGTAGTTTGAGACTACACATTGGCATCAAAGCGGAGAGTGGAATGTATGCTTGAATCTTGAGCACTTCCTCACTGTCTCACACAGGATCTTAAATTTAGTAGGCCAGTATCAGAAGGGGGCAATATTAGGTTACTAGCAGAGATACAGACCCTGGAGAAGGGAATGGCAACCCACTCCAGTGTTCCTTTTTTTTTTTCAAAAGCAATTTTAGGAATCTTTACTTAAAAACAACCTTCTCTTAAAATGGAGTAACTTTGGTTTTATGAGCAGCAAGCAAAGTACAGAAGCAAAAATGGATTACAGGAGCATTAAGTTCTACATTAGGTCACAGCATCTAATCTGCAATCACACCCATAATATCATTTTTCAGGATATCTGGGAAATAGTTATTTCCCAGGATGTCTGAACCATAGTTACTCTATTTTGACTTTTAATTGTAAAAAAAAAAAAAAATTTTTTTAATAGCCAAAGGAGATTTCACCATTAATGACGTCAATGTTTTTCTAGGTATGAAAAGATGCAAGAATTGGAACTCATAAAACCTTTTCCTGAAAAGATCTAACTATCTGAAGGCTTGTTCTGCCAGTTTTTTTTTTTTTCAGAGCACAGAGTGCCTCATTCCTGATTTTCACCCTGAACTTTTTTCAGGGGGTGTTGAAGGTCAGCAGCTTGCAATGGTCATGATGTAATCTTTGTAGAGGCCACTCCAGTGTTCTTGCCTGGAGAATCCCACAGACAGAGAAGCCTGGCAGGCTGCAGTCCATCGGGTCACAAAGAGTTGGATCTGATGGAAGTGACTTAGCATGCGTGCACGCACACAGAGATAAAGAAGTTACAGAGCCGGCTATGGATGGTGAGGGTGTTGACCAACCACACACAGGGTGGACAGCAAGCAGGGCTTAAATTCCATGCTAAAGAAACGAAACACTGTAATTGGAACATTGGACCAACCAGCTCCTAGATAAACATGCAGAAAAGGCAGAGAACTTACAGCCTTGACCAGCAACACCTGCGGTTGTTCATTATGGAAGGGAAAGCCAGTCTTCTCAGTACATTTACCTACAAAGATAACACTGCTATCAGGGTACTCTTCAGAAGAGGGAGTAAGTTACATTTGTGTATACATATCAGAGAGTGTGTATCTGCCATGGAGGTGGGTGTGAATGGCTGGTGACTATCTCTCTCCTACAGATGTGTCTGCATCTTTAGGAAACCCAAGAATTAAGTAGAGGGAGAGATGCTGTCTGCTGGGAGCAAGGGAGAGGGGCTTTGCTGTCCTTGACTGACCTCTCTGCTTTGTTGGCTAGCACTCCAGGCTAGCCCATGGGGATGCAGTGCCCCCCTGTGGTTGGCATGGTTCTTCCTAACTCCCCAGCTCCCAGGTCCCTTCCAAAGTCTCCCATGGCTCTTTGTGATTCTAGTGGTAACTATGGAGGGAAGGCCTGATACCGTGGTCAGCAGTGGTCTGTGGCTCTTGCCCATTCTCAAGATCAAAGCTTAGAGGAGAGGTGAGGGGACTTTATAGATGTCAAACCACAAGCTACCTCTCTTTTGTCTTGGCTTCAGGCTTAGGACTCTTGTTTCTCTCTTCCTCTTATTATCAAGGAATGTTTCCCTGACTTTAGGGACAGAAGCCCAAGACAGCTAAGCAAGGGTGCCATGGGAAGGAGATTAAAACTAGAACACAGTGATGACAGCCCTTAAAAATTCTGGAACTACTAAAGAGATATGAAAGCGTGATTCTCTGAAGGAACACACAAAGCAGTGAAACTGCAGCGGGAGGATAGATGTTAAGCTTTAGAGAGCACTCCTCTAACAGGGAACAGCCAGAGTGGGAGACACCACCTTTCTATAGAGATTTTCGGACTAAAGTGGAAAGTGTGAGTCAATTCTGACCAGAGGCCAGGGGTGTGGTCAGGGAAAACAGTGCCCAGAGCGATGTAAGTCACAACATAACCTTCTCTTCTCACCAACATTTGAATTTTCCTCCAACTGGATAAATATACAGTAAAAATAGAATGCTTCTGCCCTGTTTTTTCACTTTCAATGAATCTAAAGAAAGCAACTCAGGGACTTTCCTGGTGGTACAGTAGATAAAAGTCTGCCTGCCAATGCAGGGAAACACGGGTTCAATCCCTGGTCTGGGACGATCCCACTTGCCGTGAAGCAGCTAAGCTTGTGCGCCACAAGTACTGAGTCTGTAGCGCCCAGGAGCTGAAACCGCGGAAGCCCACACAATTCTTGCGGTCAGTGAGCTCTAGGGCCTGAGAGCCACAACCAATAAGCCTGTGTGCTGCACCTGCTGAAGCCTGCGAGTCTAGAGCCTGTGCTCTGCGACAAGGGAAGCCATCGCAATGAGAAGCCCATGCACTGTAACTAGAGAGTAGCCCCCGCACTCCCCGCTAGAGAGTTAGAGAAAGCCTTCACACAGCAGTGATGACCCTGCACAGCAAAATAAATTAATCTGTGTGTTAGCTGCTCAGTGGTGTCTGACTCTTTGCGACCCCATGGACTGCAGCCCTCCAGGCTCCTGCGTCCAAGGGATTTCCAAGGGATTCTCCAAGCAAGAATATGGAGTGGGTTGCCATTCCCTTCTCCAGGGGATCTTCCCAACCCAGGGATTGAACCTGGGCCTCCTGCATTGCAGGCAGATTCTTTAGCATCTGAGCCAGCAGGGAAGGCCAAATAAATAAAGTTACCACCTCCACTCCCAGTCTGTGGAGATTTTTAAAGACACCAGTTGTCAATTATTTCCTTTTTTATGTCCGTTTTTGTTGTAACTTTTTAAATATAATTTTGTTTAAACATTAATTATTTAAATAAAGTTATATAAAAAAGTAACTCACAACAAAAACGGACATAAAAAAGGAAATAATTGACAACTGGTGTTTTGAAGCATCTT
Organism: Moschus berezovskii; assembly: GCF_049115385.1. NCBI lineage: Eukaryota > Metazoa > Chordata > Mammalia > Artiodactyla > Moschidae > Moschus > Moschus berezovskii. Next base: position 99,265,988 of record NC_142468.1, read on the forward strand.
CACAGATTGGGGGTGGGGGTGGGTGTCACCCCTGTCTGTACCCTTTTTGCTTCACCTTTGCTGGCAACCGTGGGCTTCTCCCTCAGGTTGGGGGCTGGGGGGGGAATGTGAGGGTGTCTGGCTGATTGGCACACTCACGTTACCAACCCGCCCCAATCAGCTGTTTCTAGCTCTATCACCCAGAGCCAGGAGCAAGGGACCGTTTCTTCTGGCAAGACATTGGAAAGCTGTCCTTCAGGGGAGGGGTGGAATGGCATGAATTGCCTCATAAAAATTAGTTCAGAGCTCTTTGGTTTTTGTTCATGGTGTATCTTGTTCACTGTGTTGTTCTCTGACTGGCATCCCACCTGGCTCTGAGGTAGTCACTGAATACTGTTCAATATGCTGTTCCCCATCTCCCTTTCTTCATACAACAGCAATATCTAAACCCAACCCTTAGCTTGTAAGCAAAGGAAAGGTGGGGAGCTCCCAAGGATTACTTCAAAGAATTATTTATTTTTTTATTTGTAATTATTTTTTGGTCACTCCACGAGACCTGTGGAATCTGTTCCCTGAGGAGGGATTGAACCTGGGCTATGGCAGTGAAAGTAACCACTAGATCACCCAGGAACTCCCCAGAGAATCATTTATTGGTGCAAAAATGGAAAGCTGGCTCAAAGTGGGAAGGAAGTTGGAGGTTTCATTCTTCTGTTTCAGATTTTTTTTTCCTGTTTAAATATGTAAAAAATAGATGGGGTGGAGAAGACGGGTGACGAAGAGACACAAAAAGAAGACTCGAGAAGATTTGAAAACTATTTCTATAAATTCTCTTGTAATTATTCCAACTAGTTTCTCCTCTTATCCACTCTTCCAACCTGTATATCTTCCCTCTGATTTTTATATTTCAACTCTCATGATTCTAATTTTCTTCAGTTACAATCTATCTTTCAAGGCTGAGTGAATCAGGGTTCACTCCTGAATCTGGCTTCTAGTCCCCAGGCCCCAGTTAACTCAGCTCTCCTTCCTGTCCTATGGTTCTTACTCCATTCCTCCTCATTTCTAGCTCATTCAGAAATCACACTCATCTTCTGCTCCCTTCGAGTCCTTTCTGGCTCCCAGGTGGGGATTCAGAGCTTTTGAAGACGATCGAGATTGTTCCTTTCCTTCATCCCAGTGTTCTCTCTGTGTGGCATTCCCCAGCTCTATTCCAGCTCTTGATACAATATGGTTCAAACTAAAGATGGTTCCTGGTTGGTAAGAATCTTGAGAAAGGAAAAGGAAATGGACTTCGGAAGGATGGCTGAAAGCAGAGGAGGAGAAGGGAAATCTAAAGGCCTGTGGGTTGGGAGGAAGCAAAAAAATGCATGACTCACTCACGCTTGAAATCTCCAGCCTCTGCTCATTGTCGTCAAATGCTGATAGCATCAGTGACCCAGAAACATATGGAGAGCCGTAGAGTTTAATGTACTCCTCCTCAAGCCTCCTTTCTATAGTCGTACAAATCCTCAGTCCCAGAAATAGCTAACTTCCATATAATCGTGTCCCTTCCAAAGTCCTGGCAAGATCACTGGAGTGGAAGGCAGCAGAGAATCGATGGTGTGTGGACTGTCTTCGATCTGCCCTTCCAGAGTTCTTGAGGCCCTGTGCCTCACAGGCTGACCTAGGCACAGTCGCCCATAGACGTTTTTGTCCTCGGTCTCTGTTTGGGTACGGCCGGCACGAGACACTGGCAGCGGGCCACAGAGGAGGAGAGTGAGGGCACTGCTCCGACTTTCTCCCGGTCCCTGCAGGTTGGGTGTGTCCCTGTACCAAGGCCGCAGCTCTCATTGGACAGCCCTCTGGTTTCTGGTTGCTACTCCCTCTGTTCAGCCCAGGTAAGAGCCTTGTTATTACTCAGCCCCAAGGAATTGCACCATCCCTTGTTGCTCTGTCTAAACCCTGCCCACACCTTTCTATATACTCCCTTTATTAAGCTTGCCTCACTGATCCAAAGTGCTCTCTGCTTTCTTATGAAACCCTAACGTGGAAGATGGGGAGGGAAAGGTAAGGTAGGAGAAGAAAAGCTACATCTTCAGTTTTTCTTAGAATCACAGAAACATGGGTTTGAAGCCCAGCTAGCTACCAAGTTAACTTTTACCAAGTTATTTAACTTTTCTAGTACTTCCCCTGACTTACCATAGGGATAATACTTAGCTGGTAGAGTTGGGAAGGTGAGATAACACATGTGAAAGCAATAGAACAGTGCCAGATGCTCGGCACAGAAGTTCTGTCATTACTACATTGGAGTGTATTCCGTGTGAGTGCAATTAATACTGAGGGGAAAACAAAATAGGACGATGCTTCAGGGAAGTTATTTCCCTTGTCAGATATTTTTATTTAGCTTTGCCCGAGGCTTGCCTTCTCACTGATCCCTGTGAGTGTAAGCTGGGTTGGTGCAGAGGTTTGTGTATCTTAATTTACGGGAAGGGGAATGGGATGGACAGGAGACAGACTGAGACGAGAATGAAGCTCAGGAGGCCTTGTCTGTGTTAAGGGCAGTTAAATGCCAAAAATAGGAGCAAACTGGTGAGCGGCTGAGCGCACAGGGCACACCTTCTCTTTCCCTATTTTTCCACTTAGTTTGATATATTCCTCCATCCCATGGGTCAGTGGCTGGGCATCTGCTCCCCCTTAGTTTTAGATAACGTATATGTCCTTAGCAGCTCTTAAGAGAAGCAACACATTGTAAGAGTTACTCAAACTGAAAGGCAAGTGGTCTAGAAAGGAGGGGCTGCAGCCAGAGTGGCAGGTAAGGCAGGCAGAAAGAAAGTCACTAAGTCATGGGGTGAACCCAGTAATCACCCCAGACATGTATCTGGCATCTCTCTCTCTCCCCAAACACACTGCTTCTTAATCCCTCAGCACGAGGCTGCTGGAAGGAGACAGAGACTCTAAGAAGAGTAAGAGAGTCCCTGAAGCCACATGGGGCTCAGCATGAAACAGAGGAAGCATATGGAAATAGCCTCCATTTAGCTTTATCTCAAGAGTCTGTTGGATACTTTGTGGGAGGCTGATACTCCCTACACTGGGAGTAGGGTTGGTGTGGATAGCATAGGAGAAAAATCTAGATCCCTAAACCTCTTCTCTCTGAATGTGGGAGCTCTGGCTCAGTTTCTCAAATCTGTGTGTAAGGAGGCTTCCTAGGTGGCGCCAGTCGTAAACCACGCTCCTGCCAATGCAGGAGACGTAAGAGATGCAGGTTCAATCCCTGGGTTGGAAAGATTCCCTGGAGGAGGGCATGGCAAAGGACTCCTGTATTCTTGCTTGGAGAACTACCATGGACAGAGGAGCCTGGGGGGCTATGGTCCATAGGGCCGCAAAGAGTTGGACAAGACTGAAGTGACCTACACAGACACACACACACACACACAGACACACACACACACACACAGACACACACACACACACACAGACACACACAAGACACACAGACACACAGACACACACACACACACACACACACAGACACACAGACACACACACAGACACACACACAGACACACACAGACACACAGACACACACACACACACAGACACACACAAGACACACAGACACACACACAGACACACACACGTGCATAAGGTGGTAGGGAGTTGTTGGAACTTCAACAATGCTCCCATAACTGGAGGGGCTGGGCCTGCAACTGACAGAATGAATGACTGGGGGCCCAATTCCAGAAAACAAGACTGTGTCCCACACTCACCCTTCCCGCTCGCCACTCCACCACCTCCTGACCAGGCACTTCCTAGGCAACCCAGAGAAATGAAGCACAGCACAGCACAGCTGAAGGGGACAAAAAGACATTTTATTACACATAACAGCATAAACGGCGCAAGAGTCAAATCCTCATTTATAAGCACTCAACCAAAACAACTTTTTCTCAGTCCTGTATGAGAAATGGCATCTCACGTGGTGAAAAGTTGGGGTCCAGGTTACGGCACAATGCCTAGTAAATGTCACTGTGTCTCAGGGAAGATGTGTCAGAGGGTGAAGTCATTTGAGCAGCTTCTCCTGGGGGTAGGGAGGTCATCTTGGCTCCATCAGAAAAGGCAGGAATCTCTCAGGCCCACAAGGCAATGACAGCCATAAAAGCAAAACCAGCAGCTACACAGCTCCACTTGGCCAGAGGGGCTTCAGGACTTGCGAGTTCCCGGGGCAGAATTTCTAGGAAGGTGACATACAGGAACGTACCAGCTGCCATGCCTTCTAACACAGCCTGCGCCAAACCTTGCCCAGCTTTAGAGTCTCCCTGAGGCACGGCCAGCCCTATGGCTAGGCCCAGGGGGGACATGAGAGCTAAAGACAGAATGGAGAGCACAGCCCACCGTGATTCAGTGCCTACCTGCACCAGCCGCAGTCCTACGCCAAACACTACGATCCCCTTGTGAGCCAGGACGGCAAGACAAAGCTGCACAGTAGATGCGACTGTGAGCTGCAGCCCCACAGCTAGACCCTCAAACACGGAGTGGAAGGAGAGCGAGAGCAAGAGGACGAGGGCTCGAAAGGGACCCCGCGAGGGCGAGGGCAGAAGTCCGTGGCTGTGAGGTTCAAGCTCATGAGCGGTACCCAGTTCCTGCTCCTGCACTTTGGGTGTTTCAGCAGCCCCAGCACAGCACTGCAAGGCCAGCGACTCCAAAAGGAAGACAAGGAAGAAGCCCAGGGAGATGACGAGCTCTCCGTAGGGATACTCCATCTGGGTGGGAACAGAAAGAGGGGTTGTGAGATGGGAAAGTGTGCTGTGCTTGTGCTCAGTCGTATCCAACTCTTTGCGATCCTCTGGACTGTAGCCCGCCAGGTTCCATGGGATTTTCCAGGCAAGGATACTGGAGTGGGGTGCCATTTCCTTCTCCAGGGGTTCTTCCCCACCTGGGGATCGAACTCGAGTCTCCTGCGTTGATGGTGGTTTCTTTACTGCTGAGCCCTGCGGGAAGTAAGGAAGGGAAGAAATTGCACAGGACTGGGACTGGGCTGAAGAGAATGGGAAGTGTGGCAACAGAACATAAAAATGGGGAACAAAGCCAAGGAGACATGGACGTTTGACCACAAGAAAACCTGAGGAAATAAGGGAAAGGGTATCAATAGGGTTAGAAATACGGGGAAATGATATGAAGCATATCAAAGGGTCCAGAGAAAGAATGGAAGGTTAAACAAGAGTTCTCTCTGGGTTTCATAAGCCCAGGAGGATTGAGTGGCTCCACCTTTCCTTGCCAACAACAACGCTAGAGCTGAGGGGCAGGAGGAATTCTTAGAATTCCACACATAAATCCTCTCAAAAAGGTCTGGGCATGAAAGTAATCTCTGGTTCTCCTTCCTGTCCAGGTAAGGGCTGGTGGGAGACACTTACATAAGCTGAATCAGCAGCATCATCAGAATGCCCCTCACTCTTTGTCCCGTTCTAGGGAGAAAAAAGCACAGATTAGATGAGGGAAAGCAGCTCGGCTTCCTGTTCTGTGCCGTTGGCTCTAGCACTTTCCTTCAAGGCCAGTCTGACCTGTTTCCATCACTCCACACAGAGCCGTCATCTTCCTTGTCGCTCCTTCTGTCCTTGGCTTTGGCACTTTTTCCCCTTTCTTCCCCTTGTTCTGTTCATCATTCTGGCCTCACGGCCTTGTAGGTCTGCCGCTCACCTGTATCACCAAGTTCTGGATCTCTGATTTAATTCCCTCCAAGGCTTCAGCAGTCATGTGCATGAACCCCGCTCCCAGGAAAACACCAGCAGACATGCAGCCCAGGAAACTGAGGACCCGGCGGTGACGACCTAATTCAAAGCAGAGAGTTACAATCCAGTTGGCAAAGAGGAGATAGGAAGATGACTAAGGAGCCACGGGCAGCACTCGGTGTCCGAAGACTGGGGATGATGAGAGAATAAGAGCAAGGTATCAGGACAGGGTGACAAGGCTAAAGTCAGACTTAGGTTATGGGGACAGAGATGTGACAGGGCTGTACCTGTGGCTGTAGCAGTCTGGAACCATTTGAAGCAGATGGGAATAAGGCCACAGATCAGAGTGAGCACGAACAGGGCAAGGAGGCAGCCGATTTTTGCCCCTAGCAGTAGTTCCATCCTTGTGGGACAGGGTTAGTAGAGGCCTCAGAAAGACAAACGGAGTTATAGTCTTTGGAGCAAGAGGGGTGTCTCAGGTGGTCAGAGCTGCAGTGTTCACTCTCCTGAGTTTCAGGAGGCTATTGGGGATCCTCTTTCTGGTCTATGTTGCCTCTTCTTGCGTAGCCTTACATAGGAAGCTTGCCCGGCCCCAGTTTCTCGCCCTTCCCCTACATGCAGGCCCCTCCCCTGGCTGACGCCTTCCTGAAATTTCAAAACCAGAAACTCCAGACTCCCTGCCAGGCATGGCCTGGTGCAGTGTCTTCTCCTCCTCTTCAGTGCTGTGACTAATCCAGGGGCTGTCGAGCCTTAGTTCTGGCCTGGGGCTGTTCTAATCCACAGTGTCTTTAGTAGCTCTCCCCAGCTGTTTTGTCCTGGGGACAAACTGATCTGCCTCACTCAGGACATTTGATCTCAGCCTTCCGTACCCTGTCTACTCTGCCTCAAGGCCTTTAGGTTGCTCTGTTGATACCTGAACTGCATCCTTTCAAAGGGGATTTGGGGCCACTTGGGATAAGAAGGAGGTGGGGCTGGCAAGGGGAGCTGCCACCACTCTACGAGAACTAGTAGAGGAAGGGACTCCCCTATCCTGGCACTCCAGAGAAATAGCTCCAGGCATGGAAATGTCTAGAAGGAAGTTGAGATTTCTAGTATTAACAACACCGACACTGTTACAACTTTTGACTATGCCTTTTTCCTGATATAAATTATAGAAGAGGGACTGAGAGTTTTAAGATGAAGAAAGTTGCTCTAGTTCTGAAACAGCAAGGCCTAGGGGAAAACAGAAATGAACCAAGTATACTGAAGGCTCCTGGCTAGACATGTAGAGATGGGAGATTGAAGATTGAAGCCTGAGGGGAACCGACTTTTGAGGCACATGTGTACGAGGTTAACTCTGAGGGAGCTGAGAAAGCTGAAAGGGAAGAAGGCAGAAAAAAACAGGAGCCAAGCAGCTGTTAATTCCCCTGTTCAGGTGGCCTGTGTAACAACCCTGAGACCTGTTGAGCCAGTTCTCAGGAAGCTGGGGGCGACTTTCCCCCTCCACCTCCCCCCATTATCTGGTGGAAGCAGCAGGATTCTTCCAGGAGAGGATGAGCTGGAGACTTGTGTGGGGACCACTGAAAACTTAAAGATTCTCTTCATTATAGGATAGGCCATGACAACAGACCTCTATACCTTTTAAGAAATCACAAGATTGATTTCCATTCTTTGAAAACTTTTTATTATTGTTAAAGCTTCAAGTGAACACAGGTATATAGGGGTACTGTTGCTGAAACTCGTCTCTGTTCACCAGAGTGAACAGAAACATAAAGACAGAGTTTTGTAGTTTTTTTTATTGTGCCAGGCAAAGGAGGGCACTGCAGGTTAATGTACTACAGACTGTGCCCTCCCTCGAGAGAGAATAGCAAGGGGTCTTATAGTTTGAGGGTGGAAACCAGGACCATAGATAAGGATCAGGGTAGATCAAGCTTGCATTCTTCACTTTCGGAAATTTTCAAAATTGTCAGAGTTGGTGTTAGGTGCTCCTGGGACTGATTCTGGTGGTCCTTGAGATGATCACACCACGCATGACCTTTCTGGAATGAATGATGCTCACAAGGGAAGGGAGTGTTAGGGAGTGTTTTCTTGGAGAAGTAAACACCAGGTGCACAGTACAATTCTAGCTAGAAGGCAATCATTTGAGAAGAGCAATTAAGAAAGAAAAAGCAGCTGCGAGAGGATGGCTGAGTGAGCTCAAAGAATAAGGTTTACTAGAATGGACGATATTTGAACTAGTTTTTTTGCCGTAACAGTACTAGCACTCCCATCCTGGACACCAGGTAGCTTCTGCCTCGGCCGTCAAGATAGAAGAAAACACTTGTCACACATCCGTGTCAACTCTCAGGGGCATCTTGAGCAGGAGATGGAGGAAGTTCCGATGGTGTGATCACAGGTAAAAGATCTCCCCAGGAACTGACCCGGGCACAGCGATACAAATCCCTACAGAAAAGAGAGGGTCAATGTGGGCTGCAGGTTCTTGCTACCTCCCACTAATTCTGGTCACACCCTCCACACCTGCCATGTCTGCGGGCTGTGATCACAGAATGCTGCATATGCCCATCTGGACAGCACAGGTGACAATGCACATGGCGTGGCCGTTTAAGAACAGGCTGAGTGATTCGGGGCCAGCGATTAGCCTCCTCTGGAGATCCTCGGGTAAGGATTACCATGGAGAACTTTTCTTCCTTTGGCTTCTTGTTCTAAGACAAGGATACAGAGATGGCTTGGGGGGAAAAGATGAGGGAAAAAAATTTCTTCAAACCTCATTCCTGTGACTCTTCTCATATTCTATAAGTCATACACATTCAGACCCTAAGTTCTCCAAGCATTTTCTGGAATTTCCCAAATCCTCCCATCTCTGAATCTTTTCACTGTGCTTTCCCAGGCTATTTTCTCCCTACCACAGTATTCCCAGAGTACATACCCAGCTGAAGGGGATGGGATGGTAGGCCTGGGAAAAGCTACAGGCCAGGGGCTTAGAGGCTGTCAACTGGGGACACGGAAGTTCATGGGGACACTGTGAACACAAAGACATGAGGTAAGACAAAAGAACCACAGATCAGGTCAGTCTCCAGAAGGCTGTCCATGTCCCTTCTTTCAGAAGCAACTCTGCTGAGCTCCACAACTGGTGCCCAGTGTGGGGCTCGAAAAATACGTATTTTGAACATGGAGGATTGCTTCCTGCAGAAGAAGATGGAGAAGAAATTTGGGTTCTGCAGTGGAATATACGTCCCCGATCCGACCTATCCCTCAGGAGCGCCAAAATGGGTGACACACATCACCAAACGGATGGCCTCAGTCTTGCTGGAGGAAGATCGCCAATGGAGGGCCAAATGACACTGGGCAAGCCCAGCTCCACCTTATCCAACGTGGGCTCAGAAAAAGAATCTAATGCGGAAAGCCGAAGATGTCCTCAAAGAAATGGGAACCCCCAAGACACCAGATAAGCCCTTGAGTATGTTGGCCATATTGTCCTGTGCCTCCATGGGTTCCGATGTCTCTGGACCAAGTTCTCCTACACCCACACAACAGGAGTAAAAACAATCGCGGCGGTCTTAACATTAAAAAAGAAAGGGAGGAGATGTTGAGAAACTGAGGAAGAGTTTGCCAGAGGAGAAGGTCCTCACCAGAGCCAATGGCGAAGGGCCGGCCTCGCTCAGCATGTCTCCAATGTTCTCATAAACATCTTGTCCTCTGAAGCTGTCTCTTAACAATTCTTGGCATTTAGCTTAAGGAACACCCCCTGCTCTTTCCATTTAGCCTAAGGAATATTCCCAGTATCAAAGGGCAAAATGATAGGATACTGAATGAGGAATTCCCCAGGTTGGTAGGTGCCCAGTATGCTACTGGAGATCAGTGGAGAAATAACTCTAGAAGGAATGAAGGGATGGAGCAAAAGCAAAACCAATACCCAGTTGTGCATGTGACCGGTGATAGAAGCAAGGTCTGGTGCTGTAAAGAGCAATAATGCATAGGAACCTGGAATGTTAGGTCCATGAATCAAGGCAAATTGGAAGTGGTCAAACAGGAGATGGCAAGAGTGAACATTGACATTCTAGGAATCAGTGAACTAAAATGGACTGGAATGGGTGAATTTAACGCAGATGACCATTATATCTACTACTGTGGGCAGGAGTCCCTTAGAAGAAATGGAGTAGCCGTCATGGTCAACAAAAGAGTCCAAAATGCAGTACTTGGATGCAATCTTAAAAACGACAGAATGATTTCTGTTCGTTTCCAAGGCAAGCCATTCAATATTACAGTAATCCAGGCCTATGCCCCAACCAGTAACGCTGAAGAAGCCGAAGTTGAACGGTTCTATGAAGACCTACAAGAACTTTTAGAACTAACAGCCAAAAAAGATGTCCTTTTCATTATAGGGGACTGGAATGCAAAAGTAGGAAGTCAAGAAACACCTGGAGTAACAGGCAAATTTGGCCTTGGAGCACGGAATGAAGCAGAACAAAGGCTAATAGAGTTTTGTCAAGAGAACGCACTGGTCATAGCAAACACCCTCTTCCAACAACACAAGAGAAGACTCTACACATGGACATCACCAGATGGTCAACACCGAAATCAGATTGATTATATTCTTTGCAGCCAAAGATGGAGAAGCTCTATACAGTCAGCAAAAACAAGACCAGGAGCTGACTGTGGCTCAGATCATCAATTCCTTATTGCCAAATTCAGACTTAAATTGAAGAAAGTAGGGAAAACCACTAGACCATTCAGATATGACCTAAATCAAATCCCTTATGATTATACAGTGGAAGTGAGAAATAGATTTAACGGACTAGATCTGATAGATAGAGTGCCTGATGAACTCTGGACAGAGGTTCGTGACATTGTACAGGAGACAGGGACCAAGACCACCTCCATGGAAAAGAAATGCAAAAAAGCAAAATGGCTGTCTGAGGAGGGCTTACAAATAGCTGTGAAGAGAAGTGAAAAGCAAAGGAGAAAAGGAAAGATATAAGCATCTGAATGCAGAGTTCCAAAGAATAGCAAGGAGAGATAAGAAAGCCTTCCTCAGCGATCAGTGCAAAGAAATAGAGGAAAACAACAGAATAGGAAAAACAAGAGATCTCTTCAAGAAAATTAGAGATTCCAAGGGAACATTTCATGCAAAGATGGGCTCGATAAAGGACAGAAATGGTATGGACCTAACAGAAGCAGAAGATATTAAGAAGAGGTGGCAAGAATACACAGAAGAACTGTACAAAAAAGATCTTCATGACCAAGATAGTCACGATAACGTGATCACTTACCTAGAGCCGGACATCTTGGAATGTGAAGTCAAGTGGGCCTTAGAAAGCATCACTATGAACAGAGCTAGTGGAGGTGATGGAATTCCAGTTAAGCTATTTCAAATCTTGAAAGATGATGCTGTGAAAGTGCTGCACTCAATATGCCAGCTGTGGGGAGCGGCCCTGAATAAGGGAAATATAGCTCTGGGAGCTGCCTTGTGAACTCAAGGGTCTGTGCACAGACATAGCTCTCTGTCTTGCCACCCCTTGGAATGTAGGCGGTTAAGATAGTTAATCTTTAAAAGCACGCTACTGCCTTCAATGCACAAATGACGCACATATGGGATCTTTCATGACTGCCTGGAGAAAAAACAGGATACCTTGGTATGATTCAAGATAACATGTGGTGCCTTGTGACTTATGTTCCCCAGACATTATGTCTTACAGAAAATATTTGTTCTAGTAGAAGATTTCCTGCTGTGCAAGTATAAATATGACTGTGAGAAATAAAGCAGTATCGCTTGCTTGCCTCTCTGCAGCAGCGATCCTCTCAACCCCATCTGTTGTCTGCCTTTTTTCTTAGCCGCCACAGCCACGTTTCGTAACCAGTTAGCTGTTGCCAGCGGGCCCGACAGCCAGCAAATTTGGAAAACTCAGCAGTGGACACAGGACTGGAAAAGGTCAGTCTTCATTCCAATCCCAAAGAAAGGCAATGACAAAGAATGCTCAAACTACTGCACAATTGCACTCATCTCACACGCTAGTAAAGTCATGCTCAAAATTCTCCAAGCCAGGCTTTAGCAATATGTGAACCATGAACTCCCAGATGTTCAAGCAGGTTTTAGAAAAGGCAGAGGCACCAGAGATCAAATTGCCAACATCTGCTGGATCATGGAGAAAGCAAGAGAGTTCCAGAAAAACATCTATTTCTGCTTCATTGACTATGCCAAAGCCTTTGACTGTGTGGATCACAATAAACTGTGGAAAATTCTGAAAGGGATGGGAATACCAGACCACCTGACCTGCCTCTTGAGAAACCTGTATGCAGGTCAGGAAGCAACAGTTAGAACTGTACATGGAACAACAGACTGGTTCCAAATAGGAAAAGGAGTACGTCAAGGCTGTATATTGTCACCTTGCTTATTTAACTTATATGCAGAGTACATCATGAGGAATGCTGGGCTGGAAGAAGCACAAGCTGGAATCAAGATTGCCGGGAGAAATATCAATAACCTCAGATATGCAAATGATACTACCTTTATGGCAGAAAGTGAAGAGGAACTCAAAAGCCTCTTGATGAAAGTCAAACAGGAGAGTGAAAAGGTTGGCTTGAAGCTCAACATTCAGAAAACAACGATCATGGCATCTGGTCCCATCACTTCACGGGAAATAGATGGAAAAACAGTGGAAACAGTGTCAGACTTTATTTTGGGGGGCTCCAAAATCACTGTGGGTGCTGACTGCAGCCATGAAATTAAAAGACGCTTATTCCTTGGAAGGAAAGTTATGACCAACCTTGACAATATATTAAAAAGCAGAGACATTACTTTGCCAACCAAGGTCTGTCTAGTCAAGGCTATGGTTTTTCCCGTGGTCATGTATGGATGTGAGAGTTGGACTGTGAAGAAAGCTGATCGCCAAAGAATTGATGCTTTTGAACTGTGGTGTTGGAGAAGACTCTTGAGAGTCCCTTGGACTGCAAGGAGATCCAACCAGTCCATTCTAAAGGAGATCAATCCTGGGTGTTCATTGGAAGGACTGATGCTAAAGCTGAAACTGCAATACTTTGGCCACCTCATGCAACGAGCTGACTCACTGGAAAAGACTCTGATGCTGGGAAAGGTTGGGGGCGGGAGGAGAAGGGGACAACGGAGAATGATATGGCTGGATGGCATCACCGATTCTGTGGACATGAGTTTGAGTGAACTCTGGGAGTTGGTGATGGACAGGGAGGCCTAGCATGCTGTGATTCATGGGGTTGCGGAGAGTCGGACACGACTGAGCGACTGAACTGAACTGAACATTCCCTGTGCCTGTAGTCCTTGAGATAATCAAAAACTATGCTGGGAGCCATGATTAATAGCTAACTTGGGGGCTTGGGAAACTGATTAAGCTTAGAGGTGGAGACAGCATGTTTAGTAAACCTGATGTTATCAACATTCCGCATTTGTTCTAGTTTTCGTCATGTTGCTATGGTTTTTGAAGTCCTACTTCCTTGTAAAACTATATAATAACGCCTGAAGAATAAAGAAATTGTCAGTCTCAAAAAAAAAAAAAAAAGAACCACAGATCATAAAACCTAGAAACTACAAGTAATAGAGTCAAGAAGGGCTAGGGATAAGGGAGCACAGACCAGACGAATGGGCAAGCCAGGGGAATCACTTAGGGGGAAACTGGACAGGGACTCAGGAGTAGAGGATGGCGCTAGCCCTCTTCTTCTGGCCAGCCCTGAGTTCAGATCTTTGCTTGCTGGGAAAGGCAGAAGTAACACTCACTGGGGCAAAGACAAAACCAGGTCGAGGGTCCAAAGGTGACTTTTCTTTTCCCTGAAATCAAAGGAAATTAAAAAAATTAGGCTGGGCTGAGGGGTCTGTTCTAACTCAATCTCTGCACTCAATAAATTGAGGACTCCTCTAACATTCAATTCTGGTAATTATTAACTATGTTCTTTGAATTAAGCTGGCTATTTCTCTAATACTCCAAACAAAAAACTTCCTCTTTGCAGCAGGAGAAAGGCAGAAACTTGGCACATAGTATGGTGCTCTCCCTTGTCAGTAACCTTCACTCTCAAAAAAACCCCCATTTCAAGACAACGAAATTTGCGATTATACACTGGTTCATATGGTCCTAAACAGATAAGGTTCTTAGCTCAGAAGTGCCCTGGATCAGGGGCTGATAAAAAAAATTTTTTTAAAGGTCCAGAGACTAGGCAAAATCTGTTTCTTACTGCTATATGTATGGTGAAAATAGCCACAGGCAACAGACCTATAGCCACAGACACATGGTTATAGATGCACAAATAAGCACGGCTCATATAAAAACAGGTGGCAGGCTGGATCTGATCCACAGGCCGGAGTTTGCCAACTACTACCCTATATCATAATGACTTCATGTGCCTACTATCTTCAGAGTCATCCTTATTACTATATGCCAGTCCCTTCAGTTTTCAAGGGACTGCCAAGAACTGGTGAGAATAAGTGGGGAAAGAAGGGTAAGGTGAAAGAAGGAGAAAGAACCTTACATTAAGGACCAGGTTCCTGGCATCCATGAGAAGGGAGTGACCAGCTTTTGTTCCATTCTCTACCAATACCTGATTACAAAAGGGGAAAGTAAGAAACCTCGAATTACATGAAAACATAAATGTCAGTAGCTCTGTAAGAGCATTCCCAAATAAAATAGAGATTCTAAATGAAACGGGTATTACATACATGATACAGATAGAGACCTGAAAAGAGGGACAAAGGGATCTATGTAGGATGAAAATGGTTAAAAATGAAGACAAGCTCCAATGGGGACAAGGAAAGGCATGAAACGAACCCATGAAGCTGCTTAAAAACTTGAAGGGAAAAAGGGGCTTCCACTTACCAGAAAATGACCTGTCTTGCGCCACAAGGTTTGGACTACGTCAGTGCGGTCGGCCTTGCTGGGCAGTTCACTGAGAGAAAAGGCTGCTACCACCACATCGAACTGTACCTGGTGCAAAAGACAAGGAAAATGACCGACCTGACATATCCCTCTTTTAAAGACTACAACAAAGGTCCATCCCACTAAATTTCTTCTGCTTTATTTTACTTTCTAACATTCAATGCTAGGTTGTAAAGCCAGGGCCACAGTTTTCCATCTGCATACTCCACATCTCTGGAGAAGGCAATGGCAAGCCACTCCAGTACTCTTGCCTAGAAAATCCCATGGATGGAGGAGCCTGGTAGGCTGCAGTCTGTGGGGTCGCTAAGGGTCAGACACGACTGAGCGACTTCACTTTCACTTTTCACTTTCACACATTGGAGAAGGAAATGGCAACCCACTCCAGTGTTCTTGCCTGGAGAATCCCAGGGATGGGGGAGCCTGGTGGGCTTCCGTCTATGGGGTCACACAGAGTCGGACACGACTGAAGTGACTTAGCAGCAGTAGCAGCAGCACTCCACATCTGGCATACTTTAAACACTGCCACTTGCCTTGGGTGATACAGGTAGAAACTGTCTGAAAAAGACACCGGGAACACAAGGCATCCCAGATCCTGAACCACCTGTGGAGGAAAGTAGAGATGTGGCAACTATGAGTGTAGGTATAAACTGAAGGGACAAAGTACTAGCTGAGGATGATCTGCAACAGAGGAGACACCTATTAAATAAAAGGGCAGGGGGAATACTGGGTCATTTGTCCTGTTATTCTTACCCTACCCATCCACAGTCCAACAAAGGCCTCCAGCATCTTCAACAGGGTCATTGCATCAGACTCATCTCTAACTTGCAGGCCTCTCCTCTCCTCCCCAGTAAAAGACCCTTTCTGGTACTCCTTTGCTTTGTACATGCCTTCAACTTTGGAAAAGCCCTTCCTGACATTTTGTCCTCACCTTTCAGTAGCTTTTCTGCCAATTCCAACATGGCAGCTGAGCTGTCCACACACATATACTCACGTAGGCTCTGGCCCCAAGTACTATGAGCAGCCCTAAAGTGGCAAAAAAGAAGTCATCAGTTCTCATGACAAAGTTATCCCTACAAGTGACTCCTCTGCCCCTCACCCAACCTTGGGGAAACAAGAGTGCTATGTTAAAACAGTTGGAAAAACTAGCGATCTTATTTTCTTGTTTCATCTACAACTCATAAGAAGACTCAAAAACTCCTTGAACACACACAAAAAAATCTTGATGATATGTAAATCCCTGTCTGAGATTTTTTTTTATCCTTCTAAACGTGGGTTTTTTCACTTGACATTTCTTTAAGTTCTGACCCTAATTTATATACCTTCTCATGCTTTGTCTAATCTGGGGGAAGAAACATATCAGTTCCCAATTTTCCTCTTCTTCCTTTGGTTCTCCAGTCTCTTGATATTGACGTGGTATAAGCTAGCTCTAGCTCTCGAGAGTTAGAACTGAGAGAGAAAGATACTCACCAGGTGACAGAGCCAGTACCTGAGCCAAAGTCCATCAGGGTTTGTGGCTGGAACTCTGGAAGTCGAGCTTGGATCTGAAAAAATATGCAATACCCCACAGTGGGGAAGACAGAAACTTATTTAGGGTCTTGGTAAACATGAATTAGGGGACCGCAACAGAGGAAATGAGACATGAATGTCTTTTGTAAATGGCTTATAGAGTAGAAAGCTCTTAAAACAGTGATTCTAAACCTTTTTTTGGGTCAAAAATTCCTTTCAGAGGATAAAGAGAACCTCTTGAAAAAAACGCACATGTAATGTCCCAAGAATCCTGCCCCAGAAGATTACTTTGTGAAAAAGGGAACTGATAGTAAAAAGTTTCTGGTTGGAAGTTGAGGGAATTTTACCTCATGGAAAGCTCTGGAGACTGCTGCAAAGCCACCATCCAGTCTTGCTGCCATATACACCAGGCTCAGTCCCTCATTGTAGCTGCCAGAAAAATCACACATACCACTGGGAATTAACCTCTATCCTGCAGCTACCCTCCAGACTTTTAGGAAATGAAATCTTTGCAAAGGGCTCTTCCAGCTCAACCCTTTCACTGATCCAACACAGGCATGTCTTAGGGAGGCTTACAAACCAGGTTGCTTTTTCAAACACTAAATGGTGTAATTGTACTTCCCCAACTCTCCTTCTCAAAAGCCAAACTTTTCCTTCTTCTGCAGCCTTTCTAGTCTCCCTTACCTCAGTTCTTGCCAATGATAGGTAGTTCTGCGCAAGGTACGCAGGACTTCTTCATGATGTTTCTCCGTCTGACATGAGTCTGGGGTGAGAACAAGGACCGGAAGTAAGGACCTAGGAAGAACAGGGCTCAGATACAATATCTGAATTAACTGCCTGCCATTCCCCACTAATTTCCACATGGAAAATGTTTAAGAGAGAAGCCAAACTAGAGAAAAGTTTCAGGTAAGAATAATAATGACCACCACCACCATCATAGTATATCAGATAATATATTCATTCAATTCAACCAACTCTATCTCACAGGTTTTGTTCTGTATTAAAAGCAAGTGTAATAAAAAGTTAAAGGATAGGATAAAGACAGTACTTTGTAGATTTCTTCACTTCCCCCAAATTTAACAATGTGATGTCTCCAAAGTTCCTATAGGAAGGAAAGGGGCTTGAAAAACTTGTCTTACAATTGTGTTCAGTTCAGTACTATTTTACCTACGGAGTGCCTACTACGAACCAGGTACTACACGAAGTTCAGAGAATACAAGATGAACAAAAGGCAGGCCTCTTAATAGGAAGGAACTCACAATCATGAAAATAACTTGACAAACTAATTCTCCTTTTCCTGTAGTACTGGAGAGGGACTTTATTTTACCTGAACAAAAACTTGGATGGTCTTAATCCAGTGGATTTGGGGAAAAAAAACAAAGATCTAAATTTCAACAGGAGACTGAAGCACTCATTGACCTTTACTAAAGCCCTGAGGGCAATCTCTGAAATTACTTATCTTCTTTTAGAAAGGCAACATTATGAATAACTGCTCTGGGCAGAAAGTCAAATAAGAAATTGCAGTATCTATTATTACTTGCTCTTCATTTCCCTCTGCTCTTTCTATTTGGCTTACTCTTTATGTATAAGACCTACCTGCGTTTTCCAGGATTTTTTTCTCAAGAAGAACAGCCCGTATTTGCAGCTCCTCTGGCTCTACAGGTAAATGCCGGCTCCAGAGATAATTGGTTAGGGCTTGCACCTGCTTCTCCATATTGGGCATCGCGCTCTCTATGGACCAAAGATGCAAAGAGGAATCACTTGTACGCAGGGCCCAATCTCCGCTTCTTGAGCTTCCTTTTCCCACCTTTTCTCACCTAGCAGCAGTAACTGCGCGGCGTCAGCCAACGCTTGCGGCAGCCGCACGCATGACAGCTGCAGGATGCCAGGGTGCCGTCGATGGGGCCTCTTCCCCAGGAAATCGTACTTGTTATCCACGTGGGATACGCCGGGCACGAGGGCAGCAAGCGCCTGCAGAAAAAGAAAAGCTAATGGGGGGCACAGAGGATGGCTGCGGGCACTGGCTAAAGGAGGAACTGCCGAAAGCGCACCTCCTCGGAGAGGAGCTGTTCTTGAGACCCACAGCCTCTCTTGAAAGCAGGGAAAATAGGCACTCACTCGGAACTGGGGAGCTATTCCAAAGCTGCGGCGCCATCTGCCTATTGTCAGCAGATACCGCGACCCTCCGGCGGCCGCCATGGCGCCAGCGGTGAACCGGAACCGGAAACTTAGGCGCAGAGTCTGTCACTCTCACTGGCTGCGGCGAACGTCCTCCGCGAACATCGGCGCCGGGCAGAAACAGCCAATGCAGAGAACGAGTGCTGGCTAGTGGCCAATGAACAATCGATCTGCACGTCGCCTTGGAGACCGTTTGTGCACCTCAATTCCCGCGTAGCCAGCCGGAAGCTAGGTGACTTCCACGCTGCGTTGTGATTTGTCTCCGCCTCCAGAAATCGGAGGGGCGGGGTTAGGTATTTATGGGCGGGCCCTATGCTGGGTTCTCCAGAAACGCGTTACAAGACGTCAAAGGATTTGTGTGTGTTTTAACTACCAGTGTTCTTCGTTTTTACCTTCTGGAGAACACTGAAGTCTTGGAGTTTTTACCTCCTGTGTGAAATGGAGAGACGGCAGTAATGCGAAGATGAACACGGAAAGCCAGATTTAGGCGACGAAATTGATGGAATAATAGATAATAGATTTAATGTTTCTTACTTGTTGGTTTCTCTTAACATTAAGCCAGTACTTTTAAACCAGGTAAATAACTACCATGAGAACATTATGTGACAGGTAGTGTGGCAAGCTACCTGTTATATGGTACTATCTTATTTAGTCCCCATACTTCTAAAGGATAGATTTTGCACCCAAGGAAAGTGAAAGTTCAGGTGGCCAAATATTATGCTTGAGATCCAAGAGCTTGTTAGGTGAAAACAAATTCTAAACCTTGGCAATCTAAGTCTGATCTTCACCTTTAAACATATGCTCTACTGGTAGTATTGGTACTTAGAATGCAATTTAGTAAGTGCCAGTTTGTCAAGTGCTGATGACAAATTGGTACTTGCCATCTTGGGACTTCCCTGGTAGCTCAGTTGGTAAAGAATCTGCCTTCAATGCAGGAGACCTGGGTTCGGTTCCTGGGTTGGGAAGATACCCTGGAGAAGGAATGGCAACCCACTCCTGTATTCTTGCCTGGAGAATCCCATGGACAGAGGAGCCTGGCAGGCTACTGTCCATGGGGTCGCAAGAGTTGGACACAATTTAGCAACTAAACCACCACCATCATCTACATCTATAAGGATTAAATCATGACCTGCTGTAGCTGCTGACCTGTAGCATCCTCTGGAAGGATTTCAGGGTGGAACTCAGGAATGAGGCACTCTGTTCTCTGGGAAAAACTGGCAGAAGAGTCCTTCATATATTTTCAGGAGATGATTTTTATGAGCCCAATTTTTGCATCTTCTTGTATCTAGAAAAGCATCAACATCTTTCATGGTGATGTCTGCTCCTCATGACTAGAAGTAACCTTCACATTACTAGCAGCAACGTTTTGCAAAGATTTGTACTTGATTGTGTGTATTCCCCCTCCTTCACCAAAATCACATATATACGGACCTTGTGTTGTGCCTCTTCAGAACAGTTTCTCAGAGCTATCTGAAATGCTGTCTCCTGGCCTCTAAGTTCTCATTTTGCCCCCAAATAAAAGTTCACAACTCATCACAGTCTGTGATGCAGGTTTGACCTCTGTGAAAGAGGGAGGAATGAAAACAGGTTGGATAGGCACAGTTCTAAAAAGGTTCAGCCAGGCTAATGGAGAGTCTTTGAGCTCAAGGTGGATATCAGAGAAGTTGTGCTTCCTGAGAAATAGGCCTGACTTAGTATCCTAGCTACATTCAGTCATCGTCTGAGAGCAGCCCATAAGAAGCGTAGCAGATTCACAGGCTGGCAGTTGGGGTCATCAGTTAATTATGATTACCACAGGAGGAGATCTGAGTAGTGCATTTTCACACTTGCCCTAAAACCACACAGATCTACTTCGACAGAAAGTTCAAGAGATGATTCCTTCAAGCTTTGTATGGGACTCCATATTTGAAGAGAAATTTTGAAGAAGGAGGGGGAAAATATAGTCACTGTTACTGCAGCTGATTTCAGGGCTGCAACTGGCAGCTATCTTCTCCTTCCTTTACATTCATTCTCAATCCCCCTTGCCCTCAGCTGTCATAGTGGCTCGTCTGGTGTTATGACCCAAACTCTCTATCCTGAATGGTCCGAACCCTTGATAGTCATATCTTTCTCCAGCTGACATTGTAGTACATATACACTCACAGTTACATGGAAATGCTGGGAAGCACCCAAGTAGATCACTTGGATTCTGCATGAATTCTTCTCTGCTCTCATTGTGTAAAAAAGAATCCTACCTCTTCCTTCTAATTAGTGTTACTTAGCCCTGACAGCGGAGAAGGCAATGGCACCCCACTCCAGTACTCTTGCTTGGAAAATCCCATGGACGGAGGAGCCTGGTGGGCTGCGGTCCATGGGGTTGCTAAGAGTCGGACACGACTGAACGACTTCACTTTCACTTTTCACTTTCATGCATTGGAGAAGAAAATGGCAACCTCTCCAGTGTTCTTGCCTGGAGAATCTCAGGGACAGGGGAGCCTGGTGGGCTGCTGTCTATGTGGTCTCACAGAGTCGGCCATGATTGAAGTGACTTAGTAGCAGCCCTGACAGTACGGTAACTCCTCATCTTCTTCTCCCTAGACCTAAGAAATCCAAAGTGTCACGGCAGCAGCTGTAGATTGTAGTTCAGCGAGACCCTTGATATATCCCTTTAAAAGAGTAGCTTTCCCCTTTCCTCCCCTCCCTTCCCTTCCCTTCCTTTTCCTTTCCTTCCCTTGTCAGCAGAGTCGGACACAATTTAGCCACTCAGTTCAGTTCAGTCACTCAGTCGTGTCCGACTCTTTGCGATCCCGTGAATCACAGCACGCCAGGCCTCCCTGTCCATCACCAACCCCTGGAGTTCACCCAAACTCCTGTGCATAGAGTCAGTGATGCCATCCAGCCATCTCATCCTCTGTCATCCCCTTCTCCTCCTACCTCCTCCCAGCCTCAGGGTTTTTTTCAAATGAGTCAACTCTCCGCATGAGATGGCCAAAGTATTGGAGTTTCAGCCTCAGCATCAGTCCTTCCAATGAACACCCAGGACTGGTCTCCTTTAGGATGGACTGGTTGGATCTCCTTGCAGTCCAAGGGACTCTCAAGAGTTTTCTCCAACACCACATCTCAAAAGCATCAATTCTTTGGTGCTCAGCTTTCTTCACAGTCTAACTCTCACATCCATACATGACCACTGGAAAAACCATAGCCTTGACTAGACAGACCTTTGTTGGCAAAGTAATGTCTCTGCTTTCTAATATGCTGTCTAGGTTGGTCATAACTTTCCTTCCAAGGAGTAAGCGTCTTTTAATTTCATGGCTGCAGTCACCATCTGCAGTGATTTTGGAGCCCAGAAAAATAAAGTCTGACACTGTTTCCACTTTTTCCCCATCTATTTGCCATGAAGTGATGGGACCAGATGCCATGATCTTAGTTTTCTGAATGTTGAGCTTTAAGCCAACTTTTTCACTCTCCTCTTTCACTTTCATCAAGAGGTTTTTTAGTTCCTCTTCACTTTCTGCCATAATGGTGGTGTCATCTGCGTATCTCAAGTTATTGATACTTCTCCCGGCAATCTTGATTCCAGCTTGCAACTTAGCCACTAAGCAATAACAAATACTGATGCTGAGCAGGGTCCTATGGGACTCCTGGGTAGAAAGCCTTTCTGTATTCCCCATTTCTTTGATTATAGGAAATAGCCTTTATTCAGCCTCTGTGAACTTCCCCGAGTTCCAATGGCCAGATTCAGCAGTTACTAATTAGGGAAGGGAGAAGATGCAAGACAAGGGAGAAATAGTCAAGAGAAAGAATAGTGCAGCCTTGGGGCAGAGTCCTGGTTCCCCATCAGAAGATACACTCAATAATATCTTTGAGTCATTTTGCTGATACTGAAACCCCCTCCCAGAGGAAGAAGTTAACTATCAACAATGGTATGCTGCCCAGATAAGAAGCATGTAGATCTCAGACCAGTTGGAACTGGAAGGCTGATGATGTTGACTCATCCTTACCTCACTACCAATCCATTAGAAGAATGCAAACCTGTCACTGCCTTGATCCTTATCACCTACTTGACTGTAAGGCTTCTCCCTATTCCCCAGGGAGGAGAGCACAGTTCTTGAGGTGCTAATCTACTGTGTTCCCTCTTTGCCTATCTCTGTATTTCTGTTTGACATCCATGCACAGAGAGCCAAGATTTTGGCATCAATACCAATTAATGCTTCACATTAGTCCTTTGTTTTCCTTTAGAAGTAAGTGATACTGTTGAAATAACTTCAAAAGAAATTAGGGGAGTGCTTATGAACCATGATTAAAAATAGAAAGTGGTAGTTTAGCTACTTCTCCTTGGTTATAACCCTCTGTGTCTTTGATTTTACTTATCAAGCCAGTAGAGCCACCTGATGATGACTGCACTAACTTTTCATCTTATGATACATGATTTCTGTCTTCCCCAGATTTGATAAATAATTTATCATCACACAATTCACTGATGCAGGCCATGTAGGAGGTCTCAAGCCATTGTCTTGATGCCAAAGGCAGTGTCATTCTTCCTCTTGCACTGTCCCTGGTTATGATGGTAATGAAAGTGGGATCTCACTGTGGTATTTAACTGTCTCAATAGAAGGGTTTTCATTTCTTAGTTAAAATGTGCCCCACTGAATTAGTTTGAGAAATATCCAAGATGTGTGGGTAAACTGAGTGAAACCCTGTGGGGCTCCTAGGCATGGAGGCATTTTCTGTCTCCCATTTCTTGTAGGCAAGATTCCAGCCCCATGTCTTCCTTGAGTTCCAAATGGCAGATTCAAACAATTGCTAAGCAAAGGAGGAGCAGTCAGGAAACCCCCTGAAGCAGTATTAACAGGACCAGAGATCCTGGTCTCTAGATTCGGAGACTGCCCAGTTGAGACAAGGCGAAGGGAGTGCAGGCCCTTGTTGCGGCTGTTGTTCAGTCACCAAGTTGTGTCCATCTCTTTGGGATACGATGGGCTGCAGTGCTCCAGGCTTCCCTGCCCTTCACCATCTCCCAGAGCTTGCTCAAACTCATGTCCATTGAGTCAGTGATGCCATCCAGCCCCAAAATCTCATCCTCTGTTGCCCCTTTCTCCTCCTGCCTTCAGCTTTTCACAGCCTCAGGGTCTTTGCCAATGAGCTGGCTCTTTGCATCAGGTGGCTAAAGTATTGGGCTTCAGCTTTAGCATCGGTCCTTCCGATGAATATTCAGGGTTGATTTCCTTTAGGAGCGCCTGGTTTGATCTTCTTGCTGTCCAAGGAACTCTCAAGAGTCTTCTCCAGCACCACAGTTCGGAAACATCAATTCTTCGGCACTCAGGCAATGGTTTTTCCCGTGGTCATGTATGGATGTGAGAGTTGGACTGTGAAGAAGGCTGACCGCCGAAGAATCGATGCTTTTGAACTGTGGTGTTGGAGAAGACTCTTGAGAGTCCCTTATACTGCAAGGAGATCCAACCAGTCCATTCTAGAGGAGATCAATCCTGGATGTTCATTGGAGGGACTGATGCTAAAGCTGAAACTGCAATACTTTGGCCACCTCATGCGACGAGTTGACTCACTGGAAAAGACTCTGATGCTGGGAAAGGTTGGGGGCGGGAGGAGAAGGGGACGATGGAGAATGAGATGGCTGGATGGCATCACCGACTCTGTGGACATGAGTTTGAGTGAACTCCGGGAGTTGGTGATGGACAGGGAGGCCTGGCGTGCTGTGATTCATGGGGTCGCGGAGAGTCGGACACGACTGAGCGACTGAACTGAACTGAACTGAACAGCCTTCTTTATGGTCCAACTCTCACATTCGTACATGATTCCTGGAAAAACCATAACTTTTACTAGGGGAAGCACACTGACTGAAACTGCCCCTCCTGGCCAGGCACCATGGTAACCATTTGTGTGAGTTGTTTTCTGACAGGAAGTCCTGGTAAGGAACATGGAGCAAATAAGCCACCACTAACCAGAAGTGTTTGGGAAAGGTCAAAAGGAGATACCACGTGTCAGATCACCTCCCAGAATCCTTCTGGCTGGCATTCATCTTGGTTGAGTGATGTGAGTGCCACCAGGAAGGACTCTGAGTCAGAATGACTGGTCAAAGACAACCCAGAAACTAATCCCATTGCCATAAAATGCGAAACTTTGAGCCATGTGGAAGAGCAGTTCTCTTGGGTTCCCTTACCCTACTGCTCTCCAGCTGGGCACCCCTTCCCAATAAAATCTCTTGCTTTGTCAGCACATGTGTCTCCTCAGACAACTCATTTCTGAGTGTTAGACAAGAGCCAATTCTCGGACCCTGGAGGGGTCCCCCTTTCTGCACCATATGGACCTTTGTTGGCAAAGTGATGTCTCTGCTTCTTAATGCACTGTTTAGGTTTGTCATAGCTTTCCTTCCAAGGAGCAAGTGTATTTTAATTTCGTAGCTGCAGTCACCATCCACAGTGATTTTGGAGCCCAAGAAATTAAATTCTGTCACTGTTTCCACTTTTCCCCCTTCTGTTTGCCATGAAGTGATGGGACCAGATGCCATGATCTTAGTTTTTTGAATGTTGAGTTTTAAGCCAGCTTTTTCACGCTCCTCTTTCATCCTCATCAAGAGACTGTTTAGTTCCTCTTCACTTTCTGCCCTTATAGTGGTATCATCTGCATATCTGAGGTTGCTGATATTTCTCCTGGCAATCTTGATTCCAGCTTGTGCTTCAGGGAATTCCCTCATGGTCTAGTGGTTAGTACTCTGTTCTCTCATTGCTGAGGGCCCAAGTTTGATCCCTGGTTGGGGAACTAAGTTCCCACAAGCACAGCAAAAAATAGAAAACCCAGCTTGTGCTTCATCCAGCCTGGCATTTTGCATGATGTACTCTGCATATAAGTTAAATTATCAGGGTGACAATATAAAGGCTTGACATACTCCTTTCCCAATTTTGAACCAGGCCCTGCACACACTCTAATCTTGTCAGGGACCCAAACCTTGAACCATTGCTATAAAACTTCTCATCAAATCTTTCTTGGTTGGGACACATAATTTTTGAGGGTAGGAGCCCACTGTGTCTCCCTTTGCCTGGCAGAGCAATAAAGCTATTCTGTTCCACTTCACTTAGAACTTTGAGATTTGATTTGGCATTGGTGTACAGAGAGGCTGAGCTTTCAGCATCATGGGGACAAAATTTCTAAAATGCAGGCGACTGTCTGATTTGCTCACCGCTATATGCACAGCACTTAGAATAGTGCTTATTACATCAAAGACACTCAGAAAGAAATGTCAGTTAAATAAGTATTAGTATTCTAAGAATGACTCTGTTGTCTTCATATAAGAATAAAAAGTTAACTAAAGTATCATTCTCTTGGTGTCCACGTGGTAATTTTTATTTTTTCAGTGGAATGACATGGATGACTCCTCTTTTGGGCTTCCCTGCTGGCCCAGTGGTGAAGAATACACTGGCCAATGCAGGAGATGCAGGTTCAATCCCTGGGTCATGAAGATCTCCTGCACTAGGGCAGTGCAACCCACTCCAGTGTTTTTGCATGGAAAATGGACATGGCACCCCATTCCAGTGTTCTTGCCTATGGGCAGAGGAGCCTGGCAGGCTACAGTCCATGGGGTCGCAAAAGAGTTGGACAGGACTTAGTGACTTACAGCAACAAACTATGTCCCTCTATTAGTGGTCTACTTTTCCTACTTAGGAATTTTCAGAATGCTATTCTTTTGTTATGTTTTAGACATTCTTTTTAAAAGCAATGGTGGGAATTGCCTATGGTGAGAATCTATGAGGTCTACCTATTTCTAAAACCAGTTCCCTACCTCCTGCCAAAGAAATATTTCTTCTATCTTTGATTATTGATTCTGTGTCTTGGGCTTTATATTCAATTCTGGAATCTCATTATGTTTTAAGTTAATTCTCTAGGAATCTCTAGCATCATCCTTTTCTTCCCTGCTATGGTTAAGGATGGTATCATTACCAACTGAATTAACACCTCATTCTAATGTTTAGATATTTAGGTTTTTGGCATTTGACTGTGCTTTGAAAACTGTACTTTCTACAGCATGGGGAGTTATTAGTAGAGATTTGGGGCCCTTTCAGGTTAACAGGTCCTATTAATAGATTTGGGGACCAAGTTAGATATTCAACAAGTAGACATGGTACATTTCTCCTGGTTTGACTTCCGTGTTGCTGGAATGTAATTTAAATGTGACTTTGGGCTCAGAGTGATTCTTGCCCCAGGGAGGGAAGGCAAGACCAAGAAAATTCTCTAACAGTGATAAAGATTCACTGGATTGACCAAATTGAGTTAGAATAGATTTCTTTACATCTTTCTTATGACTTTGAAGGATTCAGCAGGCCGAGAACTACAAGAAAGGATATGTGTTTTATTCTGAGTAATAAGATTAAGTATAAAGCCCATAGGGACCAGAATTTCAAAGTACAGGCAATCCTGAGAGAACATATTTATGACACACTGCATTCACTTGATTAATGCAGCATTTACATTTATTTCTGTCAATTAGCTAAACGGGAGTAAGCGAATGTGTAGTATAGGAAAACAGGAACAGAGACGCCAACCTAGAAACAATGTCTTCATGCCAGTGTTTTCATGCATTTCACTGCTGCCTAGTGACTGCTGCATATCAGTGACCTCCACCTGCAAGATTTTCTTCCTCACTTTTGCACAAGAAGGCTGAGTCCCTTCAAAGACTAGTGGTCATGGTCTGCAGGAAATCTGACTCAGCTCTCTCCATTAGAAGTAAAGGGATATTGGAGCTCAATTGCTCAATATTCAGAGATGGTGTGGCTTCCCAGGCTTATATGCTAAAACTCATACCAGGGATTGAGGGTTAGTGCAGACAGCTGGGAACCTGATCTTAGAACCTCATCAGTTCCTCCACATAAACTGGATGTTTGCATTACTTTTTTCAGATATAAACACAATTACTACTTTTAAAATTTTCTCTCAAAGACAGATTTAAAAATAAGATTTATATACACATATTTATGAGATTTAAAAGTAACAATATGTTTATAATTTGACAAGGTGAAGTAAAATTTCTTGGTCAAAACAATTCACTTCAGTAAGGGGTGAGGCATCCTTTTAAAAATACCTAAACAAATCACTTCCCAGTTGGCTCAGTTGTAAAGAATCTGCCTACCAACACAGGAGACATGGGTTTGAGCCCTTGAGAAGATCCCCTGGAGGAGGGAATGGCAATCCACTCTAGTCTTGCCTGGGAAATCCCCTACAGGGAGGTCTGGTGGACTACGGTCCGCAGGGTTGCAAAAATCAGATGTGATTGAGTGACTGAGCACAAACAATTCTCACAAATCACCATATGTGTCCAATATTAGTTGGCTGGCATCCATCTGATTTGTCCCATGTGCTTTAGAGTTATAAGCAGTCTCCTACTGTTACTCAATCTTTTCATCAACTGAGGACCACATCCTGGGCTTGGCAGATTCCTTCAAGGGAACTGAGTTCCTTTCCTGGTCATCAACCTAAAGGAAACCTTTATGTTTGTTTGTTTATAATTAAATATTCATTATTTATTTTTGTCTATGCCAGGTGGCATGTGGGGTCTATTTCCCCAACCAAGGATCAAACCTGTGTCCCCTACATTGCAAGGCAGATTCTTAACCACTGGAACACCATAAAAATCCATAAGAAGCCCTGATATTTTTAAGCTGTAGCAAAACAGGCAAAGCACTCCAACCAGCATCAGCCTTGACTGGCAATAGCTGTTGTTCATTTTGGAAGGAAAGGTAGGTCTTCTCAGTACATTTACCTACAAAGATTACGCTGTTATCAGGGTAATCTTTGGAAGAGGGGGTACATACAGCTATGTGTACATATGTGAGAGTATTATAGGGCCCTTTCCACCTTTTTGGACAGCAATATCACAGAAATGAGTAATTGCTTCCACAAGACTCTTATGCGACTAACAAGAACCTACTATATAGCTCATGGAACTCTACTCAATACCTTGTAATAACTTTAAGGGAAAAGAATCTGAAAAGAAATATATATAGATATATAAATATTTGTATAACTGAATCACGGTGCTGTGCATCTGAAACTAACATGATATTATAAATCAACTATACTTCAATTAAAAAATAAATGAGTTATAAAGATGTAATGAACAACAACAAAAAAGACTCTTAGGTAAGCAAAAATTTTTATTGAAAGAGATAGCTTGTGTGTAAGGGAGAAGGTGAGGGGAAAAGTGTCAGTTCCCTGAGTAGAAGGGCCAAGTTGCTTTTGTAACAAAAGGGAGGGTTTGTCTCGTGATCACCAGTCATCTCCAGAAATCATGAAACTTGTTTGATCTGCAGCAGGTGGCTCCAAGATAGCTATCAGGAATAGGAGTGCTTCTGTGAGGGAGCAGAAGTACATGATAATTTTCTGTAAGAAAGCACCAGAACAGATAAGGTTAAAATTTATGGCTGAGTTTCTTGTCTCGTGGCAACTAAGTATACTCATTAGTGTAACAGAGATAAAGGTAATCTTTTACTGCTGTGAGCCTGATTTTTGTCTCTGGAACTAAGGCCCCTAGAGCCTTTGTTTTTTAGCTTCCAAGTCCTGTTTTTCCCAAGACCATTCACTAGCCCTTTTCCAAAATGGCTGTGCTTTTGTCTTTCTGTCTTTAGAGCATGTGTATGTGTCTGTCATGGAGGTGGACTGTGAATGGATGGTGACTATGTGTGTCTTTCTCCTACAGATGTCTCTGCATCTATAAGAAACCCCAGAGTTAGGTAGAGAGAGATGCTTTTTGCTAGGAGCAAGGAGAGGGGCTTTGCTGCCCTTGACTGACCGCTCTGCTTTGTTGATCCTGCATGCCATGGCGATGCAGTGGCCCCTGTGTTTGGCGTGGCTCTTCCTAATTTTCCTTCCCAGGTCCCTTCCTAAGTCAATCCTGAATCTGACTTCTCATCACAACACCCCAGCTAACTCAGCTGTCCTTCCTGTTTTATGGTTCTTATTCCAGTCTTCCTCATTTCTAGCTCATTTGGAAATCATATTCATCTGCTCTCTTAGAGGCCCTCTCTGGCTCCTTTCTGGGGATTCAGAGCTTTTGTAAATGATCAAGATAGTTCCTTTTCTTGACACCAAAATTCTCTATATGCAGCATTCTCTGGCTCTGTTTCAGCTCTTGATACAATATGGTTGTATACAAGCCTGGCGTGCTGCAGTCCATGGGGTTGAAAAGAGTCGGACAAGACTGAGCAACTGAACTGAATTGAAAGGTGGTTCCAGTCCTGGTTGTAAGAATCTTGGGAAAGGAAAAGGAAAGGATCTTTGGAAGGATGGCTGAAAGCAGAGGAGAAGGGCAATCTAAAGGCCCCTGGGATGCGAGGAAGCAAAAAAATGCATGACCCGCCCATGCTTGAGCTCTCCAGCCTCTGTTCATTGTCATCAAATGCTGATAGCATCAGTGACCCAGAAACATGGAAGCCCCAGAGTCTATGTACTCCTCCTCAAACTTTCTCACTATAGGCATACAAATCCTTCATTCCAGAAATAGCTCTTTCAGTTCAGTTCAGTTGCTCAGTCATGACCAACTCTTCGCGATCCTGTGAATCACAGCACGCCAGGCCTCCGTGTCCATCACCAACTCCCGGAGTTCATAATCATGTTCCTTCCAAAGTCCTGGCAAGAATACTGGAGTTGAAAACATCAAACAATCAATGGAATGTGGAATGTCTTCTGTTTGAAGGAAGCGGGGCACACAGATTGACCTTCTAAAGTCACAGCGGAAAAATTATTTTTGCCTTTATCAGCAAAATCTCTGTCCAGATTTTTACATAATTTATGTTCTCTGGACAGCAATAGATGTCAAATTAGCCAGACTTTCTTGAATTATAGTTATTGGTTTTTAAAAATGAATTTAATTTGAAAATATTTTGCTCTGTTAAGTCCATAGCAACTGGTATTATCAATACAGTTCTTAAAGCAATAGTTAGATTTGGAAATGAACTGTTGGTTTTACGTATCATGTTCTCACAGTATAATGGGGTTGCATATGTTAAATTAACATTATTATATTATATAAAGTACTGTATACCTTATATTGCAACTTTGTTGCTCTATCTTAAAGCAGTATCTAGATACACAGAGAATTTTAAAGAATTAGTATCAAGTTCACACATGTTGTTCTAACCTGCTGCTGCTGCTGCTGCTAAGTCGCTTCAGTCGTGGCCGACTCTGTGAGACCCCATAGATGGCAGCCCACCAGGCTCCCCCATCCCTGGGATTCTCCAGGCAAGAATACTGGAGCGGGTTGCCATTTCCTTCTCCAGTGCAGGAAAGTGAGAAGTGAAAGCGAGTTCGTTCAGTCGTGTCTGACTTAGTGACACCATGGACTGCAGCCCACCAGGCTCCTCCATCCATGGGGTTTTCTAGGCAAAAGTAAGAGTAACAACATTGTTGGCTATTGCAAACTGTGCCTCGGCTGCGATGTACAACTGTTAGGAATATTCTTTTAATTTTTGAGTACCTTCAGAACTGTGCATTGAAACGTGAAGGGAAAAAAGAAAATAGGTGCTTGGTACTATGACATGTCACAGTATAAAAATGTATTTCGAGGGTTACCCTCATGGCTCAGTGGTAAAGAATCTGCCTGCTGATGTGGGAGATGTGGGTTCAATCCCTGCTCTGGGAAGATTCCATATGCTGTGGAGCAAAGAAGTCCGTGTGCCACAAGTACTGAACCTGTGCTCCAGAGCCAGGGAGCCACAACTGCTGAGCCCACATGCCCCACATACTGAAGCCTGTGAGTCCCACAGCCCGTGCTCTGCAACAAGAGAAGCCACCTCCAGGAGAAGCCTGTACACTGCAACTCGAGAGTGGCCCCCACTCTCTGCAACTAGAGAACACTGTGCAGCAACGAAGACCCAACACAACCAAGAATAAATAAATCAAATATGATTTAAAAATGTATTTCATTCATGCTCTCTGAGAGGAAGGATTTGACAAATTTTGTCTTTTTTTTTTTTTTAACCTATATGCTTCTGCTGCCTAGTCCTCCCTTGTACTTGGAAGCAATGTCTGGCGGACGCACAATCTACAAACAGTCTTGTCACTTAGACACAGTCACCTTTAAGGGTTTGGGCAAGAGATCTGGGAAGTGTTTTCCCTTGGCTTAGAGCCATGTCGGTCCTGGAAGCAGAAGTTCAGAATGATTTTAGGTTGCAGAGGATCCCAAGTGACAGAGGCACCTCTGTATTCTATAGTAAACTTATTATTTATTTGTCTACATTAGTTACATATAGGATTTTCTTAAATGTGAGACCCAGGAAAGGGACTCCTCTTTATTGGGCCAATGGGTAGTTCTGGCTGTACCTGCAGCACTTAGGCAAAGTCAGGTATATAGTCATAGCAGATTCCCAATAAGTATCTGATCAAAAAATTTTTTAGTGAATTGGATGAGTTCCTGAAAGAGATGTGTTGCTGGCTCTCTGGATCCTCTATAGTTGGCATTTTTTTTTTTTTTTAAAGAAGCATTTCTTTAGAGTGAGGAAAAGGACAATGAGGACAGATCAGAGGGAGAATATTTTCAGGGTAGGAAAAGTTTAGAATTGTCAGCCAAGAAGAGACTAGTTTAGAAACGTTCTCTAAACAAAATACAGACGAGATCTTGGAGTTGACTTTGTATGGGCATAAGGAGGGTAGTTTCTACTTGAGCCGTGAAGGCGGGGCCCAGAGTTCAGACTGAAAGAATGCTGCTTCTTTAGAGATCAAGGGATAAATAGTTCTGGCCTAAACTGGTGGCTCAGATGGTGACTGTAGCCATGAAATTAAAAGATGCTTGCTTCTTGGAATAAAAGCTATGATGAACCTAGACAGCATATTAAAATGCAGCGACATTACTTTGCCAAGAAAGGTCCATATAGTAAAAGCTATGGTTTTCCAGTAGTCATGTATGGATACGAGAGTTGGACCATAAAGAAAGCTGAACGTTGAATTGATGCTTTTGAACTGTGGTGTTGGAGAAGACTCTTGAGAGTCCCTTGGACTGTAAGGAGATCCAACCAGTCCGTCCTAAAGGAGATGAGTCCTGAGTGTTCATTGGAAGGACTGATGCTGAGGTTGAAACTCCAATACTTTGGCCACCTGATGTGAAGAGCAGACTCATTAGAAAAGATCCTGATGCTGGGAAAGATCGAAGGCAGGAGGAGAAGGGGACGACAGAGGATAAGATGGTTGGATGGCATCATCAACTCAATGAACATGAGTTTGAGCAGGCTCCGGGAGATGGTGAAGGATGGGGAAGCCTGGCGTGCTGGAGTTCGTGGAATCACAAAGAGTCGGACAGGACAAGTGACTGAACAACAACAACAAACTGGTGGCTCGGACAGTAAAGAATCCCCCTGCAGTGCAGAAGACGTGGGTTCAGTCCCTGGGTCGGGAAGATCCCCTGGAGTGGAAATGGCAACCCACTCCATTGTTCTTGCCTGGGAAATCCCATGGACAGAGGAGCCTGGTGGGTTACAGTCCATGGGGTGGCAAAAGAGTCAGATGTGACTTGGTGACTAAACAAAAGCAAAATGGAGACTGGCAGTATGTGTGAACTTTGAAAGGAACTGGAGCAGGCTTCAAAGTCTGAATGGTGGGTGAGACTTTTCCACGCCAAATTCCTTAATGCTTCTACCGTGTACTGTGAAAAATCATTGTCACCATGGTATAAACATTCTTTCCCTAACCATCTATCAGAGGAAAGGGGAGAGGCCACCTTCAGGGAGGTATTGGGAGGGAGTAAAATCTCAGACCACATTTTTTAGAGAAAAAAACTGTCCTTGAAATTTACAAGACAACAATTTAAACAGCTGATTGTAAATCTGGCTAAGAAGTTTTCAGGGTGGGCATGCCCTTGACCTGTGCTCTGGCAGCACTACCGCTTTGTACTCTTGCTTTCCCTCTCCATCCAGAGGTTTAAGGGAAAACGTTCTAGAGAACTGACTTGGCAAATTTCAAAGGACAGACAGGATGGATCTTTTTCTTGTGCTTTTCCAGAAATTTTAGGCATCTGTTGAAAACTGTCAGACTGTATTTCTTTTTTTTTTTTAACACTTAAAAATATAATTCTATTTATTTATTTATAGTTGCTGCTTGAGGGCTTCTTGCGGTGGCTTCTCTAATTGCAGAGCACAGGTTCTCGGCTCACCAGCTTCAGTAGTTGCAGCATATGAGCTTAGTTGCTCCAAGGCATGTGAAATCTTCCTGGACCAGGGATTGAACCCATCAGTCCTTCCAATGAACACCCAGGATTGATCTCCCTTATGATGGACTGGTTGGATCTCCTTGCTGTCCAAGGAACTCTCAAGAGTCTTCTCCAACACCACAGTTCAAAAGCATCAATTCTTCTGCGTTTAGCTTTCTTTATAGCCCAGCTCTCGCATCCATACATGACTGCTGGAATAACAGCCATAGCTTTGACTAGACGGACCTTTGTTGGCAAAATGATGTCTCTGCTTTTTAATATGCTGTCTAGGTTGGTCATAGCTTTTCCTCCAAGGATCAAGCAACTTTTAATTTCATGGCTGCAATCACCATCTGTAGTGATTTTAGAGCCCCTCAAAATAAAGTCTGTGACTGTTTCCATTGTTTCCCCATCTTTTTGCCATGAATTGATGGGACCAGATACCATGATTTTAGTTTTCTGAATGTTGACTTTTAAACCAATTTTTAAACTCTCTTCTCTCACTTTCATCAAGAGGCTCCTTAGTTCTTCTTTGCTTTCTGCCGTAAGTGTGGTGTCATCTGCATATCTGAGGTTATTCATATTTCTCCTGGCAATTTTGATTCCAGCTTGTGCTTCATCCAGCCTGGCATTTCTCATGATGTACTCTGCATACAAGTTAAATAAGCAGGGGGACAATATACAGCCTTGACGTACTCCTGTCCCAATTTGGAATCAGTCTGTTGTTCCATGTCCAGTTCTAACTGTTGCTTCTTGACCTGCATGCAAATTTGTCAGGAGGCAGGTCAGGTGGTCTGGTATTCCCATCTCTTTTAGAATTTTCCAGTTTGTTGTGATCCACACAAAGGTGTTGATGTAGTCAATAAAGCAGAAGTAGGTGTTTTTCTGGTATTCTCTTGCTTTTTTGATGATGCAACTCCTACCAAGAAAATAAAGTGTGTAATGTGGAAAATCTTAATTGCTCTGGGCCTTGTAACAGACTTATGTTGTAAACTACCCTCTGAGCCCCGTTGATATGGATCTAGGAAGTTAGGAAACAAATCCTTTATTCAACTACAAGATTGGGCCCGTGACTCCTTGCTTAAGGGGAGAAAGAAATTTGGCTGTAGCTTTGGTAAGTTGTCAGACAAAGTGATTACTAAGATATAAAGAGACAGTTCACAATAGAGGGTCATGGTTAGTCAGATAAACACTGGGGAAACTAACTTCACTAGTAAAGAAAAGCATGGTAAAACAATAGAATAGGGACTTCCCTGGCAGTTCAGTGGTTAAGACTTTGTACTTCCACTGCAGTGGGGATGGGTTCTATCTCTGGTAGGGAAACTAAGATCCCCTCATGCCTGACAGTGTGTCCGAAAAGCAAAAACAAAAACAAAAAAACCCTCAAAATTAGGATGATTTTTCCTTATAAACCAGCAAAGTTGCAGTGAAACTTATATTCCATAGCAGATGGCATTATAAATTGGTGTTAATTTTTTGGAGGGCAGTTTGCAACATGCCAGGAGCCAAAAGGACTGTTTTGGCTCCTTTGATCCATTGATCCCAGTTTTGTTCTTGTATAAACATTTACAGAGTCCTTGTATGATAACATTCAAGACAGAAACATCAGACACTGGTGTTGCACGTTGTGCTCTTCTCTGTCTGCAATGCGGGAGACCTGGGTTTGATCCCTGCCTTGGGAAGACCCCCTGGAGAAGGGAAAGGCTATCCACTCCAATATTCTGGCCTGGAGAATTCCATGGACTATCCATGGGGCCGCAAAGAGTCAGACACGACTGAACGACTTTCACTTCTCATTGTGCCCTTCAGGAATTGTCAGTCTGCTGGAAAAAACAAACCAATAATCTGATCATCATAATATAAAGGTGAATGGGGGAGATAGGAGGCCAACCGCAGGTCTGGGAAGTGTATGGCTGGGGACAGGCAAGTTTTCCTGCTGAAGGTGTCACCACACTGAATCTGAGAGGATAAATAATTACCCCAGAAAATCATGTGCTCCAGGCAGAGCCAGACTAAGACCTGGAGTTGGCTGTCCCTGATTCAACATGTGGAGAAGGCAATGGCATCCCACTCCAGTACTCTTGCCTGGGAAATCCCATGGATGGAGGAGCCTGGTAGGCTGCAGTCTAGAGGGTAGGCCTAGAAAGGATTTCAGGAAGTTATATAACCATTCTCAAGGCTGACATTAGAAAAAATTTTTACACATTGAGTTTCTTTCCCTTGACTCTGGTTTTTATGTTCTACCTAGAGGTACATATTCAACCCTTCAGTTCTCTGGGAGAAACAGAGGCAAATAGGCCACCTTGGCTACAAAATCCCCTGTAGTAGCAGCTGGCTAGCATGAACTGCATTCCCTGGGTCGCTTCAGCATAATGCAGGACTTCAGTGATCCCTAAGTCCCTAATAGGAAGCAGAGACAACTTCTTAAGTAGGAAAGCTGGAGCCACAGGGCAAAAGACAGGCAAGACTCACATGATCCTTTCCCTTCCCATGGCAGTTTCATCTGGCACGAGGCTCCTGATGCCTTGGCAGAGCCAAGTCAGGCCACAGAATAGGAGGAAGTGATGCAAACATAGGCTAATTGCCTCTGGAGAAAGACGGACTTATTCCTGCTCACCAGCATTGCCAAGAGTGAGATGTATGTGTTATTTGCTCAGTTGTGTCTGACTCTCTGCCGACCCTATGGACTGTAGCCCACCAGGATCCTCTGTCCATGGAATTCTCTAGGCAAGAATGCTGGAGTGGGTTGTCATTCCCTTCTCCAGGAGATCTTCCCAACCCAGGGAGTGAACCCTGGTCTCCTGCATTGCAGGCAGATTCTTTACTGTCTCAGCCACCAGGGAAGTGGACAAGTGAGAGGGGAGACCTTTTAGAAGAGCCAGAGGTCAGAAGACATGATTGAAAGTCTGAGAATTATAACCTAAAGGAAAAGTTAAAGGCTTGGAGAGGGTAAAGTTTTGCAACACTAGAAAGAGTCAACATATAGTTTGTTTTTATGTTCCACCTCCTCCAAAACAAGAACAAACTGAATAGGGTCATAATTGCAGTACATTGGTCCCAGAGACATTCAGACCTATGAGAAGAAAGCGCTCTCCAGCAGCGACCGTGTAGATGCCAGAGCAGAAATCTGGGAGACCAAAAAAGAGCCCTACAAATAGGAGAAGCCCTGTCATCACCCAGTCACGCTGTAAATGGCTAGATGGGTGAGATGCCTGTTTTAGGGACTCAAGCACTTTCCTTTCACTTAGCTGGTGGCTCCATTTCATTTGGTAAAGATCTACTTAGCAAGAGCTATGCAACATGTATCATAAGTGAAAGTGTATCCTTTACTTCAGTTTTCCAGATGAGGGATAAGGAGTCTTGTCTATAGGCCTGTGGCAGATCAGAATGGGGTCTGAACCACATGGGAAGCCCTGAATCTAAGAATGAGGCCAATCAGGGCTGAGTGGTCAGATTGAAAGAACCAACTAATAGAAAAGCAAAGACTTGGCTGAGTGAAGGGATGACCCAGCAACCAGGCTGCAGTGCGTTAAGGCTGATGAGGCACTTGGAGAGCTGACCCAGAGTGTGGACTGTGAAAAAAGAGTCTCAAAACCAAAGCTCTGGCTCTCACGGTGAAAGGAGAAGATCACTAGGGCTCTTCTTCATGGAGCCTGGGAGGGCATCAGAGGGAGCAGGATTGCTTATATAGTCAAAATCAGTTCTTTTCCTCAGATCTCAGCTCTTCCTCCTGATACTTTCCATCCTCAGGCCCTCTTCCCTTCCTTCCGGCCATCTCTGAGAGCCTCTTCCTCACTGGGAATCTATGAATATTCTTTTCTCCAGACCCACTGATTTCCTGGCTTCAAATTAGAAAGCCCCAGGGCTATTTAGGGGAGAGGACAGTTGGTCTGGAGGCTGACTTGTTGCTCAGACTCGGTTGCATTTGGCCAAAGGATTTATGCTTTCTATAGGCTCTCTCCCTCTTTACCACTGCCCTTCCAGATGACATGAACAATCAGACTCCTTTCCCATATAACCTGTGGTGACAAAGAGGAGAACAATTATCTGGGGAGCCCAGAAACTGGGGCTGCCTTCCATTCTTTTCACCCTCCAGTCCATGCCTAGGTCTGATTTCCCCAAAGACCCCTGGCCTCCTGCTATACAGTCTGCGCATATATTGCTTGAGGTCCTATTTCAGTGTCAAGACTGAAAGTCTCAATTTTCATCCCTGGAAGATAATGAGACAGTACTCTTTCCTCAACCCCAATGCACCCTGTTCCTCCTTCCCCCGGTGACATAACAATCCACCTTGGAAGGAGAGCCCCTCAACACATCTCCAGCCACAGACTCCTCAACTTGAACTGCGAGAACCTCAGCCTGGGGACGAGCAGAGGGCGCTGCAAGGGATTCAGGCTGTGGAGGGGAGGGCTCTCGCTCAAGCGAGACCTTTCTGTGGTAACAGTTGTGACCTTTCTGAGGTCTTGGGGAGAAGAGTGGGCAAGGGGGTGAACGAGGTAGTTAGAAATAAGTCTAAGTGAGCATGAGAGGAAGAGGAGACTGGCCGGGCTTTCTTAGTTTGCAGCGTGAGGCAGGTTTCTATTGGTGGGGAACTTCATTGCATGTGAAGGGTTCATCATTATTCTAGGCTGTCTCTCACTTTTTTGCTGACTTTGGGCCGTTCACAAACTTCAGAGAGTCATTTATCTCTTTATAAAATGGGGTTATAAAAATGCTTGCTTTAACTCATTAGGTGTGGTACGGATCAGATGGGGGGAAAACACAATGTAAGTTATGGCAATTACTGAAGAGGGGTTAGGTGAGGATCATAGATCCTGTGGGATAAGATGGGACCTCTGCACCAGGTCTAGAGAGAGGGGGGATCTTGGCCCTTTACATGTGTGACAGCTCCCCCCACCTCAGTTCCTTGAAGAAATCTAGACTCCAGCACTATGATCAGGAATGTGCTGGGCCACGGACTTCCCTGGTGGTGCAGTGGTTAAGACTCCTGCGATTCTACTGCAGGGGTTACTGGTTGGATCCCTGGTGGAGGAACTAAGATCCCGTGTGGCCAAAAAGTTAGGGGATAAAAGCTGGGCCAGATGGCAATACAGGAAGGGGAAGCCCCAGAGAAGAAAAGAAAGGAAATGGGTCAAGTAGAAGAGGGTGTGGCCAAGTGAATGAGCTGACGCAGAAGAGGGAGTGTCAGAAAATTCCCTTTGGGAGTTGTGAGAACTTGCAGGACTACATTTCTTAACTAGGAGAAGGGCAGACACCTTGTCTCTGGAAAGAGACTAACCCTCACAGTGTGTCCTTCACAGAAAACATAGCTATCACACGGACCCTTCTCCAGGATTCTGCTGCTACCTACGTCAGACTGTTTTCCCCCAGTCCCCAGATTCCCCAGCATCCACAGGACCGCCCCAGGTCCAGGATCCCACGTGGGTCCAGTTAATACCACCACGTGATGATGCAGCACAGGGGGATGGTCTCTAGGGTCTGCAAGTCCCTCAATACCTTCTTTCACCAGAGCTTGCAAGGGATAAATGACACGCAGCGCCAAGCCTACCAGGTGCCTGAAGGAATAACTGGTACGTCCAGCTCTGAAAACTCATCACCCAGTGCATGGTCTCTCTGGGGTCCTGGCCCTCTGACTCTCCTTAGAGGTCTGGGATCTGGTCCTGGTATATCCGAATGGCCTGTGTGCTGAACCAGTAGAGTCATCAGTCATCAGCTGGCCTCCCAGGTCACCAGGTCCTCATGGACGCCCTGAGGATCTCAGCACACCAGCGCCTTAATTGGGGTGCCTTCTGTGGTGCTCCCTCTGGTTAGCCTCCTTCCTCGAATCTGCACCCCTCACTGCCCTGGCCCGCGGTCTCTCTCACTCTCAGGGCACCTCATGTAACAGGGAGTGGGGTAAGGAGACGTGGGTGCACGAAGGGAGAAGGGTTATGCTGTCTCCTGCAGGCGTGATTGCCCTGCCTGCCAGATGAGCGCAGGGGCCCCGCGACATTCTAGGCAGACACTTGCTACTTTCCCAGCTTTTCCTTGGTCCCGCTTTCCCCTGGAGAATCTTCGCAGGTTCGCAGCGCGTGGGGGTGGGAGTGGGGCAGCATCTACTTCAGGAAGCCCCAGGGTGATGCTGAGTCATGGAGCTCTTTTGTTCACGAACGGTTCTTAAAAATCTGTGATCCTGGCTGGCAGCTGGAGCTGGCGGCTCCACCCTCTTTTCCCGCTGAGGCTCCTCAAGCCGGCAGGGGGTGCTATGTTGCTTGCTCCCCGCGAGTCAAGAGTGCAATAGAGCAAATTTACCTTTTTCCTCTGCTTAGCGAGGCTGAGCCGGAGAAGGCAATGGCAAGCCACTCCAGTACTCTTGCCTGGAAAACCCCATGGACGGAGGAGCCTGGTAGGCTACCGTCCATGGGGTCGCTAAGAGTCGGACACGACTGAGTGACTTCACTTTCACTTTTCACTTTCATGCATTGGAGAAGGAAGTGGCAACCCACTCCAATATTCTTGCTGGAGAATCCCAGGGATGGAGGAGCCTGGTGGGCTGCGGTCTGTGGGGTCGCACAGAGTCGGACACGACTGAAGCGACTTAGCAGCAGCAGCAAGGCTGAGACCGGCTTTATCTTTTAAAAGCCTTTTTGAGCCCGAAGGGGAACAACAGAGAAATAGACCCATAGGATTTAAATATCTTAAAACAGATCAGCTGCCAAAGTACAAGATTTTCGCCCTTCCGCAGCGACCTGGCTCCAAGCTCTGTCTCATTCTACCTCCTGCTGTGGCATAGTCACGGTTTTTTCAAAACAGAAAGGCATCACAGACGCATCTATTGAACATCCGTTGTTACCGTGCGCCCTCAGCGGTAGAGAGAAGATGGAAGAGGACCAGGGGAGAGGGGAGAGCGCTCAGGAGACCGCTTGTCTCTTCTGCTCCGGGAGCAAGGGTTCTCTACGCGGGTCTGTCTCTATCGTTTCTGTCTCTGCCAGTGCGGCGCATATGGTAAAAATATCAACTCAAGGGGCTTCTCTGGTGGCTTCAGTGGTAAAGAATTCACCTGCCAATGCAGGTACCACAGATGGATCTCTGGTCCAGGAAGATCCTACGTGTTGTGGAGCAACTTAAGCCCCTGGGTCACAACTATTGAGCCTGTGCTACAACTGTCGAGCTTGGGCTCTAGAGCCTGAGAATGGCAAGTAAGGATCCAGCGGTTGGAAACTGCTCAAGCTGAGTCCTCGAGAGCCCCTGCCCTGCAACAGGAGAAGTCACTGCAATAAGAAGCCACACACTACAACTAGAGAGTAGCCCTGACTCACTGCAGCTAGCGAAAAGCCTGCGCAGCAATGAAGACTCAGCACAGCCAAAAAAAATACATACATTATATATATATATATATACTCAAACTTAGTGATTGTATCCACTGGAAAAAATATCTTCCTCTAATATTTGTCTTTTAGGCACTAGTTTCTTTCCTAAAAGCAACAAGTATTCAGCTTCTTTGTATCCTTTCACAGTCTATACATAATCAGTTCAGTTCAGTTCAGTCCCTCAGTCGTGTCCGACTCTCTGCGACCCCATGAATCACAGCACGCCAGGCCTCCCTGTCCATCACCAACTCCCGGAGTACACTCAAACTCATGTCCACAGAGTCGGTGATGCCATCCAGCCATCTCATTCTCTGTCGTCCCCTTCTCCTCCTGCCCCCAACCTTTCCCAGCATCAGAGTCTTTTCCAGTGAATCAACTCGTCGCATGAGGTGGCCAAAGTATTGCAGTTTCAGCTTTAGCATCAGTCCTTCCAATGAACACCCAGGATTGATCTCCTTTAGAATGGACTGGTTGGATCTCCTTGCAGTCCAAAGGACTCTCAAGAGTCTTCTCCAACACCACAGTTCAAAAGCATCGATTCTTCAGCGATCAGCTTTCTTCACAGTCCAACTCTCACATCCATACATGACCACGGGAAAAACCATTGCCTTGACTAGATGGACATTGGTTGGCAAAGTAATGTCTCTGCTCTTTAATATATTATCAAGGTTGGTCATAATACACACACTTTACTTAAGTTTGCTGGTGTGAATGGGGGTTTGTGTGATTCTCCTCCATTGACACCACACATAGCAGTATCCTTCACCGTGTTCCACACCTTATTGTTTAATTACTAACTATGTTTTGGCAAAGAATATACCTCACTCTAATTAATGGCTGCATGGTATTCTGATCTATGGCTATTTAATCATAGAAACAGTCGAACTGTTTGTTCCAGTCTTTAACTGCTATCAATAAGATGGAATGTATATCCTGGAACAAAAGTGCAGCAACAAACTGTATTCAGCTGTTGACAAGTTCACTCCCATACATGATGAATGTTCCCAGGACCCAAGCATTAATGCTCCTGCACGTTGTGGGGTGGGGGGAAGCTGTGAGTTGGCAATGCCAAGTCTGGGTACATCTGGCATCACTGGTCCCAAGGAAGCCTGGGAGACTATTATTCTTCAGCATGTAACAACAAGTCCAGGGGGTGTTTCCTTGTACTGAGAGCCCAGTAACATATCTGCATATGGAAGTCAGCATTATTATTTCAAAGTTCTGGTCCTTTAATACTGGAGAAAGCACATGCTTGTTTACATGTGTTAGATAAATTAGATACAAGTAAGAACAGCTAATTTAATTTCATATGTAAGAAATTTTAGAGCAAATTGAAAGCTCTCATTTTCAAGCAAGTTCTATGGGATAAGCACTTTACTTAAATTGACTCATTTAACCCTCAGGAGAACCCACAAGATAGATAGTATTATTCTTACTTTAAAGATGATCAAACAGAAGCCCACACAGTTAACAGTGGCAGAACCAGGAATGTCTTCCTCAAAAGTCAAGTGTTTCAGTCTATTTTGGGCTGCCTCTTAGAGGGAGCTGGGGTGCACAGTATATTAGGATATCTTCTTTGGCAAAAACCTTTGTTAAAGAGAGCAAGCTGGTTTCAGAAGAATATATATTAAAAAAAATCTGGCTGGGTAGACACTGCCAAGTATCTCTACAGATGTGACGCAAGGGAGCAAAGGGATCTCCAGTCCATGTAGCATCACAGAGCAGTACTCAACTCTGCATGGATGGCTTGAATGGATCTCTGACATCCACAGAACATGAATCTTATACATACAGAAGCTTCTCTAGAGGTGAAAGGATTGGACAACCACCAGAGTATCCCATTTCTCTTCTGAGAGTCTGGGACTTTGACATGGGCAATAGAGTGGCCATGGCAGTGAGGGGATGTGGAAGTATTCCTGCTATCAGTTTGTAACTCTTTGAAGGAACTCTTAAAATTATCCCAAATGTAGTCATCTGGGTCAAGGGCCTCCTTTGTTCAACAACTTATTTAGCAGTTTCCATTCTAGATTCAAGAGAGGAGTCCCAGGAAGGAAATTTGCCTTCTAGAAATACTGCCTCTAATATACTTCCCTTCAACAGGAACTAACTCAAGAGAGAACCTTCTGGAAGGACCCATCAGTGTTTTTGAGAATTACTAGAAGCCAGCTTGGCAAACATAGCTCTCCAGCCCATAGCCTCATAGCCCAGGAGGTTGTCCAGAAAATAAAGAAGAAATGTGTGAAGAAAAGGAATAAAAAAGAGAAAGAAGAGAGAGAGAAAGGTGTATAATGAGAAAAGATATTTATTTATATTACGAGAATCAGTTTTCATTTCTAAATTAGTGGAATCCTTTACTGACTGCATTAAATGTGCCAAGCCTTGTGTTAAGGGCAAAAACCAGGAGAGGAGTGGAATATGTTATGGGAGGTGCTGTCTTCTTTTTCTTCTACAATCTTGTTCCAAATTTGTATTTTGAACTCACTGAGGTGCCTCAATTCAAGCTCTGAAAGTACTATGGAATCAGATATCAGTAAAATCTCCTAAGATTCTACTGGCCAGTTCAGACTTCCCCCACACCTCTCTAACTTTTTAATCCTACTTCAGCCCACTAAAGAGCCCTGTCATATAAAAAGAGGGGAGAATTCCCTGGGGGTCCACTGGTTAGGATTCACCATTTCCACTGGTGAGGCCCCTGGTTCAATCCCTGGTCAGGGAACTAAGATCCCACAGATATGTCCAAAAAAAAAAAAAAAAAAAGCCTAATACTCAGGAGAAATAGAGCCAGGGAAGGCTGTTTGCAAAGGAGGAACCCAGGTTCCTTTTTATTTTTAGTAATGTCCCTTGTTTTTAATCCACATAAGCTTTCTCCATCTCATCATTTCCCGACACTAGAAACTTAAGTCTTTGACCTTCTTGCTGTTCAAAACTGTGCAGAAGTTAGTACAGTTTGTTAAGTGCTTCTTGAGCTCTTCCCTCTGTTTCATTTGTATTGGATTTATTAATTTTCAATCTAAACCTGATTATTGCTCCTACTCTATGTCAGCCAACAACCTGAATAAACACAGAAGACTTTCTGTAAAAGAATATAATCTCAGTTTCTAGAATCTTGCATTTATTCGCATTTGTGCTGTTCTCTGGTCTTCCCCAGTGGCTTAGCGGTAAAGAATCCACCTGCAATGCAAGAGATGCAGGTTTTATCCCTGGGTTGAGAAGATCCTCTGGAGGAGGGCATGGCAACCCATTCCAATATCCTTGCCTGGAGAATCACATGGACAGAGGATCCTGGTGGGCTACAGTCCATAGGGTCGCAAAGAGTCAGACAGACTGAAGTGACTGAGCATGCACACACAGGGTGTTTTCTACACAACTGT
Source organism: Moschus berezovskii (assembly GCF_049115385.1). Lineage (NCBI taxonomy): Eukaryota > Metazoa > Chordata > Mammalia > Artiodactyla > Moschidae > Moschus > Moschus berezovskii. Next base: position 99,310,103 of record NC_142468.1, read on the forward strand.
CATGTACATTCCCAGTGCTTGTGTTTCATTATGTAAATTGGGGATTTTATTTTTGTAAATCAGTCATTTATGGACAGTGCACTCTTCCTGAAACTGTGTTAGTCACAGGGTGTATCAAAATATGTGAAATGTAGTCTAAATTCCCAAGTAACCTATGGGAAGTAGAGAAACCGAATTTGTGATAGAAGTACAATAATATCATTTGTGTAGGCAAGATTTAAAGGGAGTTCGGGAGGTGGAGGAAGTTACTTTCCCTGATGGGTCTGGGAAGGCTCCTAGGAGCAGACTGGAAGCCTCTTCTCTGCTGGGTCCTGAGCATGAACAGGAGTTTGCTGGGCGTTCGGGAGAGGATGATTCTGGCCAAAGGAATTGGTGTGCAATGGTGCACAAAGGCAGGGAAGGTCGAAGCGCTAAGAGACATTAAGTCACTGGTCCAGCTTCTAGGTGAGAAAAACTGGAATCAGACTCTTAAACTGGCACAATATCATCTTTCAACAAAATGAATTCATGTAATTTTTTACTCCCTTTCTGTATTCTTATCCGCAAATGTGATCATGTTACCATTGATGTCCTTCTATAAATATGGACACAAATGTTGACGTGGATAGAACTGAAGGCCGAGCTATTAGCACTATGCTCTGTCATCTTGTTTTGTGGAATTCCTTAATTATTTTGAGTATCAAGTCGCTTTTAATATATATCCTGGGTGTGAAATATTTTTGTAGGTGCGTGCCTGGGTGCTGAGTTGCGTCAGTCATGTCTGACTCTTTGTGACCCTGTGGACCATAGCCCACAGTCTCCACTGTCCTTGAGATTCTCCAGGCAAGAATACTGGAGTGGATTTCCATGCTCTCCTTGAGGGGGTCTTCTCGACCTAGAGATTGAAGCTGTGTCTCTTATGTCTACCTCCATTGGAAGAAAGGTTCTTTACCACTGGCACCACCTGGAAAGCCCTTTTTATAGGTATTCAGCTCAGTTCAGTAGCTCAGTTGTGTCCAACTCTTTGCGACTCCATGGACCGCAGCACGCCAGGCCTCCCTGTCCATCACCAACTCCCGGAGTTTACCCAAACTCATGTCCATTGAGTTGGTGATGCCATCCAACCATCTCATCCTCTGTCATCCCCTTCTCCTGCCCTCAATCTTTCCCAGCATCAGAGTCTTTTCAAATGAGTCAGTTTTTTGCAACAGGTGGCCAAAGTATTGGAGTTTCAGCTTCAGCATCAGTTCCTCCAATGAACACCCAGGACTGATCTCCTTTAGGATGGACTGGTTGGATCTCCTTGCAGTCCAAGGGACTTTCAAGAGTCTTCTCCAACACCACAGTTCAAAAGCATCAATTCTTTGGTGCTCAGCTTTCTTTATAGTCCAACTCTCACATCCATACATGACCACTGGAAAAATCATAGCCTTGACTAGATGGACCTTTGTTGACAAAGTAATGTCTCTGCTTTTTAATATGCTGTCTAGGTTGGTCATAAATTTCCTTCTAAGGAGTAAATGTCTTTTAATTTCATGGATGCAATCACCATCTGCAATGATTTTGGAGCCCCCCAAAATAAAGTCAGCCACTGTTTCCCCATCTATTTGCCATGAAGTGATGGGACCGGATGCCATGATCTTAGTTTCTGAATATTGAGTTTTAAGCCAGTTTTTTTCACTCTCTCTCTCACTTTTATCAAGAGGCTCTTTAGTTCTTCTTCACTTTCTGCCATAAGGGTGGTGTCATCTGTATATCTGAGGTTATTGATATTTCTCCCAGCAATCTTAATTTCAGCTTGTGCTTCATCCAGCCCAGCATTTCTCATTATGTACTCTGCATATAAGTTAGATAAGCAGGGTGACAATATACAGCCTTGATGTACTCCTTTTCCTATTTGGGACCGGTCTGTTGTTTCATGTCCATTTCTAACTTTTTCTAAGTTCTAGTTGCTTCCTGGCCTGCATACAGATTTCTCGAGTCAGGTCAGGTGGTCTGGTATCCCATCTCTTTCTGAATTTTTCACAGTTTATTATGATCCACACAGTCAAAGGCTTTGGCATAGTCAACAAAGCAGAAATAGATGTTTTCCTGGAACTCTGTTGCTTTTTCGATGATCCAGAGGATGTTGGCAATTTGATCTCTTGTTCCTCTGCCTTTTCTAAAACCAGATTTTATAGGTGAAAAGGGTATAAGTGAATTGAGAATAGCATGCCCCTTCTGCAATGCTTTAGAGTCTCAGTGGGCAGCAAGGCTGTAGACAGTGAAAGTGAAAGTTGCTCAGTCGTATCCGACTCTTTGCAACCCCATGGATTTACAGTCCATGGAATTCTCCAGGCCAGAATACTGGAGTGGGTAGACTTTTCCTTCTCCAGGGGATCTTCCCAACCCAGGGATTGAACCCAGGTATCCCGCATCACAGGCAGATTCTTTACCAGCTGAGCCACAAGGGTATTCATGCGGCTAGAATATGAGGCAAACCCATATACTCTAGTTATAGGGGTCTGTCTGGTTCAAAAGCAGATCTGTTTGGCTTAGTCAGTGGGTTTTGTTGTTGATGTTATTTTTTAATTTTTGGAGTTAATGATAGCCTTTCCAAAGAGGGATTTTCCTATAGAAAATATGATCCTTGGCTTGCCTTAAAATAGCCTCAAAGTGTGGCCATGTAACCATCAGCTAGAGCTGAGTAGAAACAGCCACTTCTCAAAAGCTCCAGAAGTCTTCCCTGGCTCCATTGCTCCCTCCTGCCTCCCATCCCGTCTGTTCACTCAGGGACGATCCCTATCTGACTCCTGCACACATTTGTGTTTATGAGCCGACAGATTTGTTAAGTGTCCCAAGAGGAGTCTGGCTGATACTCTGCCTGATCCTTGACCGTTCTTCTTTAGACTGTGTTCAGAGAACATCCCCAAACATATTTTCTGATAGTTTCTTCCATAGATTTTCTCTGCACATTTTTAACTGCCCTCCATTTCCTTCAAATCAAACCCAAATGATTCAGTTGACAAGAAAAATCTTGCACTGAGGATTTGTTTATTTGAAAAGGGATTAATACAAACCCATAATTAAACTGGAATTCTCAGCATGATTTTTCTTTAGTATCAAAAGACTGCTAAATGTGAGCTCATTCTGTTATTTCATTAGCTTAATCGCCCCATCTGTGTTACATACAGCCACTGAATTAGCAGCCAATGTCATTATGCTATTATTTGTAATTGAAGGACATTGTAAGATATAGTCTTGGGGAAAGGGTCTTTTGCATTGTGGTAAAAATAGCTATTGAGGGCTTTGGCCACAGGGTTTCTCAAAGCCATCTTGATGTTCAGTACTTAAAATTTCTTCAGCCCTAATGAGCTCTTGCAATATGTGCCCTTAACTGCTGATAGGGAGTTGCCAACTGCTAAGACACGCCTGGACACAGCTTTCCTAATGCAGTGGCTGTTACGGGGCGACAATGAAGACTGCTTGCTGGCAACGAATGAAGGGCTGTGGCAATAACATTTTATAATTATGAACACTGCTTGGAGTAGCTTTTCTTTTGAACAGAGTTGATTAAATATGACCAAATCTTTGATTTTGGGGTTCATTTTTTCCTACTGTGGTTGGGTTTTTTATTCTTCTGTGAACGCATTTTTCTAGGTAGAATTTTTCACTTCAACCTCAAGGCACAGCTGTTTGTAAAAATATGAAATGTGTACAGTTGGCGAGAAGTGAGCTCACTGATGTCAAGGAGTCCACAGATAAATATTTAAGGTGCTAACTGCTGGGGATTTATTTTAATGTGATGAATAATCAGTGTGTCAAATCTGTGTTTTCATATGTATTATTGCTTAGAACAAAATTGTGTAAAAACTGAGTTGATAAAAGGGAAATGTTAATGAATAATACAGTTGGAATGGAGCTATTGTGCAGGATATCTGATGTCTGGGAAAGCTTGAGATAAAGTCAGGCTTCCCTGGTCTATGCCCTAATTGTCTGGCTTCTCAGTTTGAGCTATTCCGCTTGTTTCTCAATAATAGACGTTACTGCTGATTTTTAGCAGTTAAGGCTTTCCCTTTGATGCCATTCAGAGGAATGTTAGGGCTCTTAATTGTTAAGGTATGTTCTTCCTCCAAAGCCAGGATAATTTCCTGTGTGGGGTTTTATCCCACGCTTCTTCTTGGTCTTACGTGAGAGGAACAAGCTTGTTTGTCCGTTAAAGTCCATGGCTTTTTAAAACAGAGAACAAAGTTTGACTCACAGCTCTGCCCCTCACCAACCATGAGACCTCAGCCAAGGAGCTTACCTTCCTTTATCTACCAGAGAAACAGTAAAATTCCTCCTGGATACTGTCCACAGACATCCTAGGTCTACCAGTGGGTCATGCTGGGTCTTGAGTACAGGTGAGAAAAAACTAGAACGTGTAGGGAGTGTTACCGATTGGGCAGCCTTAATTGGGAGGCTTAATTCCAACTGCCATGTACGAAATGGGTGCATCAAAGAGGTGGTGGCTTTCTTATTATTTTCAACATATTTTGCCTTTATTTTCAGCACACCATAAGTCATAAAAATTGTGAATGATGCAGAAATATTTTACACTGCATCAGTTCAGTTCAGTCACTCAGTCGTGTCCGACTCTTTCCGACCCCATGAATCACAGCATGCCAGGCCTCCCTGTCCATCACCAACTCCTGGAGTTCACTCAAACTCACGTCCATCGAGTCGGTGATGCCATCCAGCCATCTCATTCTCTGTCGTCCCCTTCTCCTCCCACCCCCAATCCCTCCCAGCATCAGAGTCTTTTCCAGTGAGTCAACTCGTCGCATGAGGTGGCCAAAGTATTGCAGTTTCAGCTTTAGCATCAGTCCTTCCAATGAACACCCAGGATTGATCTCCTGTAGAATGGACTGGTTGGATCTCCTTGCAGTCCAAGGGACTCTCAAGAGTCTTCTCCAGAACCGCAGTTCAAAAGCATCAATTCTTTGGTGATCGGCTTTCTTCACAGTCCAACTCTCACATCCATACATGACCACGGGAAAAACCATAGCCTTGACTAGACAGACCTTTGTTGGCAAAGTAATGTCTCTGCTTTTTAATATACTATCTAGGTTGGTCATAACTTTCCTTCCAAGGAGTAAACGTCTTTTAATTTCATGGCTGCAATCAGCATCTGCAGTGATTTTGGAGCCCCCCCAAATAAAGTCTGACACTGTTTCCACTGTTTCCCCATCTATTTCCCATGAAGTGATGTGACCAGATGCCATGATCTTTGTTTTCTGAATGTTGAGCTTCAAGCCAACCTTTTCACTCTCCTCTTTCACTTTCATCAAGAGGCTTTTGAGTTCCTCTTCACTTTCTGCCATAAGGGTGGTGTCATCTGCATATCTGAGGTTATTGATATTTCTCCCGGCAATCTTGATTCCAGCTTGTGCTTCTCCCAGCCCAGCGTTCCTCATGATGTACTCTGCATATAAGTTAAATAAGCAGGGTGACAATATACAGCCTTGACGTACTCCTTTTCCTATTTGGAACCAGTCTGATGTTCCATGTCCAATTCTAACTGTTGCTTCCTGACCTGCATACAGGTTTCTCAAGAGGCAGGTCAGGTGGTCTGGTATTCCCATCCCTTTCAGAATGTTCCACAGTTGATTGTGATCCACACAGTCAAAGGCTTTGGCATAGTCAATGAAGCAGAAATAGATGTTTTTCTGGAACTCTCTTGCTTTCTCCATGATCCAGTGGATGTTGGCAATTTGATGTCTGGTTCCTCTGCCTTTTCAAAAACCTGCTTGAACATCTGAAAGTTCATGGTTCACATATTGCTGAAGCCTGGCTTGGAGAATTTTGAGCATGATTTTACTAGCGTGTGAGATGAGTGCAGTTGTGCGGTAGTTTGAGCATTCTTTGGTATTGCCTTTCTTTGGGATTGAAATGAAGACTGACCTTTTCCAGTCCTGTGGCCACTGCTGAGTTTTCCAAATTTGCTGGCATATTGAGTGCAGCACTTTCACAGCATCATCTTTCAAGATTTGAAATAGTTCAACTGGAATTCCATCACCTCCACTAGCTTTGTTCATAGTGATGCTTTCTAAGGCCCACTTGACTTCACATTCCAAGATGTCTGGCTCCAGGTGAGTGATCATGCCATCGTGATTATCTTGGTCGTGAAGATCTTTTTTTTACAGTTCTTCTGTGTATTCTTGCCACCTCTTCTTAATATCTTCTGCTTCTGTTAAGTCCATACCATTTCTGTCCTTTATCGAGCTCATCTTTGCATGAAATATTCCGTTGGTATCTCTAATTTTCTTGAAGAGATCTCTTGTCTTTCCTGTTCTGTTGTTTTCCTCTATTTCTTTGCACTGATCGCTGAGGAAGGCTTTATCTCTCCTTGCTGTTCTTTGGAACTCTGCATTCAGATGCTTATATCTTTCCTTTTCTCCTTTGCTTTTCACTTCTCTTCTTTTCACAGCTATTTGTAAGCCCTCCCCAGACAGCCATTTTGCTTTTTTGCATTTCTTTTCCACGGGAATGGTCTTGGTCCCTGTCTCCTGTACAATGTCACGAACCTCCATCCAGAGTTCATCAGGCACTCTATCTATCAGATCTAGTGCCTTAAATCTATTTCTCACTTCCACTGGATAATCATAAGGGATTTGATTTAGGTCATATCTGAATGGTCTAGTGGTTTTCCCTACTTTCTTCAATTTCAGTCTGAATTTGGCAATAAGGAGTTGATGATCTGAGCCACAGTCAGCTCCTGGTCTTGTTTTTGCTAACTGTATAGAGCTTCTCCATCTTTGGCTGCAAAGAATATAATCAATCTGATTTCGGTGTTGACCATCTGGTGATGTCCATGTGTAGAGTCTTCTCTTGTGTTGTTGGAAGAGGGTGTTTGCTATGACCAGTGTGTTCTCTTGAGAAAACTCTATTAGCCTTTGCCCTGCTTCATTCCGTGCTCCAAGGCCAAATTTGCCAGGTGTTTCTTGACTTCCTACTTTTGCATTCCATTACAGTCTTCATTCCAATCCCAAAGAAAGGCAATGACAAAGAATGCTCAAACTACGCTAGTAAAGTCATGCTCAAAATTCTCCAAGCCAGGCTTCAGCAATATGTGAACCGTGAACTCCCAGATGTTCAAGCAGGTTTTAGAAAAGGCAGAGGCACCAGAGATCAAATTGCCAACATCTGCTGGATCATGGAGAAATCAAGAGAGTTCCAGAAAAACATCTATTTCTGCTTCATTGACTATGCCAAAGCCTTTGACTGTGTGGATCACAATCAACTGTGGAACATGTTGTCTATGGGGTCACACAGAGTGGTGGGCTGCCATCTATGGGGTCACACAGAGTCTGTGACCCCATAGACGGAAGCCCACCAGGCTCCCCCGTCCCTGGGATTCTCCAGGCAAGAACACTGGAGTGGGTTGCCATTTCCTTCTCCAATGCGTGAAAGTGAAAAGTGAAAGTGAAATCACTCAGCAGTGTCCGACTCTTAGCGACCCCACGGACTGCAGCCTACCAGGCTCCTCCGCCCATGGGATTTTCCAGGCAAGAGTACTGGAGTGGGGTGCCATTGCCTTCTCTGCTTTTAATACTGGAGAGTGTTAAAATAATAACTATGTTTGTATATGGAGGATAAACTAAGATACTAGGCTTCCCTGGTGGCTCAGATGGTAAAGAATCCAACTACAATGTGGGAGACCTAGGTTCGATCTCTTGGTTGGGAAGATTCCCTGGAGGGAAGGCATGGCAACCCACTCCAGTATTCTTGCCTGGAGTATCCCCATGGACAGAGGAGCCTGGAGGGCCCCAGGTCATGCGGTCGCAAGGAGTCGGACATTACCGAGCGACTAAGCACAAACTAAGATACCAGGATAGATAACTTATTTTTATATTCACACTGAACATATTTGAACGTTCTCATTTGTAAAAGAATTTTAAAATTTAAACCGACCCTCACAATATTCCATCAGGCAGGTATAATTATCCCCACTTTAGAGATTATACTGAGGCTCTGAGAGTGACATAATAGCAGGTAGAAGCAGAGCTTGATGTTCTCCTTCACTGTGGCTGCTCCTTAGAGGGAGGCAGGATGCATAGTAGATTTAAGGTAAGTGTCATCCAGAGTAGGTTGCCTCTGAGTCTTTTGTCTAAGGAGGGCATATCACCCAGGCTGAAATACCTGCTTTATCAGGGTTTTGCTTCTGAGGTAAAAATGTTGTTTCCTTAATAAAATGTATTTATAGGAATATACATTCCTTAAGAAATTGCTATTCCTTATAAAATGTGAGTCTTCATTCTAATGGTTCTCTCACGCGTTACACACCCAAGGACCCTGTCATTCTCCCTTCATGCAGCAGAAGCTGTGTTTAGAAACATAAGTAATAAAATTATTTTTGCCATTTTAATTGATCACATAAATACATATATGGTATAGTATGTATAATTATTATGTGATACTTTTGAGTACCTGAGTTAAATGATTTTACCACAGAATAGATACTTTCTGTTCAGCTATTTCATTAGCCTCTGCTATTCATCGTTAATATAAGTAAACGTGCATTTCTTTTTGGGTGTTTGCAATGTCATATGGCATACTACTTGTTCTCTAGTAAAGCAGTTGTTAAAGTTTGGTTCAAGGACCCTGACTGTTGCAAGGTAATAAATTCTGCCAGCAATCTGAATGAATTTAGGAATATATTCTCTGTTAATCAAGCCTCTAGATGAGAATGCAGCCTGGCCCCACTTGGACTGCAATCTTGAGAGACCCGGAGCAGAGGACCCAGAAAAACTGTGCTTGGATTCCTGACCCACAGGATAATAATTAAAACTTCTAAGTTTGCATTAGTTTATTATGTAAAAATTAAAATTGATATGATCTATGTGTCTTCGTTCATTAAAAGAATTTACTTAGGCATCTGACTGTTCTAGGCACCAGTACAATGAACTGAGACCTTCTGTTTCACATAGTGGGTCTCAGCCAGAATCTTTGATCATTTCTCTCTTTATTTAATGGGAAAATGTCACAATGACAGGAGGTTAACTGTGTGCACTCAGGCGATGATGGGGTCAAGTTAACACAGCCTTATGCTAAGATACAGGTCCCTGATTAGAAGCATTTGTAGCTGGAGTTGTCTTGGGCTCCACTTCCTCTCACCTTGGAATAGCCCCAATATCAAGACACTATCAATTTCCATCATAGACTTATGAAGTCAGAGTCAGTTAAAGTGAGTCCCAAATGCCAGGGTGGGGACAGGTGATGACAGAATACCTGAAGGAAGATTTGGAAGTGCTGACTCCTGAGCTCCCAAATTCTGTAGTTTTCTAAATGCAACAAAGGCATAGGCAAGATTCACTTTGTGACTGAGTGGAACATAGAGATTAGGTATCGGTGATCACCAGGGTGCCTGAGTTCCTTCTAACGCATCTTATAAAGACCATGGAAAGTGCCCACTGAATTCAACCTCATTTGACCTCTCAGTAAAGCAGTCCCCATTTTGAGACACTGTGGAAGTCATGATGACTGACCAAACACAATTTTTTATTTTGATAGATCAGCTACAACCAATATCCACCTCCCACTGCCTAGAATAATAGCTTGATACCAGAAAAATCACGGTTGGCGCTCTGGCCTCACAAAACGTTATGGGAGAACAGCAGGGTGGGTATGAACCCAGGTTTCAGTATGGGACAACCTCACCTTGACCACACATCCCAACCTCTGCCCTGTATTCCATTACAGCAAAACTCAAAAATGTTTGCTCTCAGTATCACTAAAAGTTATTGAAGGAACTTCCCTGGTGGCTCAGTTGTCAAGACTCTGTGCTCACACTCCAGGGGGCCTGGGTTTGATCCCTGGTCGGGGAAATAATTCCCACATGCTGCAATTAAGAGTTACATGCTACACTAAAGATCCACTGCAACTCAAGAGGAAAGATCCCATGTGCAAATAAGACCCAGTTCAGCCTAAGTAAATAAATATTTAAAAAATAAACAGAAGTTATTGAGAACAGCAAAGGGCTTTTGTTTATATTGATTGTATCTACATATATATTTACTTTATTAGAAATTAGGACCAAGACATTTTAGAATGCTTAATCATTAACTCAAAATTCATTTAATAATAGCAATAGGGAATCATTAAATATTGATGTATATCATGCATTTTTTAAAAAGCTTATTTTCTAAAACAAAAAAATATTTATAAGCAGAATACTGTTGTTCTTCATTTTCTTTACTGGCTGACTCTGTGTTGACAGTTGGATTCTATATCTGCTTTTGCATTCATCCATTGTACTATGATGTTTTGCCAAATTATGTAAAGAGAATCTGGCCTCACATAGCTAAATGGTTTGAAAGGTAAGAACCTAATAGATACTGCATAATGGTTTGTGGGACCATGAGGGTCCTTGAACCTTTCTTGACCTAATTAGTGCATGCATCCCATTTCTCAGGTCACAGGTGTTGATTCTGACATCAACCTTTTACACAACCAGATATATTTGATGGAAATGTTGGCAGTTGAAGACAGGGCTATCTTCTGCTGGACTTATTCCTGAGGCGGTATAAGGTTTGGAGTTGTTGCAGTCACCATAAAAGAATGTGAGAGGAATTTGCCTGATGTGTGCACGAGGATCTCAGAGAGATGGAAATGGAGAAAGAGAGGGAAACTTCGGTTTTCTTTTCATCATCAGAGTTCTGATAAGCTGCACATTAAGCCATAACAGTTCCTTGTTTCTCAGGACAGTGTAACTGCTCTTTTAGACTGTTAGAACATCTTCAGCAAGGCCAAGTACGTGGAGGGAAGGGCCTTCAGCATGACATTGTGGCTGGAGGAACTCCTGAACAGTCAAAGCTGTGGAGGACCCTGTGGGTCAGAAGTTGGTCAAAATCCAGGGAAGGTGTAGAGGGTATTAAAACAGATGAATGAATGAATTTATTTAATCCTCCTCTTGGTTTTGAATCTCTGTTTTTGAGATAACTGCTCACAACGAAAGAACTGTGGCAAAAGGCTCTCACATTTTGTTAAAAAGGAAATGAAGAAGTCATTTTTTCTCATTATCAGTTGCCACTAAGGCTCTTGATTCCCCTTTAGACAAATTTCACCTTCCAGGTGAGACTGAATTTCTGGTAAGTTCATAAGTGCACTGACCTGGTATAGGTGGGTCCTGGTGTCTTGTGCCAGATTTGGTATTGTCCATATGGTGTGCCGTGGTCGTATTTTTTAACTCAGTGGAATGTGTGAAAGATTTGATCTACTCAGTATTCTTGTCCATTTTAATCACCCTGCTGTTCCCCGTTCACTAAGTTCTCTCATGTCACCAGTTTTGAGTTCAATATACCTTGAAATACTAAGAATTTTGAAGTAGGCATTGTCCTTATGAAATTATAACTCAGACTTCAGACACAAATAACAGTTATCCATTAAACAGTTATGTTTAATAACATAAGTAAAGTTTTAGTGTCAAAAAAGACTATTTTTCATAGGTAATTTGAATTGAGGATGAGAGCAGGATTTCTGTGTTCTCTTCCCTACTCCTTGCCTCAATCTTTTTTATTGCTTCAAATTTTATTGAGATAGAATTGACACACAGCACTAGATAAGTTTAAGGTGTACAGAATAATGATTTGACCTACAAACATGATGAAGTGATTATCACAGTAAGTTTAGTGAACATTCATCATCTCATATAGATACAAAATTAAAGAAATAGAAAAAATTGTCCTTTTTATGAGAATTCTTAGGATTTACTCTCTTAACAACTTTCATATGCAACATACAGCAGTGTTAATTATATTTATCATGTGTATTACAGCTGTAGGACTTATTTATCTTTTAACCTGAAAATAGTTTAACCTGAAGATGATGATTGACTATCTTCATCCAATTCCTCCTCCCTCTCATCCCCTACCTCTGGTAACCACAAATCTAATCTCTTCCTATGAGTTTGTTTCATTTGTTTGTTTGTGAAGTATAATTGACCTACAACACTGTTCGTTCCTGAGACACAGCAGAGTGATTTGATATTTCTGTGCATTTCAGAATGAACACCATGACATCTAGTTGTCATCTGTTACCAAAGATACTACATAAGTTTTGACTGTATTCCGCACACTGTGAATGTGTGCCTGAGACGCATTTGTTTTATAACTAGAATTTTGTACATCTTAATCTCCCTCATCTAGCTCTTTCATTTCCTTACTGCACTCCCCTCTGGCAAACACGTGTTTGTCCTCTGTATCTATGACTCTGATTCTGTTTTGTTATGCTTGCTCATTTGCTGTTTAGATTCCACATATAAGTGAAATCATACAGCATTTGTCTTTCACTGTCTGACATTTCACCAAACGTAATACCCTATAGGTCCATCCATGTTGTCACCGTCTCTCTCCCTTAGGTGATTCAAAAGGAAACAGTGCGTAAAATCTCAGTTACAGACAAAAACCAGTCACAGGGTTTAGATCAGATTCCTCTCCTCTCACATCTCCTGACCTGACCCTGGGACCTTCTTGCCCTGATCTGAGGGTCATTTGAGACAACCCTCTTTGTACCCTCCAGAGGAAATTGCTTTGCAATGTTCCTGATGTTAGAACATAAAGCAGGAGCAGTAACAATGTGAACTGCCCGTTCGCTTCATGCTGGACCTTACAAAGTGTGTTGGAACCACTAACGACTTTCACTCCTCCAAGACTTCTTTGAGATTGGGTACTATTCTGAGCATTTTATGAAATCGGAAATGGAGGCTTAGGGAAGAGAAGTGGACTCCAAGGATCGTGTCCTTGGAATATGCTGATGTGAACAATTAACTTTTCTAATAGTGGCCACCGTGCTGCTGGCCTCAGGTTTAATGCAGCCAGATCTTGAATGTCTATCTCAGAGGGTGGTGGGAGCCAAGCCACGGATTTGTCATCACAGAGCACAGAATCTTCCTTGCTCTGTGTTGAATCCTCATGCCTCCTGGGAAAGATGAGCTACTTTTAAGCTTTAGGGCCACCTCCCTCTGACCCCAACCCAATCTTCAGCACAGGAACTGGGGAAGCTGAGGAACAGGGAAATAGCAGGAAGAGGGTGGGGAAGCCTAAAGGCAGGAGGGAGAGCGTGGCCTCAGGGAGGGAGGGGCTCACAATAGGGGCTCCTGTGAGATGATGAAGTTACATTTTCCTGACAAGAGGAAGTCTCTGTTCCCCTCTCCCGCCACTTTGAATCCTGCGTTGAAATCTGATCGTTTGAAGTTGGAAACATAATCCCAAATCTGAACTTTTTCTTCTGCTGTGTTGCCGTTACCTTATCCTCTGCCTCTGGGATTTGGCCTGGGAGCACGAGTTCCTGACTGTCCCACAGTTCCTGCACAGCTGGCAGACTCGTCTTCAGGTCACATGATTAGAGTATCTGACATGCTCCATTGGTACCCCATAAGAAATTGCTCTTTGCCTGTATCCTCACAGGTATGAAGCACCTGAGCCTCTACCTCTATCATTAACGCTCATGATTAAAATGCTCTTGTCCTGCAAGACTAATTTTTATTTTTCTAACATGACTAATCCATATTCATGTCAAGCCCTTTGAATGGTCTCTTTCTCTTGGTATGACTATCCTCTTAGTTTCTGAATGACCGAATTCTTGTATTGCTCAGAATTTACCCCTTTTTGGGTCCCTGACAACCGCACTGCAGATTCATTTCTATGAACTAACTGAAACCCACTACAGGTGGCCTGCTGTTTGGATGTGAGACGCGTGGTTGTGGAGGGCCCTTTTGTAATAAGGGACTCGAGCATCTGTGAATTTTGATATCTGCTGGGCTCTGGGAACCAATTCCCTGAAGATACTGAGAGATGGCTATACATTGTATTCCTCAGTATAGTTTTCCTCCCTGACACTTATCACCTGAAAAGAAATAATTTTGTAAGTTCAGTTCTTCCCAGTAGAATAGGCAGAAGTGTATCTTTGTTTATACTGCATCCGCACGACCTTAGAAAGCTATCTGGAAGACAATCCCTGCACATCGGTTACCTGCTGCATGAATGAAGGAATGAGTGATGGGGGAGGGGAAGACGACACAAGGCCGAGAGGGACCGGGCAGCTGAGTGAACCGTTAGAGATGCTGTGTCCATGTCTGGGAAGAGAGACGTGATCTGTAGAGACAAGGCAGGTTCACTGCATCCTGCATCATGGCCAATGTGACTCCAGCCTTGCGGTATTCCAACTCCTCCTTCTGCTACTCCAAGGCGTTTGGAAGAGTGAGATCCTATCTTTCCACTGTTTATTAAGCTGAAGTCAGTGGTTTCTGCTGAGCCCCAGAATTTTCCAAACCTAGGGTCTGCATGCAATAGCTCCAACCAGAGGAACAAATCTTCCAATGGCTTCTCCAGAGAAAATGCTCCAGTGCAGCTGGTGTGTAGTACTACCAAGAACAAGAATGAATGATCATATGGACAGTGGGAGGAAAGGAAATTGCTATATATCTGGACCTGGAAAAGGAGCTGATATAAAGGGAGTCAGGAACACCAGACTCAAGGACAGAGGTACAGATCTGATGACAAGCCACCTCTGTTTATTCTGAGTGAAGTCCTGCGAAAGATTCAGCCTGTCTCCCAAGCAGTCACTTGAACGCTGCTCCTGGGTCCAGTGTGCGAGGAGCTTTCCCTTCCTGCTCCTCACTGATTCCTGAGTGCAGCTCTGTGATGGAGGGAGAGGAGGGACTGTCGCTATCTGCCCCCTTTTCTGTCAGTCTACGTTTCCAGAGTCCTGACCCGAATGTGAATGAGCCACTGACCCATCCTTGGGAGAGGACCCCATTCCAGTTCTCCTTCCTCACCTTCTCCAGCACGTGGCAGGCTGTTCTCTCCTCCAGGACATAGAAGTTCTCAGAAAAGAGTGTCACTCCTTCTCCAGGTAGTGCTAGAATCTGATCGTGTACGACCCGAACACTTTATATCATTCCACATTAAACTCAAACTCTGGATCCACCCCTCAGATGACCATGCACACCTGAGGATTTGATATACTTATTTAAAAGTGAATCTCTGAGACTAAAATTTGCCTTTTTCTTTTGGTCTTATCACAGTTATGATATTCCCCTTTCTCTTCATTTTTACATCATATAGTTTACTGCTATCATTTAGTGTATGATTCTTAGATCAGAATAAAATACATTTGTTTCTAGTTACAGAGGACTCTGTGCCTCCTGGTATTGAAATAGTCAGCTATGAATGGAAGCCTCAGTTTCCTGCCCTACAGCAGAGAGAAGGAAAAGTCTGCACAAGTTCAAGACATAGGAACCTCTTATCCTTATGTCTCTCATTTCCCCACAAATCTCTGTTGAGAAGGAGAAACGCCTCTAGACCAGGATGTAGCCACATGACAGAAGGGCACAAGCAGACACACAGAGCCTTGCGTGAAATGTTGTGAAGTTTATTGTGGGTACATATGTAGCTTCAGCTGAGCAAAGCTTAAAGGGCACAGGGCGGCTGGTGCCATGAGGACGGATGCTGATATCCCAGGGGGATCGGGGGATAGGACTGCAACTATGACCATGGGACTTGGCAGGTAAGCATGGGCCAAAGTGCTGACCCAAAATCTAGATGATCTCATCCAAGTGAACTGGAACCACAGGGTACCTGGGACTGTCCCAGGGTGATCTGTTCTCACAGGCAATGACGAACATCTTCCGTGTCCGTGCCTGTTGGTAACGGCAGTTTGTGTAATTCCATGCCTTTCCTGTGAGGTTGCAGTAGGTCATAGGCACTCGGACTGAGCTCTTATGACAGTTCCTCTCGTCTGGTTTAGAGCAGTTTACATTTGGGGCGTAACAAATACCAGCTACATAAGCAAATGTTGCATGGAGAAAAGTATTCTTATTTTTACATCTCATACGGTAACTATTAACCACTCGCATTGCGTCGTTGCATCTAGGGTAGGCCATATTTATGTGCTGAATCTCAAACCACTGAGCCCGGGTTAAAGTACCAGGTGGGGCATGGAGCGAGATCACCATTCCCAAGAGCCCCAGAAGCAAAATGAGACAAAGCCGAGAATCCTGCTGTATTGGAACCATGTTTCCTGTGAAAAGAAAGGCATATTTTGCATCCCGGCAACTAATAACACAGAGCCTCCTCGCTCACCCAGCAGACCCCAGCTGTCACTGTGTTTCTAACTCCTTTCTCCTTTGCACCCCAAAGTCCTGTGCCCTGGGCACTAACTTCAACTCTAGGGCTCCTTGTCTTACCCAGTACCTCTGCTATGGCTCCTGGGAGAACAGATCCAGCTGATGGTCCTGCGGCTCAGGGGCAGCTGGCGCACCCTCAGCCTGGGGACTGGAGATATAGAGCATTCCCTGTGGGTGGGGCCAGCAGAAGCACGAGGGTTCTAAGTCTAGGGCATGAAGAAACCCACAGGCTGGCACAGGGCCCACTTATGCAATGAGCCTCTGTTTCATCATTTGCCAATCCCTCTGTCCCCAGGGACACACCACTGCTGCTTCTCTTGTAGGAAACCTAATTCTAGGCATCCTGCAGGGCACAGCTCTGCCACTGGGTCTGGACTTTCAGATTAAAAGTATCACTGGCTGCAGAATGGCCTTAGATTTTATAACTCAGCTTAGGGCAACACTTTGAAAGACTAAAGTGCATAAAGGAAGGCTCAGTACTCAGCAAATAAGAGTCAGGGAGGCTTGTTTGCACAAGAGGAACTCAGGTCTCCGTTTAGTTTTTAGTAATCGTCCCAGTTCCTTCTCACCATCTCACCCAAATCTTCTTTATCTCCTCACTTCCCTGTGCTGGAAACTTGAGCTCTGGATTTCTCATTGCACAAAATCCTACAAGCAGTTAGTTTGCATCTATGAGTTTCTGTCCTTGCTGTCATTTTTTTCCCCCCGTGCTTCCCATGCACTGAATTCACTTGCTTTTGTTTTTACCCTGGCCTGATCTTTGCTCTCACTTCCTGTGAAGTAGCATAACCTAAAACACCTGAAAGAAAGTCTAAAAGATCTACCAGAGATGAACATTTAGTATCATAGTGGGGATTCCAAGCTAGAGCTTGAATTCCTGCATTCTTTTCAATCTGTGCTATTTTCTACAAAAGTCTGCCTTAGAGCCACCATTTATCTTTCCAGTACATTTCATTTCTCAGTGTTAACAGGAAAACACATTTTCAACTTATAAAATGAGCATTAGTGGATATTCATTGCATTCCTGAAACTATGGAAGTCATGGCGTATAACTTGATGCATGAAACGTACTCTTGGTCCTCAGAGAAGCAGAGCAAAATTATGATAGACCCATGATTTTATTACAGTGTGACAGAGGTAAAAACACCGTGTGAAGACATTTTTTGAGGGGCACTGCGGACAAAGGAATGAGAAGGTTTCCAGAGGGAATGTCCTTTTGAGCAGGGTTATAAAGGATAAATAGAGTTTAGGGACTTTAGGGAATAAATGAGCATTCTAGACTAAGAAGATGTTGTGGGACATTGTACAGACAGGAAAAATGTGAGATGTTAAATCTCTGGTCTAACTTCTAAGTTAGAAAACTAGATTAGGTCCTTAAATGGTTCTGTACAGTCTGCCACGAAAATTAATCCACGTTATTTATTTTTACTGCCTTTCTATATTTCTGTCATCTAGAAATGCAATTATTTTACCATTGATGTCTTTAAGTAAACATTGACATAATGGTGACCTAGGTAGGACTCAGTGCAGTGCTAATAGGATTCTGCCGGAAATCCTGTTCTGCCTAAAATGCATTAATATCTTTTATCATGAAACAAGTTTTTTTTTCCACGTATATTTTGTGAAATGAATTTTCATGAGAGATGAGGATGTCAAAAGGAATTAGAGGTAGTTTAGCCCTTCTGTGATGCTGACAACCACCCTGGGTAGAAGGACCTGTACTTAAATGTCTATAATATGAACTAAAAATCATACACTGTGGTCACAGGGGATGCAGCTGGCTCAAAAACCTGCTCTGGATTGGCATATACAATTTTACATTTAATACTGGGTTTTAGATATTAACTCTTCAAATTGGGATAATTCACATAAAAACCTGCATTCCTGTGTTATCTTTAAGAATCGGGAGATGTTGGTGCACTGAGTCTCTTTCACCACAAGGGATCAACTAGAGAGGAATAGTCCCTGACTTTGGTGAAGGTGGCTATAGTTCAGGGGTTTCACTCACTCTCCTACCTACTGATCACAACCTGTTCACTCGGATACTGCTCATCTAGCTTGCTACAAGTGTCCTGAGAGGCGACTCACACAATATCATGACTGATTTGCCACCACGCTCCCCACCTTTAAAATTGTATTTGAATTACACTTCTATGATTTTCTTGATTGGTTCGTCTACAGTTTTCCACTTGTGCACCTTTACCTTACACTAAATCTCTTCATATAAATTTTAGTTGGTTAGTCTGCATATCGTTCAGTAACTGCCACTAATCAGTCAATCAGTCAGTTCAGTCACTGAGTCATGTCCGACTCTTTGAGACCCCATGAACCATAGTACTCCAGGCCTCCCTGTCCATCACAGCTTCCGGAGTTTACCCAAACTCATGTCTGTTGAGTCGGTTGGATGCCATCCAACCATCTCATCCTCTGTCATCCCCTTCTCCTCTTGCCCTCAATCTTTTCCAGCATGAGGGTCTTTTCAAATGAGTCAGCTCTTTGCATGAGTTGGCCTAAGTATTGAAGTTTCAGCTTCAGCATCAGTCCTTCCAATGAACACCCAGGATTGATCTCCTTTACAATGAACTGGTTGGATCTCCTTGCAGCCCAAGGGACTCTCAAGAGTCTTCTCCAGCACCACAGTTCAAAAGCATCAATTCTTTGGCGCTCAGCTTTCTTTATAGTCTAACTCTCACATCCATACATAATTACTGGAAAAACCATAGCCTTGACTAGACGGACTTTTGTTGACAAAGTATTGTCTCTGCTTTTTAATATGCTATCTAGGTTGGTCATAACTTTCCTTCCAAGGAGTAAGTGTCTTTTAATTTCATGGCTGCAATCAGCATCTGCAGTGATTTTGGAGCCCCCCCAAATAAAGTCTGACACTGTTTCCACTGTTTCCCCATCTATTTCCCATAAGTGATGGGACCAGATGCCATGATCTTTGTTTTCTGAATGTTGAGCTTCAAGCCAACCTTTTCACTCTCCTCTTTCACTTTCATCAAGAGGCTTTTGAGTTCCTCTTCACTTTCTGCCATAAGGGTGGTGTCATCTGCATATCTGAGGTTATTGATATTTCTCCCGGCAATCTTGATTCCAGCTTGTGCTTCTCCCAGCCCAGCGTTCCTCATGATGTACTCTGCATATAAGTTAAATAAGCAGGGTGACAATATACAGCCTTGACGTACTCCTTTTCCTATTTGGAACCAGTCTGATGTTCCATGTCCAATTCTAACCTTTGCTTCCTGACCTGCATACAGGTTTCTCAAGAGGCAGGTCAGGTGGTCTGGTATTCCCATCCCTTTCAGAATGTTCCACAGTTGATTGTGATCCACACAGTCAAAGGCTTTGGCATAGTCAATGAAGCAGAAATAGATGTTTTTCTGGAACTCTCTTGCTTTCTCCATGATCCAGTGGATGTTGGCAATTTGATGTCTGGTTCCTCTGCCTTTTCAAAAACCTGCTTGAACATCTGAAAGTTCATGGTTCACATATTGCTGAAGCCTGGCTTGGAGAATTTTGAGCATGATTTTACTAGCGTGTGAGATGAGTGCAGTTGTGCGGTAGTTTGAGCATTCTTTGGTATTGCCTTTCTTTGGGATTGAAATGAAGACTGACCTTTTCCAGTCCTGTGGCCACTGCTGAGTTTTCCAAATCTGCTGGCATATTGAGTGCAGCACTTTCACAGCATCATCTTTCAAGATTTGAAATAGTTCAACTGGAATTCCATCACCTCCACTAGCTTTGTTCATAGTGATGCTTTCTAAGGCCCACTTGACTTCACATTCCAAGATGTCTGGCTCCAGGTGAGTGATCACGCCATCGTGATTATCTTGGTCGTGAAGATCTTTTTTTTACAGTTCTTCTGTGTATTCTTGCCACCTCTTCTTAATATCTTCTGCTTCTGTTAAGTCCATACCATTTCTGTCCTTTATCGAGCTCATCTTTGCATGAAATATTCCCTTGGTATCTCTAATTTTCTTGAAGAGATCTCTTGTCTTTCCTGTTCTGTTGTTTTCCTCTATTTCTTTGCACTGATCGCTGAGGAAGGCTTTCTTATCTCTCCTTGCTGTTCTTTGGAACTCTGCATTCAGATGCTTATATCTTTCCTTTTCTCCTTTGCTTTTCACTTCTCTTCTTTTCACAGCTATTTGTAAGCCCTCCCCAGACAGCCATTTTGCTTTTTTGCATTTCTTTTCCACGGGAATGGTCTTGGTCCCTGTCTCCTGTACAATGTCACGAACCTCCGTCCAGAGTTCATCAGGCACTCTATCTATCAGATCTAGTGCCTTAAATCTATTTCTCACTTCCACTGCATAATCATAAGGGATTTGATCGAGGTCATATCTGAATGGTCTAGTGGTTTTCCCTACTTTCTTCAATTTCAGTCTGAATTTGGCAATAAGGAGTTGATGATCTGAGCCACAGTCAGCTCCTGGTCTTGTTTTTGCTAACTGTATAGAGCTTCTCCATCTTTGGCTGCAAAGAATATAATCAATCTGATTTCGGTGTTGACCATCTGGTGATGTCCATGTGTAGAGTCTTCTCTTGTGTTGTTGGAAGAGGGTGTTTGCTATGACCAGTGTGTTCTCTTGAGAAAACTCTATTAGCCTTTGTTCTGCTTCATTCCGTGCTCCAAGGCCAAATTTGCCAGGTGTTTCTTGACTTCCTACTTTTGCATTCCATTACAGTCTTCATTCCAATCCCAAAGAAAGGCAATGACAAAGAATGCTCAAACTACGCTAGTAAAGTCATGCTCAAAATTCTCCAAGCCAGGCTTCAGCAATATGTGAACCGTGAACTCCCAGATGTTCAAGCAGGTTTTAGAAAAGGCAGAGGCACCAGAGATCAAATTGCCAACATCTGCTGGATCATGGAGAAATCAAGAGAGTTCCAGAAAAACATCTATTTCTGCTTCATTGACTATGCCAAAGCCTTTGACTGTGTGGATCACAATCAACTGTGGAACATGTTGTCTATGGGGTCACACAGAGTGGTGGTCTGCCATCTATGGGGTCACACAGAGTCTGTGACCCCATAGACGGAAGCCCACCAGGCTCCCCCGTCCCTGGGATTCTCCAGGCAAGAACACTGGAGTGGGTTGCCATTTCCTTCTCCAATGCGTGAAAGTGAAAAGTGAAAGTGAAGTCACTCAGCGGTGTCCGACTCTTAGCGACCCCACGGACTGCAGCCTACCAGGCTCCTCCGCCCATGGGATTTTCCAGGCAAGAGTACTGGAGTGGGGTGCCATTGCCTTCTCCGTTTTTAATACTGGAGAGTGTTAAAATAATAACTATGTTTGTATATGGAGGATAAGCTAAGATACTAGGCTTCCCTGGTGGCTCAGACGGTAAAGAATCCAACTACAATGTGGGAGACCTAGGTTCGATCTCTTGGTTGGGAAGATTCCCTGGAGGGAAGGCATGGCAACCCACTCCAGTATTCTTGCCTGGAGTATCCCCATGGACAGAGGAGCCTGGAGGGCCCCAGGTCATGCGGTCGCAAGGAGTCGGACATTACCGAGCGACTAAGCACAAACTAAGATACCAGGATAGATAACTTATTTTTATATTCACACTGAACATATTTGAACGTTCTCATTTGTAAAAGAATTTTAAAATTTAAACCGACCCTCACAATATTCCATCAGGCAGGTATAATTATCCCCACTTTAGAGATTATACTGAGGCCCTGAGAGTGACATAATAGCAGGTAGAAGCAGAGCTTGATGTTCTCCTTCATTGTGGCTGCTCCTTAGAGGGAGGCAGGATGCATAGTACATTTAAGGTAAGTGTCATCCAGAGTAGGTTGCCTCTGAGTCTTTTGTCTAAGGAGGGCGTATCATCCAGGCTGAAATACCTGCTTTATCAGGGTTTTGCTTCTGAGGTAAAAATGTTGTTTCCTTAATAAAATGTATTTATAGGAATATACATTCCTTAAGAAATTGCTATTCCTTATAAAATGTGAGTCTTCATTCTAATGGTTCTCTCACGCGTTACACACCCAAGGACCCTGTCATTCTCCCTTCATGCAGCAGAAGCTGTGTTTAGAAACATAAGTAATAAAATTATTTTTGCCATTTTAATTGATCACATAAATACATATATGGTATAGTATGTATAATTATTATGTGATACTTTTGAGTACCTGAGTTAAATGATTTTACCACAGAATAGATACTTTCTGTTCAGCTATTTCATTAGCCTCTGCTATTCATCGTTAATATAAGTAAACGTGCATTTCTTTTGGGGTGTTTGCAATGTCATATGGCATACTACTTGTTCTCTAGTAAAGCAGTTGTTAAAGTTTGGTTCAAGGACCCTGACTGTTGCAAGGTAATAAATTCTGCTAGCAATCTGAATGAATTTAGGAATATATTCTCTGTTAATCAAGCCTCTAGATGAGAATGCAGCCTGGCCCCACTTGGACTGCAATCTTGAGAGACCCGGAGCAGAGGACCCAGAAAAACTGTGCTTGGATTCCTGACCCACAGGATAATAATTAAAACTTCTAAGTTTGCATTAGTTTATTATGTAAAAATTAAAATTGATATGATCTATGTGTCTTCGTTCATTAAAAGAATTTACTTAGGCATCTGACTGTTCTAGGCACCAGTACAATGAACTGAGACCTTCTGTTTCACATAGTGGGTCTCAGCCAGAATCTTTGATCATTTCTCCCTTTATTTAATGTGAAAATGTCACAATGACAGGAGGTTAATTGTGTGCACTCAGGCGATGATGGGGTCAAGTTAACACAGCCTTATGCTAAGATACAGGTCCCTGATTAGAAGCATTTGTAGCTGGAGTTGTCTTGGGCTCCACTTCCTCTCACCTTGGAATAGCCCCAATATCAAGACACTATCAATTTCCATCATAGACTTATGAAGTCAGAGTCAGTTAAAGTGAGTCCCAAATGCCAGGGTGGGGACAGATGATGACAGAATACCTGAAGGAAGATTTGGAAGTGCTGACTCCTGAGCTCCCAAATTCTGTAGTTTTCTAAATGCAACAAAGGCATAGGCAAGATTCACTTTGTGACTGAGTGGAACATAGAGATTAGGTATCGGTGATCACCAGGGTGCCTGAGTTCCTTCTAACGCATCTTATAAAGACCATGGAAAGTGCCCACTGAATTCAACCTCATTTGACCTCTCAGTAAAGCAGTCCCCATTTTGAGACACTGTGGAAGTCATGATGACTGACCAAACACAATTTTTTATTTTGATAGATCAGCTACAACCAATATCCACCTCCCACTGCCTAGAATAATAGCCTGATACCAGAAAAATCACGGTTGGCGCTCTGGCCTCACAAAACATTATGGGAGAACAGCAGGGTGGGTACGAACCCAGGTTTCAGTATGGGACAACCTCACCTCGACCACACACCCCAACCTCTGCCCTGTATTCCATTACAGCAAAACTCAAAAATGTTTGCTGTCAGTATCACTAAAAGTTATTGAAGGAACTTCCCTGGTGGCTCAATTGTTAAGACTCTGTGCTCACACTCCAGGGGGCCTGGGTTTGATCCCTGGTCGGGGAAATAATTCCCACATGCTGCAATTAAGAGTTACATGCTACACTAAAGATCCACTGCAACTCAAGAGGAAAGATCCCGTGTGCAAATAAGACCCAGTGCAGCCTAAATAAATAAATATTTAAAAAATAAACAGAAGTTATTGAGAACAGCAAAGGGCTTTTGTTTATATTGATTGTATCTACATATATATTTACTTTATTAGAAATTAGGACCAAGACATTTTAGAATGCTTAATCATTAACTCAAAATTCATTTAATAATAGCAATAGGGAATCATTAAATATTGATGTATATCATGCATTTTTTAAAAAGCTTATTTTCTAAAACAAAAAAAATTTATAAGCAGAATACTGTTGTTCTTCATTTTCTTTACTGGCTGACTCTGTGTTGACAGTTGGATTCTGTATCTGCTTTTGCATTCATCCATTGTACTATGATGTTTTGCCAAATTATGTAAAGAGAATCTGGCCTCACATAGCTAAATGGTTTGAAAGGTAAGAACCTAATAGATACTGCATAATGGTTTGTGGGACCATGAGGGTCCTTGAACCTTTCTTGACCTAATTAGTGCATGCGTCCCATTTCTCAGGTCACAGGTGTTGATTCTGAGATCAACCTTTTACACAACCAGATATATTTGATGGAAATGTTGGCAGTTGAAGACAGGGCTATCTTCTGCTGGACTTATTCCTGAGGCGGTATAAGGTTTGGAGTTGTTGCAGTCACCATAAAAGAATGTGAGAGGAATTTGCCTGATGTGTGCACGAGGATCTCAGAGAGATGG
Organism: Moschus berezovskii; assembly: GCF_049115385.1. Taxonomy (NCBI): domain Eukaryota; kingdom Metazoa; phylum Chordata; class Mammalia; order Artiodactyla; family Moschidae; genus Moschus; species Moschus berezovskii. The sequence continues at coordinate 99,334,551 of NC_142468.1, forward strand.
AAATGGAGAAAGAGAGGGAAACTTCGGTTTTCTTTTCATCATCAGAGTTCTGATAAGCTGCACATTAAGCCATAACAGTTCCTTGTTTCTCAGGACAGTGTAACTGCTCTTTCAGACTGTTAGAACATCTTCAGCAAGGCCAAGTACGTGGAGGGAAGGGCCTTCAGCATGACATTGTGGCTGGAGGAACTCCTGAACAGTCAAAGCTGTGGAGGACCCTGTGGGTCAGAAGTTGGTCAAAATCCAGGGAAGGTGTAGAGGGTATTAAAACAGATGAATGAATGAATTTATTTAATCCTCCTCTTGGTTTTGAATCTCTGTTTTTGAGATAACTGCTCACAACGAAAGAACTGTGGCAAAAGGCTCTCACATTTTGTTAAAAAGGAAATGAAGAAGTCATTTTTTCTCATTATCAGTTGCCACTAAGGCTCTTGATTCCCCTTTAGACAAATTTCACCTTCCAGGTGAGACTGAATTTCTGGTAAGTTCATAAGTGCACTGACCTGGTATAGGTGGGTCCTGGTGTCTTGTGCCAGATTTGGTACTGTCCATATGGTGTGCCGTGGTCGTATTTTTTAACTCAGTGGAATGTGTGAAAGATTTGATCTACTCAGTATTCTTGTCCATTTTAATCACCCTGCTGTTCCCCGTTCACTAAGTTCTCTCATGTCACCAGTTTTGAGTTCAATATACCTTGAAATACTAAGAATTTTGAAGTAGGCATTGTCCTTATGAAATTATAACTCAGACTTCAGACACAAATAACAGTTATCCATTAAACAGTTATGTTTAATAACATAAGTAAAGTTTTAGTGTCAAAAAAGACTATTTTTCATAGGTAATTTGAATTGAGGATGAGAGCAGGATTTCTGTGTTCTCTTCCCTACTCCTTGCCTCAATCTTTTTTATTGCTTCAAATTTTATTGAGATAGAATTGACACACAGCACTAGATAAGTTTAAGGTGTACAGAATAATGATTTGACCTACAAACATGATGAAGTGATTATCACAGTAAGTTGAGTGAACATTCATCATCTCATATAGATACAAAATTAAAGAAATAGAAAAAATTGTCCTTTTTATGAGAATTCTTAGGATTTACTCTCTTAACAACTTTCATATGTAACATACAGCAGTGTTAATTATATTTATCATGTGTATTACAGCTGTAGGACTTATTTATCTTTTAACCTGAAAATAGTTTAACCTGAAGATGATGATTGACTATCTTCATCCAATTCCTCCTCCCTCTCATCCCCTACCTCTGGTAACCACAAATCTAATCTCTTCCTATGAGTTTGTTTCATTTGTTTGTTTGTGAAGTATAATTGACCTACAACACTGTTCGTTCCTGAGACACAGCAGAGTGATTTGATATTTCTGTGCATTTCAGAATGAACACCATGACATCTAGTTGTCATCTGTTACCAAAGATACTACATAAGTTTTGACTGTATTCCGCACACTGTGAATGTGTGCCTGAGACGCATTTGTTTTATAACTAGAATTTTGTACATCTTAATCTCCCTCATCTAGCTCTTTCATTTCCTTACTGCACTCCCCTCTGGCAAACACGTGTTTGTCCTCTGTATCTATGACTCTGATTCTGTTTTGTTATGCTTGCTCATTTGCTGTTTAGATTCCACATATAAGTGAAATCATACAGCATTTGTCTTTCACTGTCTGACATTTCACCAAACGTAATACCCTATAGGTCCATCCATGTTGTCACCGTCTCTCTCCCTTAGGTGATTCAAAAGGAAACAGTGCGTAAAATCTCAGTTACAGACAAAAACCAGTCACAGGGTTTAGATCAGATTCCTCTCCTCTCACATCTCCTGACCTGACCCTGGGACCTTCTTGCCCTGATCTGAGGGTCATTTGAGACAACCCTCTTTGTACCCTCCAGAGGAAATTGCTTTGCAATGTTCCTGATGTTAGAACATAAAGCAGGAGCAGTAACAATGTGAACTGCCCGTTCGCTTCATGCTGGACCTTACAAAGTGTGTTGGAACCACTAACGACTTTCACTCCTCCAAGACTTCTTTGAGATTGGGTACTATTCTGAGCATTTTATGAAATCGGAAATGGAGGCTTAGGGAAGAGAAGTGGACTCCAAGGATCGTGTCCTTGGAATATGCTGATGTGAACAATTAACTTTTCTAATAGTGGCCACCGTGCTGCTGGCCTCAGGTTTAATGCAGCCAGATCTTGAATGTCTATCTCAGAGGGTGGTGGGAGCCAAGCCACGGATTTGTCATCACAGAGCACAGAATCTTCCTTGCTCTGTGTTGAATCCTCATGCCTCCTGGGAAAGATGAGCTACTTTTAAGCTTTAGGGCCACCTCCCTCTGACCCCAACCCAATCTTCAGCACAGGAACTGGGGAAGCTGAGGAACAGGGAAATAGCAGGAAGAGGGTGGGGAAGCCTAAGGGCAGGAGGGAGAGCGTGGCCTCAGGGAGGGAGGGGCTCACAATAGGGGCTCCTGTGAGATGATGAAGTTACATTTTCCTGACAAGAGGAAGTCTCTGTTCCCCTCTCCCGCCACTTTGAATCCTGCATTGAAATCTGATCGTTTGAAGTTGGAAACATAATCCCAAATCTGAACTTTTTCTTCTGCTGTGTTGCCGTTACCTTATCCTCTGCCTCTGGGATTTGGCCTGGGAGCACGAGTTCCTGACTGTCCCACAGTTCCTGCACAGCTGGCAGACTCGTCTTCAGGTCACATGATTAGAGTATCTGACATGCTCCATTGGTACCCCATAAGAAATTGCTCTTTGCCTGTATCCTCACAGGTATGAAGCACCTGAGCCTCTACCTCTATCATTAACGCTCATGATTAAAATGCTCTTGTCCTGCAAGACTAATTTTTATTTTTCTAACATGACTAATCCATATTCATGTCAAGCCCTTTGAATGGTCTCTTTCTCTTGGTATGACTATCCTCTTAGTTTCTGAATGACCGAATTCTTGTATTGCTCAGAATTTACCCCTTTTTGGGTCCCTGACAACCGCACTGCAGATTCATTTCTATGAACTAACTGAAACCCACTACAGGTGGCCTGCTGTTTGGATGTGAGACGCGTGGTTGTGGAGGGCCCTTTTGTAATAAGGGACTCGAGCATCTGTGAATTTTGATATCTGCTGGGCTCTGGGAACCAATTCCCTGAAGATACTGAGAGATGGCTATACATTGTATTCCTCAGTATAGTTTTCCTCCCTGACACTTATCACCTGAAAAGAAATAATTTTGTAAGTTCAGTTCTTCCCAGTAGAATAGGCAGAAGTGTATCTTTGTTTATACTGCATCCGCACGACCTTAGAAAGCTATCTGGAAGACAATCCCTGCACATCGGTTACCTGCTGCATGAATGAAGGAATGAGTGATGGGGGAGGGGAAGACGACACAAGGCCGAGAGGGACCGGGCAGCTGAGTGAACCGTTAGAGATGCTGTGTCCATGTCTGGGAAGAGAGACGTGATCTGTAGAGACAAGGCAGGTTCACTGCATCCTGCATCATGGCCAATGTGACTCCAGCCTTGCGGTATTCCAACTCCTCCTTCTGCTACTCCAAGGCGTTTGGAAGAGTGAGATCCTATCTTTCCACTGTTTATTAAGCTGAAGTCAGTGGTTTCTGCTGAGCCCCAGAATTTTCCAAACCTAGGGTCTGCATGCAATAGCTCCAACCAGAGGAACAAATCTTCCAATGGCTTCTCCAGAGAAAATGCTCCAGTGCAGCTGGTGTGTAGTACTACCAAGAACAAGAATGAATGATCATATGGACAGTGGGAGGAAAGGAAATTGCTATATATCTGGACCTGGAAAAGGAGCTGATATAAAGGGAGTCAGGAACACCAGACTCAAGGACAGAGGTACAGATCTGATGACAAGCCACCTCTGTTTATTCTGAGTGAAGTCCTGCGAAAGATTCAGCCTGTCTCCCAAGCAGTCACTTGAACGCTGCTCCTGGGCCCAGTGTGCGAGGAGCTTTCCCTTCCTGCTCCTCACTGATTCCTGAGTGCAGCTCTGTGATGGAGGGAGAGGAGGGACTGTCGCTATCTGCCCCCTTTTCTGTCAGTCTACGTCTCCAGAGTCCTGACCCGAATGTGAATGAGCCACTGACCCATCCTTGGGAGAGGACCCCATTCCAGTTCTCCTTCCTCACCTTCTCCAGCACGTGGCAGGCTGTTCTCTCCTCCAGGACATAGAAGTTCTCAGAAAAGAGTGTCACTCCTTCTCCAGGTAGTGCTAGAATCTGATCGTGTACGAACCGAACACTTTATATCATTCCACATTAAACTCAAACTCTGGATCCACCCCTCAGATGACCATGCACACCTGAAGATTTGATATACTTATTTAAAAGTGAATCTCTGAGACTAAAATTTGCCTTTTTCTTTTGGTCTTATCACAGTTATGATATTCCCCTTTCTCTTCATTTTTACATCATATAGTTTACTGCTATCATTTAGTGTATGATTCTTAGATCAGAATAAAATACATTTGTTTCTAGTTACAGAGGACTCTGTGCCTCCTGGTATTGAAATAGTCAGCTATGAATGGAAGCCTCAGTTTCCTGCCCTACAGCAGAGAGAAGGAAAAGTCTGCACAAGTTCAAGACATAGGAACCTCTTATCCTTATGTCTCTCATTTCCCCACAAATCTCTGTTGAGAAGGAGAAACGCCTCTAGACCAGGATGTAGCCACATGACAGAAGGGCACAAGCAGACACACAGAGCTTTGCGTGAAATGTTGTGAAGTTTATTGTGGGTACATATGTAGCTTCAGCTGAGCAAAGCTTAAAGGGCACAGGGCGGCTGGTGCCATGAGGACGGATGCTGATATCCCCGGGGGATCGGGGGATAGGACTGCAACTATGACCATGGGACTTGGCAGGTAAGCATGGGCCAAAGTGCTGACCCAAAATCTAGATGATCTTATCCAAGTGAACTGGAACCACAGGGTACCTGGGACTGTCCCGGGGTGATCTGTTCTCACAGGCAATGACGAACATCTTCCGTGTCGGTGCCTGTTGGTAACGGCAGTCTGTGTAATTCCGTGCATTTCCTGTGAGGTTGCAGTAGGTCATAGGCACTCGGACTGAGCTCTTATGACAGTTCATCTCGTCTGGTTTAGAGCAGTTTACATTTGGGGCGTAACAAATACCAGCTACATAAGCAAATGTTTCATGGAGAAAAGTATTCTTATTTTTACATCTCATACGGTAACTATTAACCACTCGCATTGCGTCGTTGCATCTAGGGTAGGCCATATTTATGTGCTGAATCTCAAACCACTGAGCCCAGGTTAAAGTACCAGGTGGGGCATGGAGTGAGATCACCATTCCCAAGAGCCCCAGAAGCAAAATGAGACAAAGCCGAGAATCCTGCTGTATTGGAACCATGTTTCCTGTGAAAAGAAAGGCATATTTTGCATCCCGGCAACTAATAACACAGAGCCTCCTCGCTCACCCAGCAGACCCCAGCTGTCACTGTGTTTCTAACTCCTTTCTCCTTTGCACCCCAAAGTCCTGTGCCCTGGGCACTAACTTCAACTCTAGGGCTCCTTGTCTTACCCAGTACCTCTGCTATGGCTCCTGGGAGAACAGATCCAGCTGATGGTCGTGCGGCTCAGGGGCAGCTGGTGCACCCTCATCCTGGGGATTGGAGATATAGAGCATTCCCTGTGGGTGGGGCCAGCAGAAGCACGAGGGTTCTAAGTCTAGGGCATGAAGAAACCCACAGGCTGGCACAGGGCCCACTTATGCAATGAGCCTCTGTTTCATCATTTGCCAATCCCTGTGTCCCCAGGGACACACCACTGCTGCTTCTCTTGTAGGAAACCTAATTCTAGGCATCCTGCAGGGCACAGCTCTGCCACTGGGTCTGGACTTTCAGATTAAAAGTATCACTGCCCTAATCCCAAAACCTGGTAAAGACCCCACAAAAAAAGAAAACTATAGGCCAATATCACTGATGAACATAGATGCAAAAATCCTTAACAAAATTCTAGCAATCAGAATCCAACAACACATTAAGAAGATCATACATCATGACCAAGTGGGCTTTATCCCAGGAATGCAAGGATTCTTCAATATCCGCAAATCAATCAACGTAATACACCACATTAACAAACTGAAAAATAAAAATCATATGATTATCTCAATAGATGCAGAGAAAGCCTTCTACAAAATTCAACATCCATTTTTGATAAAAACCCTCCAGAAAGTGGGAATAGAAGGGACATACCTCAACATAATAAAAGCTATATATGACAAACCCACAGCAAATATTATCCTCAATGGTGAAAAACTGAAAGCATTTCCCCTAAAGTCAGGAACAAGACAAGGGTGCCCACTCTCACCACTACTATTCAACATAGTTCTGGAAGTTTTGGCCACAGCAATCAGAGCAGAAAAAGACATAAAAGGAATACAAATTGGAAAAGAAGAACTAAAGCTTTCACTGTTCGCTGATGACATGATCCTCTACACAGAAAACCCTAAAGACTCTACCAGAAAACTACTAGAGCTAATCAATGATTACAGTAAAGTTGCAGGATATAAAATCAACACACAGAAATCCCTTGCATTCCTATACACTAATAATGAGAAAATAGAAAGAGAAATTAAGGAAACTATTCCATTCACTGTTGCAATGAAAACAATTAAATACTTAGGAATATATCTACCTAAGGAAACAAAAGACTTGTACATAGAAAATTATAAAACACTAGTGAAAGTAATCAAAGAGGACACTAATAGATGGAGAAATATACCGTGTTCGTGGATTGGAAGAATAAATATTGTAAAAATGAGTATACTACCCAAAGTAATTTATACAGTTAATGCAATCCCTATCAAGCTACCAACAATATTTTTCACAGAACTAGAACAAATAATCTCACAATTTGTATGGAAATACAAAAAACCTCGAATAGCCAAAGCAATTTTGAGGAAGAAGAATGGAACTGGGGGAATTAACCTGCCGGACTTCAGGCTCTATTACAAAGCCACAGTCATCAAGACAGTATGGTACTGGCATAAAGACAGAAATATAGATCAATGGAACAAAATAGAAAGCCCAGAGATAAGCCCACGCTCCTATGGACACCTTATCTTCGACAAAGGAGGCAAGAATATAAAATGGAGAAAAGACAGTCTCTTTAACAAGTGGTGCTGGGAAAACTGGTCAGCCACTTGTAAAAGAATGAAACTAGAACACTTCCTAACACCATACACCAAAATAAACTCAAAATGGATTAAAGATCTAAATGTAAGACCAGAAACTATAAAACTCCTAGAGGAGAACGTAGGCAAAACACTCTCCGACATAAATCACAGCAGGATCCTCCAAGACCCACCTCCCAGAATATTGGAAATAAAAGCAAAAATAAACAAATGGGACCTAATTAAAATCAAAAGCTTCTGCACAGCAAAGGAAACTCTAAGCAAGGTGAAAAGACAGCCTTCAGAATGGGAGAAAATAATAGCAAATGAAGCAACTGATAAAGGATTAATCTCCAAATTATACAAGCAGCTCCTGCAGCTTAATTCCAGAAAACTAAGTGACCCAATCAAAAAATGGGCCAAAGAACTAAACAGACATTTCTCCAAAGAAGACATAAAGATGGCTAACAAACACATGAAAAAATGCTCAACATCCCTCATCATCAGAGAAATGCAAATCAAAACCACAATGAGATACCATTTCACACCAGTCAGAATGGCTGCTATCCAAAAGTCTACATGCAATAAATGCTGGAGAGGGTGTGGAGAGAAGGGAACCCTCTTACACTGTTGGTGGGAATGCAAACTAGTACAGCCACTATGGAGAACAGTGTGGAGATTCCTCAGAAAACTGGAAATAGAACTGCCATATGATCCAACGATCGCACTCCTGGGCATACACACCGAGGAAACCAGAATTGAAAGAGACACATGTACTCCAATGTTCATTGCAGCACTGTTTATAATAGCCAGGACATGGAAGCAACCTAGATGTCCATCTGCAGATGAATGGATAAGAAAGCTTTGGTACATATACACAATGGAATATTTCTCAGCCATCAAAAAGAATGCATTTGAATCAGTTTTAATGAGGTGGATGAAATTGGAGCCAATTATACAGAGTGAAGTAAGCCAGAAAGAAGAACATCAATACTGTATATTAACGCATATATATGGAATTTAGAAAAATGGTAACCTGAACCCTGTATAAGAGACTGCAAAAGAGACATAGGCATTTAGAACAGTCTTTGGGACTCTGTGAGAGAGGGTGAAGGTGGAATGATTGGGGAGAATGGAATTGTAGCATGTATTTTATCATAAGTGACCAGTCCAGGTTCGACGCATAAATTTTCCTCTGTTCATTTCTTTGCATTTGTGCTTTTTTAATAAAAATACTTTTAACTGTAAAAAAAAAATAAATAAAATAAAATTAAATTAAAAAAATAAATAAATAAAAGTATCACTGGCTGCAGAATGGCCTTAGATTTTATAACTCAGCTTGGGGCAACACCTTGAAAGACTAAAGTGCATAAAGGAAGGCTCAGTACTCAGCAAATAAGAGTCAGGGAGGCTTGTTTGCACAAGAGGAACTCAGGTCTCCGTTTAATTTTTAGTAATCGTCCCAGTTCCTCCTCACCATCTCACCCAAATCTTCTTTATCTCCTCACTTCCCTGTGCTGGAAACTTGAGCTCTGGATTTCTCATTGCACAAAATCCTATAAGCAGTTAGTTTGCATCTATGAGTTTCTGTTCTTGCTGTCATTTTTTTCCCCCCTGCTTCCCATGCACTGAATTCACTTGCTTTTGTTTTTACCCTGGCCTGATCTTTGCTCTCACTTCCTGTGAAGTAGCATAACCTAAAACACCTGAAAGAAAGTCTAAAAGATCTACCAGAGATGAACATTTAGTATCATAGTGGGGATTCCAAGCTAGAGCTTGAATTCCTGCATTCTTTTCAATCTGTGCTATTTTCTACAAAAGTCTGCCTTAGAGCCACCATTTATCTTTCCAGTACATTTCATTTCTCAGTGTTAACAGGAAAACACATTTTCAACTTATAAAATGAGCATTAGTGGATATTCATTGCATTCCTGAAACTATGGAAGTCATGGCGTATAACTTGATGCATGAAACGTACTCTTGGTCCTCAGAGAAGCAGAGCAAAATTATGATAGACCCATGATTTTATTACAGTGTGACAGAGGTAAAAACACCGTGTGAAGACATTTTTTGAGGGGCACTGCGGACAAAGGAATAAGAAGGTTTCCAGAGGGAATGTCCTTTTGAGCAGGGTTATAAAGGGTAAATAGAGTTTAGGGACTTTAGGGAATAAATGAGCATTCTAGACTAAGAAGATGTTGTGGGACATTGTACAGACAGGGAAAATGTGAGATGTTAAATCTCTGGTCTAACCTCTAAGTTAGAAAACTAGATTAGGTCCTTAAATGGTTCTGTACAGTCTGCCACGAAAATTAATCCACGTTATTTATTTTTACTGCCTTTCTATATTTCTGTCATCTAGAAATGCAATTATTTTACCATTGATGTCTTTAAGTAAACATTGACATGATGGTGACCTAGGTAGGACTCAGTGCAGTGCTAATAGGATTCTGCCGGAAATCCTGTTCTGCCTAAAATGCATTAACATCTGTTATCATGAAACAAGTTTTTTTTCCACGTATATTTTGTGAAATGAATTTTCATGAGAGATGAGGATGTCAAAAGGAATTAGAGGTAGTTTAGCCCTTCTGTGATGCTGACAACCACCCTGGGTAGAAGGACCTGTACTTAAATGTCTATAATATGAACTAAAAATCATACACTGTGGTCACAGGGGATGCAGCTGGCTCAAAAACCTGCTCTGGATTGGCATATACAATTTTACATTTAATACTGGGTTTTAGATATTAACTCTTCAAATTGGGATAATTCACATAAAAACCTGCATTCCTGTGTTATCTTTAAGAATCGGGAGATGTTGGTGCACTGAGTCTCTTTCACCACAAGGGATCAACTAGAGAGGAATAGTCCCTGACTTTGGTGAAGGTGGCTATAGTTCAGGGGTTTCACTCACTCTCCTACCTACTGATCACAACCTGTTCACTCGGATACTGCTCATCTAGCTTGCTACAAGTGTCCTGAGAGGCGACTCACACAATATCATGACTGATTTGCCACCACGCTCCCCACCTTTAAAATTGTATTTGAATTACACTTCTATGATTTTCTTGATTGGTTCGTCTACAGTTTTCCACTTGTGCACCTTTACCTTACACTAAATCTCTTCATATAAATTTTAGTTGGTTAGTCTGCATATCGTTCAGTAACTGCCACTAATCAGTCAATCAGTCAGTTCAGTCACTGAGTCATGTCCGACTCTTTGAGACCCCATGAACCATAGTACTCCAGGCCTCCCTGTCCATCACAGCTTCCGGAGTTTACCCAAACTCATGTCTGTTGAGTCGGTTGGATGCCATCCAACCATCTCATCCTGTCATCCCCTTCTCCTCTTGCCCTCGATCTTTTCCAGCATGAGGGTCTTTTCAAATGAGTCAGCTCTTCGCGTGAGTTGGCCTAAGTATTGAAGTTTCAGCTTCAGCATCAGTCCTTCCAATGAACACCCAGGATTGATCTCCTTTACAATGAACTGGTTGGATCTCCTTGCAGCCCAAGGGACTCTCAAGAGTCTTCTCCAGCACCACAGTTCAAAAGCATCAATTCTTTGGCGCTCAGCTTTCTTTATAGTCTAACTCTCACATCCATACATAATTACTGGAAAAACCATAGCCTTGACTAGACGGACTTTTGTTGACAAAGTATTGTCTCTGCTTTTTAATATGCTATCTAGGTTGGTCATAACTTTCCTTCCAAGGAGTAAGTGTCTTTTAATTTCATGGCTGCAGTCACCATCTGCAGTGATTTTACCCTCACCCCCCGCCCAAAATAAAGTCAGCCACTGTTTCCAGTGTTTCCCTATCTATTTGCCATGAAGTGATGGGACTGGATGCCATGATCTTAGTTTTCTGAATGTTGTGCTTTAAGTAAACTTTTTCATTCTCCTCTTTCACTTTCATCAAGAGGCATTTTAGTTCTTCTTCACTTTCTGCCATAAGGGTGGTGTCATCTGCACATCTGAGGTTATCAATATTTCTCCTGGTAATCTTGATTCCAGCTTGTGCTTCTTACAGCCCAGAGTTTCTCATGATGTTCTCTGCATATGAGTTAAATAAGCAGGGTGCCACTAATCACAACTACTAATTTTAGGTAGTGTGCTTTTCCTTCTTGGTTGTTTTCAGAGAACTAGGTTAGTTTCACATTACAAAGATACCCTTTCCTCAACAAAAGGACAAGTTTATTTTCATGGAGAATAAATTTCTAAACCTTTTTTTTTTATGAGGCCTGCCACATAGCCTCTTCAGAAAGTTAGGGTCAGGGACTTCCCTAGTGGTCCAGTGGCAAGACTCCACACTCCCAGTGGGGCCCCGGTTCGATTCCTAGTAAGAGAACTAGATCCCGGGTGCCAAAACTAAGAGCTGGCACCACCAAATAAATTAAAAAAAAAAAAAAAGTTAAGGTCAGGTAAAGGATTTTGATTTGAATCAGAGCTCTACTACTTCTCAGAAATGAGATGCTCTATTTACTATTGACACTTGGCCATGTGAAACACACCAGAGGGTGGGATACTTTAAGCCATATGGCCAGTTATGCAGCACCATGAACACACGCAATTGTGAACTCTGTAAATAATAGCATACTTGTCAGAACTGTTGTGTGAATTAAACAAGAATAGCTAAGGATAGTAAAGTTAGAAAAGAGACAGTTCCTCTTTCTTGGCTAATGATCAAGCAAAAGTTAAAGGATATTGAAATCTAGTTATGATATCCCAACTCAGTTTCCTGACTGCTATCAATCACTTGCCTTGTTGCCAAAATAGACAAAAGGCTTTTGAGGCTTATCTACCGAGGAGAACTATCAATATAAGATCTATGAAATCTACTTACACTACAACTTGTGGGTGCCCCTCCCCCACCCTCATTATTAGGTCTGCTAGGCTAGTTGATTTTGGAGTTCTGAAAGGTGTGTATACTGACTTCTTCCCTTCCCTTACTGAAATGCAGACCCAAGTCTCAAAAACTTCTCCCACAATAAAAACATGCACAAAAATTTAAATTGTGGAGACAAAAACAATATAATCTTTACATAAAAGTGATTGAATTTTTTTTGCCTAAATTCACAAACAACTATTTGTCAGAAAAATTAGATTTAATTGGGTTAACAAATCACAAAGGGAAACTCAATTTGCAAACAAAATATTTCTCCCTACCTGAACATGTATAAGCCAATAGGGTACATAGAGAAAATCACACATGGACTCATACACACAAGTAATGCTTTATTAGGGCTTGAAAGACAGAAAATGGCTGAACAGAAAGAGATTTCTAGTCTGTAATCTTCACTTTAGAGATGAGTAGGATGAGGTGATTGGCCCACCTCCAAGAGTAAGTTTGTGACAGACAGGCACCAAACTGCAGGTTTCCGTCTTCATATTTGTAGTGATGTCATAGATACTCTGTGTGATGCTGATCAAGATTCTGGGTGTGAAATAGTAAACATGAAATGAGTCCTATGAGGCAATCTGTTTAAGATCATTGACAGACCTGAGAGTTTTCCAAATGGCCTTCCCCTTACAGTCTGGGAAGAAAATGTCCATAATATAATTCCTATAGGATTAGAGGAAAGAGGGAAGGCAATGAAGGTTCCATTTCTGCTAGGAATATCCACCACTGAGAGGGACATATCTGTCTCCATGGATGTCATCTGCTCTGCAAAAGCCCTGCCCTGAGACTCTCAGGTATTCAAGAAAGGAATTGGCATATTAGTCCCAGAAACAGGAACCTGACACCCAGTCCTTACTCCTTATACATAGAGAAGCCAGAGTCTTTATTCTGCCTCCACGAGGCAGAGGACTTTGAGAGGGAAACATGAAGTTCACTCTCTTAGAACTGAATATACCCACTTTCTTTTAAACAAAATTTAAAACAGTCATAAGTAATTTAAGAAAGCAGAAATATTTTCTAAGATGCAAGGCATATGGATTGTCAATTACCCTTCAAGCTCACCCACTGTAGGGAAGGTTTGGCAGAGACACCTGCTTCATTCACAGGCTGTGGAATCAGGAGGCTGAAATATGCAAACACTTCAGAGATATACGTCTTTAGGTTAACTACTCGAGTAAGGAGAAAAATCACCGGGGAGTTTGGAAACACCTGTGTATGTCAGACCCATTAAGGGGTGAGTGGGTGAAAGGCACCTTCTTTCTGGGCAAGTCCTTCTCTTCTCTCCTCATCACTTTCTCAGAGAAAAGAAGGGGTGGGGGCGGTGAAGTGGAGAGGGGATGTGAGAACAGCAGTTTCCGTGAGTACAAGAGTAAGCATAACTAGGGGCCTGTCTACAATGCAAGAGATGCGGGTTTGATCCCTGGGTTGTGAAGATTCCCCTGGCAATCCACTCCAGTATTCTTGCTTGGACAGTCCCAAAGAAAGAGGAACCTGGAGGGCTATATAGTCCATGGGGGTTATGAAAGAGCTGGACACTTAGTGACTATAAAACAACAGGGGCCATCAGGAACATTAAGTGTTTGGGCCAAGAGTTCTTAGAAATAGTTATCTTGAGGGAAAGGGACCAAAGCCTGCTCCTTGACCCCACTCTTCCTTGACCTGCTTTCACAGGGAACATGAATCTGAAGTGGACCCTTCTCCTCCTCCTCCTGCTGGAGCTAACTGTCTTCACTCCAGGCCTGCCCTTCTCAAGACGGCACATAGATAACCCCAGGTCATGGGTTCCTGGGGGACAGCACCGGTACTGTGACGTGATGATAAGGCGACGGTGGCTGATCCACAGGGGTAGATGCAAGCAGATCAACACCTTCATTCACGAGGATCTGGCCACCATAGCCGATTTCTGCACAACTCCAGCTGTGCCCTGTACCAGCAGCGGCTCCTTGCAGAGCTGCCACAACAGCTCTCACAACGTCAGCGTCACAGACTGCTTTGCCAAGGCAGGAACCCGGCCCCCCTACTGCCACTACCAAAAGAAGGACTCCATCAGGCCCATCCGTGTGGGCTGTAAGGACGGGGCCCCTGTTCACCTGGATAGCTAGGTTCCTCCCAGCTCTGACATGGGAAACATTCTACACCTCCCGAGCTTTGAGGCTCCGCCAAAGTCTTCCCTGTAAATGCTTCTTCTCTTGCCTGCGGATCCCTCATTTTTCCTAGTCACGAGAATCTCTCTCTCCTAGCCTCTCCCCAGACCCTCATTCCACACCCGACCCTGGTTTTTTCTTCTTGACTGAGCGCCGGGGGATCCACACGGGCATGTGGGATCTTATTTCTCCCACCAAGAATGGAAGCTGAGCCCCTGTATTGGGAGTGGAGTCTTAACCACTGGACCACCAGAAAAGTCTCCCCACGGTGTAGGTTTTTGGGTGTAGGACAAGATGGGGGTGGAAGGAGTTGGGGGCGGAGGTCGCAGGGAGTAAGCCCGTTTAGCTCATAAAAGGCATCTACCCTGGAAAAGCCTTGCTGCCACGGGGCGGCTACACAAGCCCGGCCGGCTGGGCTGACTTGCTCACAGTTCAGTTCAGTTCAGTTCAGTCGCTCAGTCGTGTCCGACTCTCCGCGACCCCATGAATCACAGCACGCCAGGCCTCCCTGTCCATCACCAACTCCCGGAGTACACTTAAACCCATGTCCACAGAGTCGGTGATGCCATCCAGCCATCTCATTCTCTGTCGTCCCCTTCTCCTCCTGCCCCCAACCTTTCCCAGCATCAGAGTCTTTTCCAGTGAGTCAACTCGTCTCATGAGGTGGCCAAAGTATTGGAGTTTCAGCTTTAGCATCAGTCCCTCCAATGAACATCCAGGATTGATCTCCTTTAGAATGGACTGGTTGGATCTCCTTGCAGTATAAGGGACTCTCAAGAGTCTTCTCCAACACCACAGTTCAAAAGCATCAATTCTTCGGCGATCAGCTTTCTTCACAGTCCAACTCTCACATCCATACATGACCACAGGAAAAACCATTGCCTTGACTAGACGGACCTTGGTCGGCAAAGTAATGTCTCTGCTTTTTAATATACTATCAAGGTTGGTCATAACTTTCCTTCCAAGGAGCAAGCGTCTTTTAATTTCATGGCTGCAATCAGCATCTGCAGTGATTTTGGAGCCCAAGAAAACAAAGTCTGACACTGTTTCCACTGTTTTTCCATCTATTTCCCATGAAGTGACGGGACCAGATGCCATGATCTTTGTTTTCTGAATGTTGAGCTTCAAGCCAACCTTTTCACTCTCCTCTTTCACTTTCATCAAGAGGCTTTTGAGTTCCTCTTCACTTTCTGCCATAAGGGTAGTGTCATCTGCATATCTGAGGTTATTGATATTTCTCCCAGCAATCTTGATTCCAGCTTGTGCTTCTTCCAGCCCAGCGTTCCTCATGATGTGCTCTGCATATAAGTTAAATAAGCAAGGTGACAATATACAACCTTGACGTACACCTTTTCCTATTTGGAACCAGTCTGTTGTTCCATGACCGGTTCTAACTGTTGCTTCCTGACCTGCATACAGGTTTCTCAAGAGGCAGGTCAGGTGGTCTGGGATTCCCATCTCTTTCAGAATGTTCCACAGTTTATTGTGATCCACGCAGTCAAAGGCTTTGGCATAGTCAATGAAGCAGAAATAGATGTTTTTCTGAAACTCTCTTGCTTTCTCCATGATCCAGCGGATGTTGGCAATTTGATCTCTGGTGCCTCTGCCTTTTCTAAAACCTGCTTGAACATCTGGGAGTTCACGGTTTACATACTGCTGAAGCCTGGCTTGGAGAATTTTGAGCATGACTTTACTAGCGTGTGAGATGAGTGCAATTGTGCGGTAGTTTGAGCATTCTTTGGCATTGCCTTTCTTTGGGATTGGAATGAAGACTGACCTCTTCCAGTCCTGTGGCCACTGCTGAGTTTTCCAAATCTGCTGGCATATTGAGTGCAGCACTTTCACAGCATCATCTTTCAAGACGTGAAATAGCTCCACTGGAATTCCATCACCTCCACTAGCTTTGTTCGTAGTGATGCTTTCTAAGGCCCACTTGACTTCACATTCCAAGATGTCTGGCTCTAGGTCATTGATCACATTATCATGACTATCTTGGTCGTGAAGATCTTTTTTGTACAGTTCTTCTGTGTATTCCTGCCACCTCTTCTTAATATCTTCTGCTTCTGTTAGGTCCATACCATTTCTGTCCTTTATCGAGCCCATCTTTGCATGAAAAGTTCCCTTGGAATCTCTAATTTTCTTGAAGAGGTCTCTTGTTTTTCCTATTCTGTTGTTTTCCTCTATTTCTTTGCATTGATCACTGAGGAAGGCTTTCTTATCTCTCCTTGCTATTCTTTGGAACTCTGCATTCAGATGCTTATATCTTTCCTTTTCTCCTTTGCTTTTCGCCTCTCTTCTTTTTACAGCTATTTGTAAGGCCTCCTCAGACAGCCATTTCGCTCTTTTGCATTTCTTTTCCATGGGGATGGTCTTGGTCCCTGTCTCCTGTACAATGTCACGAACCTCCGTCCAGAGTTCATCAGGCACTCTATCAATCAGATCTAGTCCCTTAAATCTATTTCTCACTTCCACTGCATAATCATAAGGGATTTGATTGAGGTCATATCTGAATGGTCTAGTGGTTTTCCCTACTTTCTTCAATTTAAGTCTGAACTTCGCAATAAGGAGTTCATGATCTGAGCCACAGTCACAAAGGGCAAAATGATAGGATACTGAATGAGGAATTCCCCAGGTCGGTAGGTGCCCAGTATGCTACTGGAGCTCAATGGAGAAATAACTATAGAAGGAATAAAGGGATGGAGCAAAAGCAAAACCAATACCCAGTTGTGGATGTGACCAATGATAGAAACAAGGTCCGGTGCTGTAAAGAGCAATATTGCATAGGAACCTGGAATGTTAGGTCCATGAATCAAGGCAAATTGGAAGTGGTCAAACAGGAGATGGCAAGAGTGAACGTCGACATTCTAGGAATCAGTGAATTAAAATGGACTGGAATGGGTGAATTTAACTCGGATGACCATTATATCTACTACTGTGGGCAGGAATCCCTTAGAAGAAATGGAGTAGCCATCATGGTCAACAAAAGAGTCCGAAATGCAGTACTTGGATGCAATCTTAAAAATGACAGGATGATTTCTGTTCGTTTCCAAGGCAAACCATTCAATATTACAGTAATCCAGGCCTATGCCCCAACCAGTAATGCTGAAGAAGCCGAAGTTAATCGGTTCTATGAAGACCTACAAGACCTTTTAGAACTAACACCCAAAAAAGATGTCCTTTTCATTCTAGGGGACTGGAATGCAAAAGTAGGAAGTCAAGAAACACCTGGAGTAACTGGCAAATTTGGCCTTGGAGCACGGAATGAAGCAGGGCAAAGGCTAATAGAGTTTTGTCAAGAGAATGCACTGGTCATAGCAAACACCCTCTTCCAACAACACAAGAGAAGACTCTACACATGGACATCACCAGATGGTCAACACCGAAATCAGATTGATTATATTCTTTGCAACCAAAGATGGAGAAGCTGTATACAGTTAGCGAAAACAAGACCAGGAGCTGACTGTGGCTCAGATCATGAACTCCTTATTGCGAAGTTCAGACTTGCTCACAGGCAACTCTAAAAAGAACTCCCGATGGCGCCGGCCCAGGGCAGCCCCGAGTGGCCCGGCTCGCAGGGTCCTCCTGCCGGACCTTCAGCTCCTTTCTACCCACCCAATGGGTTCCTGCGGAGGGCATTCGGGACTACTCTGCTTCCCTTACAGAAACAAATAGCTGATGCGCGGGACACAGCCCGCGAAGGAGCCGCTGCCTGGAGGAGAGGTGGCCGAGCCGGGCGACTGCATACCGCGCGGCCCCTTCGACGTCTCCTGCCGGTGGCCTCGGCCGCCTCAACTGGCCCGCAGGGGGCGCTGCGCCACCCCAGTCCCGGGGGCAATCAGTTCAGTCGCTCAGTCATGTCCGACTCTCTGCGACCCCATGGACTGCAGCACGCCAGGCTTCCATGAACATCACCAACTCCCGGAGTTCACTCAAACTCTTGTCCATCGCGTCGGTGATGCCATCCAACCATCTCATCCTCTGTCGTCCCCTTCTCCTCCCACCTTCAATCTTTCCCAGCATCAGGGTCTTTTCCAATGAGTCAGTTCTTCGAATCAGGTGGCCAAAGTATTGGAGTTTCAGCTTCAGCATCAGTCCTTCCAATGAGTACTGAGGATTGATCTCCTTTAGGATAGACTGGTTGGATCTCCTGGCAGTTCAAGGGACTCTCAAGAGTCTTCTCCAACACCACAGTTCAAAAGCATCAATTCTTTGGCGCTCAGCTTTCTTTATAATCCAACTCTCACATCCATACCTGACTACTGAAAAAACCATAGCTTTGACTAGATGGACCTTTGTTGGCAATGTAATATCTCTGGTTTTTAATATGCTGTCTAGGTTGGTCATAGCTTTTCTTCCAAGGAGCAACTGTCTTTTAATTTCATGGCTGCAGTCACCATCTGCAGTGATTTTGAAGCAAAAAAGAGTCTCTCACTATTTCCATTGTTTCCCCATCTGTTTGCCATGAAGTTATGGAGGTGGATGCCACGATCTTAGTTTTCTGAATGTTGATTTTTAAGCCAACTTTTTCGCTCTCCTTTTTCACTTTTATCAAGAAGCTCTTTAGTTCACTTTCTGCCATAAGGGTGGTGTCATCTGCATATCTGAGGTTATTGATATTTCTCCTGGCAATCTTGATTCCAGCTTGTGCTTCATCCAGCCCTGCGTTTCACATGATATATCAGGAAAGAAGTACATCTAGCCTGTATATTGTCCCGGGGTCAAGCAGAGACCAAGGCTTCTTTCTGGGTTCCTCTCAAGATGGGGAGAGATGGGTTGGAAGTTTCTTGGTTACCCACACAGGAATGGAGGATAACAGATGATTAAGTAGAAAATTCAGCCAGCATAAATATGAATACAAACTAACTTTCAAAAAAACCCCAGAGATTTATGAGTTTACCATAACTTTTCTGCTCATGTGCTTCTTAGTATTTAACATCCTAGTGCCACAGGTATAAAGGAAGATCTGTACAGAGTTATAAGCTTTGCAGTTTGGATGCCTTGGGAAAAAAATGTCTATGTCTTTCTTGAAATCTATTGTATATATATTTCATTATATATAATTATATTTTTATATATAATGAATACATATATATGTGTGTATTTTATATGTGTTGTTGTTGTTTAGTCACTGAGTTGTCTGACTCTTTTGTGACCCCATGGACTATAGCCAGCCTGGCTTTTCTATCCATGGAATTTCCCTGGCAAGAACCATGGAGTAGGTTGCCATTTCCTTCTCCAGGGGATCTTCCCAACCCAGGGATTGAACCTGTGTCTCCTGTGTCTCCTGCATTGGCAGGCAAATTCTTTACCACTGAGAACCAGGGAGTTCCATCATATATATGTATATGTGCGCGCACACACACACACACACACACACACACACACACACACACACAATCCCCTTCTGAAGGAAGTGTTTCTACCCATAAGAAAGAGCAGCGATAGGTGACCATGTTCTCTGAGACTCCATCAAAATGGCAACAGGGCTTTGCATCAAAGGAGGGCCCTTGACTCTAGGCAGCCATCCATGGACTGACTGGGTAGGTGCTCATGGTGTAAACTGATGTGGGGATTTTACCCTTATGGGATCATGGTGACAAAACTGGATACTCTTATTTTTCATCTTTTCCCCTGAAGTCAGGACCTGTAGTGGTGTGATAGTCTTTTTTGACCTTTGAACTGAACTGAATACTTGCTATAAAAATGTTTTCAACAGAATTTAACTTTCTAATATTTAGAGATTTAAAAAAAATTTTATATTCATGAATGAAATTGGTCAGAAAAAATTTTGGTACTATCTTGTTTGATTTTGGTATCCAGATTCTTTGGTCATCTTCAGAAATGAGTTGAGGAATATCCCTTCTTTCTCTATTTTCTATAACTGGAATTATATGTTATTTTATTATTTACAGAACTCATCTGTAAAGGCCATCTGGCCCTGATATTTTCTTTAATACTATTTTAAACTTCTATTTCCATTTCTTTGATGATTACAGACATGCTGAGCTTTCTAGTTCTTCTTTTTTAAAATTGAGGTATAGTTGATTTACAATATTAGTTTCAAGTGTACAAAATAGTGATGCAGTATTTTTTCAGATTATACTGTCATAGGTTATTACAAGATAATGGCTATAATTCCCTGTGCTGCTTCCTTGTTGCTTACCTATTTTATACATAATAGTTGGCGTCTGTTAATCCCATACCCATAATTTGTCCTTACTCTCCTTCCCTTTCACCTCCAGTAACCACAAGTTTGTGTTTTATATCTGTGAGTCTGTTTTGGTTTTGCATATACATTCATTTGTCTTATTTTTAGGATTTCACATAAAAGTGATATCTCTAGTTTTTCTTGAGATAATATTTGGCAAGTTGTTTTTTCCTCTAGCAATTTATCCATTTCATTGAAAATACTTAAGTATATTGGCACAAATTTATTCATAATCTTTTTAAAAAAATATTTGTAGCATCTATGTTTAGATCTTATTTCTATTCTGACATTTATTTATACCTTTTAAAATTGATAAAGCTTATGTGAGCTGTCATTTTATTAGACTTATTAAACAAAGACTTTTTCAAACATACAAAAGCTAAAAGAATTCATTGCTTGAAGGAAGTCCTTAAGGCAGGGGAAAATGATACCAGGTGGAAACAGGAACCCACACAGAAATGAAGGACACTGAAAATTGTAGTTACAACACAGTATATGTTAACTCCTGGGAATAGGGCATGGAAATAACTTTGAAAGTTTTGAGTTATAACTCTAAAATACTGGGTTTTGTTCTCCATAAAAGAGTAAGTTTATTTTCTAAAACAGAAGCTCTGAAAACATAGTTTTTTTTTTATCCTTCTAATAAATG
This sequence comes from Moschus berezovskii, assembly GCF_049115385.1. Taxonomy (NCBI): domain Eukaryota; kingdom Metazoa; phylum Chordata; class Mammalia; order Artiodactyla; family Moschidae; genus Moschus; species Moschus berezovskii. The sequence goes on from NC_142468.1 coordinate 99,355,620, forward strand.
TCAGTGAAACTGCCTCCAAATTAAAAACAGATTCTTAAAATAAATAAAATTCTTGCTTTAAAAATTTTTCCCTTGACTATCTTAATTTTTTTTTCTATATAAGTCACATTTATTTCTAGCTGCCCAAATGATTTTTTTCTTTTTCATTAATTTTGTCATTTCACTAAACTATGACTTGGTATTGGTCATTTTACATTGATATTCTCAGTTATAGTGTATTCACTTTCATTTTGCACTCCCAAACCTTTTTTTAAACTTTCAGTTGTTTTACTGAATTATAGCTTTTAGTATTGGCTTCCATTCTTGCATATGTTTCACCTTCAGAGAGTCCAGTTGTCCACATGTTAAATATTCTTTGCTGTGTTCCATCACTGTCATTTTCTTTTGTTAATTGTCTCATCAGCTGGGGACCACAGCCTGGGTTCATCAGATTCCTTAAAGGAAGCTGGGTTAACATCCTCTGCTCTCTATCACTAACCTAAAGGAAGCAAGGTGATGGGATGTGAGTGACTTAGAGCAGTGACTCACCAATCAGAGAAAAATAACACAAGGAGTACTTCCTTCCAGTGGGGGGATGTGCCCTACAAGAATGTGTCTACTCTGCGGGACACCACCCACTGAGTCAAGCTGTACTGTCATCTCTGGAATCTGGTAGAAAGTGAAAATAAAGACCATTAAAAAAAAAAAAAAGGTAGTAGAAAATTCCGAAACAGTCATCCAGTTTGTAATATGCTCACTGGGAGCTGACGAAGGCTCAGATCATGAACTCCTTATTGCAAAATTCAGACTTAAATGGAAGAAAACAGGGAAAACCACTAGGACATTCAGATATGACTTAAATCCCTTTTGATTATACAGTTGAAGTGACAAAGAGCTTCAAGGGATTAGATCTGATAGAGTGCCTGAAGAACTATGGACAGAGGTTGTAACATTGTGCAGGAGGCAGTGATCAAAAACATCCTCAAGAAAAAGAAATGCAAAAATTAAAATAGTTGTCTGAGGAGGCCTTACAAATAGCTGAGAAAAGAAGAGAAGCGAAAGGCAGAGAAGAAAAGGAAAGATACCCATCTGAATGCAGAGTTCTGAAGAACAACAAGGAGAGGTGGGAGGCTTATTAAGCGAAGAGTGCAAAGAAATAGAGGAAAACAAAAGAATTGGAAAGACCAGCGCTCTCTTTAAGAAAATTAGAGATATCAAGGGAATAGTTCATGCAAAGCGTGGGCACAACAAAGGACAGACATGGTATGGACCTAACAGAAGTAGAAAAGATTAAGAAGAGGTGGCAAGAATACACAGACAAACTATACAAAAAAGATCTTAATGACTGGGATAACCATGATAGTGTGGTCACTGTCCTAGAGCCAGACATCCTGGAGTGCAAAGTCAAGTGGGCTTTAGGGAGCATCACTATGAGCAAAGCTAATGGAGGTGATAGAATTCCAGCTGAGCTATTTCAAATCCTAAAAGATGATGCTGTTAAAGTGCTGTACTCAAACTCAGCAGTGACCACAGGACTGGAAAAGTTCAGTTTTTATTACAGTCCCAAAGAAGGGCAATGCCAAAGAATGTTCAAAGTACCATGCAATTGCATTCATTTCACATGCTAGCAAAGTAGCAAATGCTCAAAATTCTCCACGCTAGGCTTCAATAGTAAGTGAACTGAGAACTTACAGATGGTTAAACTGAATCATAGGAAAAGCAAGGGAATTCCAGAAAAATATCTACCTAAAGCCTTTGACTGTGTGGACCAAAACAAACTTTGGAAAATTCTTAAAAGAAATGGAAATACCAGACCACCTTACCTGTCTTCTGAGAAACCTGCATGCAGGTCAAGAAACAACAGTTAGAACCGGACGTGAAACAACAGACTAGTTCCATATTGGGAAAGGAGTATATCAAGTATATTGTCACCCTGCTTGTTAAATTATATGCAGAGTAGATCATGCGAAATGCCAGGCTAGATGAAGTCCAAGTTGGAATCAAGACTTCAGGGAGAAATATCAACAACCTCAGATATGCAGGTGACATCACCCTTATGGCAGAAAATGAAGAGGAACTCAGAACCTCTTGATAAAAGTGAAAGAGGACAGTAAAAAAGCTGGCTTAAAACTCAACATTCAAAAATCTATGATCATGGCATCCGGTCCCATCACTTCATGGCAAATAGATGGGGAAACAATGGAAACAGTGACAGACTTTATTTTCTTGGGCTCCAAAATCACTGCAGATGGTGACTGCAGCCTTGAAATTAAAAGACGCTTACTCCTTAGAAGAAAAACTGTGACCAACCTAGACAACATGTTAAAAAGCAGAGACATCATTTTGCCGACAAGGGTCCATCCATTTAATCAAAGCTATGGTTTTTCCAGTAGTTATGTACAGATGTGAGAGTTGGACCATAAAGAAGGCTGAACACTGAAGAACTGATGCTTTCAAATTGTGGTGCTGGAAAAGACTCTTGAGAGTCCTTTGAACTGCAAGGAAATCAAAGCAGTCAGTCCTAAAGGAAATCAATCCTGAATATTCATCGGAAGGACTGATGCTGAAGCTGAAACTCCAATACTTTGGTCACCTGATGCAAAGAGCTGACTCACTGGCAGAGACCCCCTGCTAGGAAAGATTAAAGGCAGGAGGAAAAGGGGATAACAGAGGATGAGATGACTGGATAGCATCACCGACTCAATGAACATGAGTTTGAGCAAACTCTGGGAGACAGTGAAGGACAGGGAAGCCTGGAGTTCTGCAGTCCATGGGGTCAGAAGGAGTCGTACACGACTGAGCAATTGAACAACACCTTGAGGAAAGTTTTAGAAAAATGCAATTGAAAGTAGATGAAGTCATCAAGCACGTAGTAAGTCCAGGATTCTTTTGCTCCATCCATCCTGCACTTTCAGGGTTTTGTCTGTGAAATGCCAACAGTCATTGAGTCTAGACCAATTCTCCCTACATGGGTTGGTAAATAAGAGACTTAGGTTAGAAAAGCATGTATTTTTGTTTCACCAGCAGTAAGGTGTGTTGTTTACACTCTAAACTGAAACAAAAATCAAGAACTTCAAGGAGAACAAGTTCCTACCTTTCTCATCAGGTGAACTTGAGAGATCTCATTAGGAAAGGCCACCACTCTGAGGGCAACATTTCAAACAGCTATGAGCTGTCAGGCTGCTGTCCCGAGAAGGGAAAGTAACTGAAATACTCAGCAATAGGAGAAAGGTTAAACAAGTGATGGTATCAATATAGGGTGACAAATTATACTGCTATAAAGTCCACCCTAGGAGAAACTATATGGGAGTGGAAAACATTCCTTTTATATAGCTGAGTGCAAAAGCAGAACATACCACACATTTGCCTTTAGGTTGGTGAGATTACAGCTGACTAGATTTGAGATTTTTCCAAATTTTCTCACATTTCTTTATTGAATATATGTTACTTCTTTAACTAGAAAAAATTTTAAATGTCATTTAAAATAGTTGTCCCTTAAATCAGACATTCTGAGGTTCTTTACAGCCCTCTGCTTGTTGCAGTGGGGACTGTGCCTTTGCCTAGAATCTTGGACTTCTCAGGTACGTGATATTGATGGGGGAGTACTTGGAATCCCAGGGCTGCTCAGAGAATTCTTGACTACTTTTTATGGGGTCAATACCCCTTTCTCCTAAGAATTCTACAGGTAAAATGCTTTGCCCTGTGAATAACTGGAATTTCCCCTTTGTTGTCCTTCAGAAGACTGATTGGTAACACACACCATCCAGGGAATCCCTATTTTGATGCAACTTTAGTTTTCCTTAGAAGAACTGACTTCTCCCTTGGTCTCCTGACATTTTTTTCTTTAAAAAAAAAAAAAAAGGCAAAGTTCAAGGTCAAAAAGAAAGCAGGGGTTTTGTGTGAATACAGATAGAGGTATAATTAAAAGTTCCATAAAGGATTTCCCTGGTGATTCAGTGGTCAGGAATCCACCTGCCAAAGCAGGGGACATGGCTTCCATCCCTGGCACAGGAAGATTCCACATGCCAGGGTACAAATAAGCCTGTGCACCACAGCTACAGAGCCTGCCTCTAGAGCCTGAGAGCCACGACTACTGAAGCCCAGGCCCTAGAGCCTGTGCTCTGCAACCAGAGAAGCCAGTGCAGTGAGAAGTCCATGCGTGACTACTACAAAGAAACTCCTGCTCACTGCCACTGGAGTAAGCCTGCATGCAGCAACAAAAAACCGATGCAGCCCCCAAACAAAATAAGTAAATAAATAAAAAATTTTAAAAAGTTTCATGAAAAGCCCCGATACTTTAAAGCTATGTGACCTCAAGCCAAGTGCTTGTACTTTCTTCTGAGTCACCTCAGAGGAGCTTTTATTAGCTACAGAGGGGTCCTTGCAGACTAAGTCTTTCAAGCACCGCAAAAAGGAAGGGAATTTGTTAAGCTCTTGCTTAACAAATGAAAGAACAGGAGCCCAATCCAGATTGCCTTCCTTTACAAGTCCCATGGCTATATGGGAAATAAAACCATATATGCAAATATCACATTATGTGATGGAATCAACATTATACCTGTGAAAAATAAACATGACATTAGCTCTTTTAAGCAATATTGCTCAAAATTATTGTCAGATTTGATGTAGTTTCTCCCTTAAATGCTTATAAAATAAAAGAACTTTCTCTTATGTAGGATTATGGGACAGAGAGCGGTAACTACAGGGTCTGCCCATTATTCTGTGGAAAATACACTCTCATTAGGTCTGTCATATCCAGACCCTCAGCTTCAGCTTAATTGAGAAACCATCAGGAGAAAGGTCCATGCATATTTGTACATGTTATCCTCTGTACTTAGATCTGTGTTTGACACAGGGCAGACTTCCACATTTATTTACGGAAGTGAATTTCCCTACGTTCCCATCCAGCTATAGAGCCAGTCTTACCTCAAACCACACGCACACACACACGTGTGCACATATACACATGCATAAGCAAATGCACACGCAAATGCACACCGAACTGAGTGCCCAGAGGAAATAAACTTGTCAGTCAGTTAACCTCAACCAGGACACCAGACACCTGGAGTTAGGTAAGCTCATGGGGACAGGGCTATGGAACATCTGAAAGAAGAAAAGAAGTCAAGAAGAAGAAAAAAAAACAGGAGGAAAGGGCAGGGGTATAAGGGAACACAAGTGAAGACTTCAAGAGAAAGTGAAGTTTCCAGAAGCTTCTCTTTCTCCCCCCAGGGCAGAGAGTTGGCCAGGTATGGAGACAGATGAGTGGTTACATATGCTGGGGGCTCCCTGGGACTGGTGTGTCTTTGAATCCCCAATACCTGGCACAGAGTCCATGCTCAGAAATGTTTGATGGATGAATGGAAGGACGTCCTGTCTTTCCAAACACCGAGTTTGCTAAAAGTCATTAAATATATGGGTCAGAATATTCTACCAATCATATGTTATCCTACTTTCTGTTATGATCTCAATGATCATCTGTTTGGTTTTCTGCTTTGAACTCTAGCTGTCCTCTAGGATCGGAACCATGACTGGAACCCCAGAGATTCATGTCTCACCAGCGCTCTCCCATCAAGAGCTGGCTTGTTTCCTAGCCCCTTTGGCTGTAGACAGGAGCCTTCTCTCCACTGTTCATGCAAACATTACCACCTGACCAATACAGCCAGTGGTACCTGCTTTCTGAGGTGGGACAGTGTTAAAGAGTCCCCCGGGAAATCCCATGGGTGGAGGATCCTGGTAGGCTGCAGTCCATGGGGTCGCGAAGAGTTGGACACGACTTACTTTGCCAACAAAGGTCCGTCTAGTCAAGGCAATGGTTTTTCCCGTGGTCATGTATGGATGTGAGAGTTGGACTGTGAAGAAAGCTGATCGCAGAAGAATCGATGCTTTTGAACTGTGGTGTTGGAGAAGACTCTTGAGAGTCCCTTGTACTGCAAGGAGATCCAACCAGTCCATTCTAGAGGAGATCAATCCTGGGTGTTCATTGGAAGGACTGATGCTGAAGCTGAAACTGCAATACTTTGGCTACCTCATGCGACGCGTTGACTCACTGGAAAAAACTCTGATGCTGGGAAAGGTTGGGGGCGGGAGGAGAAGGGGACGACAGAGAATGAGATGACTGGGTGGCATCACCGACTCTGTGGACATGAGTTTGAATGTACTCCGGGAGTTGGTGATGGACAGGGAGGCCTGGCGTGCTGTGATTCATGGGGTCGCGGAGAGTCGGACACGACTGAGCAACTGAACTGACTGACTGACTGAATAACTTCACTTTCATGCATCGGAGAAGGCAATGGCAACCCACTCCAGTGTTCTTGCCTGGAGAATCCCAGGGACAGGGGAGCCTGGTGGGCTGCCGTCTATGGGGTCGCACAGAGTCAGACACAACTGAAGTGACTTAGCAGCAGCAGCAGCCAATGCAGGAGATGTTGTAGCCACGCGTTCCGGGAAACAGACTCACTCAGAAGGACAATGCAGATAGTGAAGTGCAGTTTATTACACCGGCGGGCCCAAGGCAGAGTTCCCTCTTAGCCAAGGACCCCGACCACCATTTGTGAAAATCTTTTCTACCCCATGTGTACGTGTCTGGACCCACCACTCCAAATTCCTTGAGACTTACATAAACCAAGGAAAATACAACCCCAGTAACCCCATCTTTCACGTGCTATGTGCTCATATGCTCAAACAGTCAAACAGTTAGCCAATAATCAATAAGCCCGAGGTTACACTTCAATAGATACAGAAAAATTTACAGTCTGTCTGGAGGAAGGGGTGATTAGTGTATGTTTTCTCTTAGGCGATGAGTAACCTAGATACGATCTTCAAGGTTCCGCTGTCTGGAGGGGGGGTCTTATCCTTCTGTTGTCGTTTTCATAGGCACTGAACACAGAGTTCAGAGTCCTTTGGAAAGGTGGCTGAGCATAATCAGCATGAACAGGCCTAAGATGGAGTCCAGGCCCTATGAATTCCTTCTTCATTCCCCCCCTTGATGCTCTTAACTCATATTATGAGCATCATTTATAGGGCTATATTGCACCCTGGCTCTCCGATCACCAGTTTGGGAGTGATGACATCAAGCTTCGGGTTACAAAGTTCATAATACTTTGTAAAATTCAGGGTCCACAAAGCAGAACTATTAAGGCAACTATAACAGTGGTAAATATAGTTTTCCACCATGGGGAGCTAGTTAACGTTTCCCAAAGTGAAGTGACTGAGGCTTCAGGAGAATGCATAGCCTGAATCATCTTGTCCATTTGTTTAGTTAAGTAAGTAACATTGAATGGCACAAGTTCCTTCTTGTGAAGCTGTTAGAATATCTAAGGCCAATCTGTTTTGTAAAACCACCTTTCTAATTTGTATTTGTTCATCATTAAGGGCTGAAAGTTAGAGCATCCACTTGTAGCATAACCTCTTATCTGTAGTTCCCAGAGAGGGAACGAATATTGCAGCCAGATAATCATACCACTGAAATACATATCTTGCCCAATGAGTTTTAACGTGTGGCAGAGTTTCTCTGGAAGCTCTGAAAATATGAAGCCAAGAGTAAAAGCTAGACCTAGGGTGCATCTCCCTATCCAACCAGGGGGAAGCCATGCCCATAGGTAAGAGCCACATATCCAGTAGACCCTATTTGGTGCAAGCCAGCATGACTGAGAAGGAAATGGTAACCCACTCCAGTGTTCTTGCCTGGAGAATCCCATGGATGGAGAAGCCTGGTAGGCTACAGTCCATGGTGTCGCAAAGAGTCGGACACGACTGAGCGACTGAACAGAACAGAACAGAACAGCATGACTGAGGGATCCAGTCCCAATCAGTGCCTGGCCAGGCAAAAGGAGGACCTGAACTGGGATTGGAAAACACAGGAATGATTACATTGCATATTTCTTGAGGCAAAAACCCCAATTGTTTCTAATCATTATAATTAAGTTGTCAGCTAACTTCTGGGGATGGCTCTATTTGTTTCTAGCATATAGGAGCATTAGATAATAGGCATCCCTCTTTAGGAGTTAGCCATATGACCTCATCCCATATTTGATAAACATCAGGTAGAAAACCACCTGATCTAGACCCATTTACCTTCTTTTGTGCAGCAAAATAGTCATTAAACCAAGTTAAAACATAATCAAAATTAAAAGTTACATTATGCCCATAGTTACATCAGTCCATCTCAGGATCAAATCAAATCAAATCAAGAAGAGGAGTCACATACGATTGTTGTTGGTGAAGGTATTCTCAGAATTGAAGAAAGTCCTTTCCTTGAAATGGAGAAACTCACCATGGGAAGTCTTCAGTTGACGAGGAGGGGAGACCCAGCAATTATGTGGCATAGGAATGAGCCCAGGAGAGGAAGGCGTTGTCTTGAGGGTCAAATGGCAGACTCAGGACTTTTGGAGTCAACAGAAGCAAGCCCACATAAATTCTCAGGCCCATCTCGATTCCTGGCTCAAACACCATCTTGTTTGATTCAAAGGCTGGGTCAGGAGTTAACTTCCCGGTAATGCCTGTTGAAAAGGTAAAAGCTGAGTCACATAGTTAATTTTGAGGCTTCAGGATCTATGACAATATCTGTGCACAAAAACAGTCTGTCATAGAGACAGTCCCTTCTTTGGGTGGGGAGGGCAGTTCAAGCCCTCATTAAAGCTATGGGTAGAACTGTAAACCAGCTGTCTTGTGTTTCCTGAGTTATCTTACACAGGTGTCTTTTAATAATGTCATTAGCCTTTTCAACTTTTTGTGAAGATTGGGGTCTCCAGGAATAGTGTAAGTGATATTCTATTCCTAGAGCTTTTGACACCCTTGAGTTACATTGTTGCTCTGAACTTTATAGAGTTTAAGATCCCACTTACACCATGAGAAGTCAGTACAGTAAGATTTTGCCCATTAGTCAACTTACAAGCTTTAGGCATTAGTAAAACAATAGTGTGGTAGGTTAGGCTTTTGTTACACTGGCATTTATATCAAATGTAACCCCATAACCTGAGTCTATTAACTGTAGGTCTTACACCAAGAGGGCAAGAAGAGGTTATGATTGACAAGAGAGAGGAAAGTCTCTTTTTGTCATCCCAGAAAAGAGCAGAGTGGTTTAAAATCTCCTTGGCAGAGCGGTGACACCTACCAAGGAAGTCCATCCATCAATGACAGAGGCATAGCCCCACATACCCAGCAGTTGGAAGTGTTGTGGAAGTCTGCGTAGGAATGTGTCCCATGAGATGAAAACATTGTCCTGAGTTGAAACGGAAGTTAAATTCAAAATCACGTTGATGAGGTCAAGCAGCCGGAGTTGATTGTGCGGCTTCATCCTGAAGGGGCTCGTCCAGGATCTTCTTCTCCTTCTTCTTAAGGATGGTCTTAGTCTCTCGAGGGTCAGCGGGGTCCCTCTGGGCAGTCCACTCGGCGGTTTTTGGGTCCGCGTGGTATGTTCTCTTCACCCTTGTATGACGGATCCAAGGGACTAACTGCAGTAGGGGTAGTTAGAATAACATAAGGGTCCTTTCACCAAGGGGCTAGCAAATCATGTTTCCAATCTTTGAACCATACTTGGTCACGAAGCGTAAACTCATGAATCTGTTCCCCAAGGGGGAACGGCACCCTTTCTTGTACAAACTTAGTTACCCGATTTATTACCTTATCCAGTTCCATCTGCTGCGAAGTCTTATCCCCCCTTACCTGAGGCAAATTTGTTGACACCTGTTTTATTATGGGAGGGGGCCTCCCATACACAATTTCATATGGAGAATAGCCTTGGGACTGTGGGGTCATCCTGAGTCTGAGCAGAGCCATCGGAAGCAAGTCCACAAGGAGCAGTCAGTCTCTAGATCATAGAGAGTCTCTTTAACGTCTGGCTGGTTCATTCCACTATCTCAGAACTCTGGGCCTATATGCAGTGTGCAGTTTCCATTTGATGTTTAAAGTTTTGCTTACTTGTTGTACTAAATCAGCTACAGAAGCCGGGCCATTGTCTGAACCAGTGCTGGTAGGAAGTCCAAATCTGGGAACTATTTCCCTAAGCAGGCACTGGGCTACTTCTGATGCTCTTCCAGTCCAGGTAGGAAAAGCTTCTACCCATCCCGAGAAATTACGTACCATGACCAGCAGGTAACGGTAGTGTTGGTGAGGTTTCATTTCAGTGAAGTCCACTCCCAAGTGTTCAAAGGGCAGCGTGCCTTTCAGTTAAATACCCGGAGGTTTTTGTCTGAATACCTGAGAGGCAGCATTAACCTGTGAGCAGGCAGCATGGCCTAGGTGGGTCGGTTGGTGTGTTTGGCTTACCAGATTGTGTGCCATCTCCTCCGGTACCAATAATTTGCCACTTGGCAATTCCCACCGTCCCTTTTCAGTCTTGATGGCCCCTTCCACTTTGGTTAACCTGACAGCCATTGTCCTTGTTTTATCAGGCTAGTGCCATTAGTATACAGGACCCAACTAGGATCTGGAACCTTGTGTCCTTCTTTAAAACAAACCCCAGATACCTCACCTCCTCCTTGCAGATCTGTGCCTTCTTCTTTGACATCTGGTAACCTGCTTCCATCAGCAACTGGAGCAGTGCTTTTGTCCCTTTCCAGCATTTTCCTTGGTCTCAGCAGCCAGCAGCAGCAGGTCATCCCCATATTGTAGGAGCCAACATCCATACTCTTCCAGATGGAATGAGTTCAGGTCAGAAGCCAAGGCTTACCCAAAGATGGCTGGGGAGTTCTTAAACCCTTTTGGGGGAGTCCAGATGAGCTGTTGTTTGGTGCCCCTGACTAGATCTTCCCATTCAAAGGCAAAGATGGGCTGTGATGCTGGGGTGAGGCGTACGCAGAAGAAGGCATTCTTGAGATCTAGGCGAGTATAAACTTTAGTCCTCAGCGGGAGGAGGCTGAGTAAGGTATAGGGGTTTGGAACAGTGGGGTGTCAAGTCACAGTAGCCTGGTTGACTAGCCTGAGATCCTGTACAGGCCTATAGTCCTGTCCTCCTTTTTTGACTGGCAGGATTGGCGTATTCCAAGTCGACTGGCACTCTACTAGAATGCCCGCTTCTTTCAATCTATTGATGTGGGGCAGTATGCTGGCTCAGGCCTCTATCGGTAGCAGGTACTGGCGCTTCCTAACCGAGATGGTGCCTGGTTTGAGTTTTATTATCACTGGGGTTTGATGTTTAGCCAGCCTGGGGGGTGGGGGTGGGGGTTGTCTTCCACCCAGACCTCAGGGAATAATTGAGTTAGCTCTCTCTCATGCTCTTCCGGCCCACCCTGTTCTTCCTTCGGAGGCTCATGAAACCTCCACTCACCTTGGGGTGGTATTAAAGTGAGCAAATAAGAGAGAACAAATAAGTCAGAGTGCCCATCTGGAAGGTGGGCCCCTCCTCAGGGGAGAAAGTCACTTGTGCTCCTAGTTTGGAGAGTAAGTCTCTTCCCAACAGGGGTATTGGGTACTCAGGAATGTAGAGGAATTCATGAATCACTTGGTGCCCCCCCCCATCTGACATTTTCTGGGCTGGCAAAATGATTTACTCATCTCTTCTCCCGATACCCCAGTTACAGCGGTAGTCTTTTTGGACAGTGGCGACCCCGGTTTTGTTACTACCGACAGTTCTGCTCCTGTATCCACCATGAAGTCAATGCTTTGGTTTCCCACTTTTAAGGTTACCGTGGGCTCTCGGGGATCTGATATCTCTGAGCGCCGGCAGCCCTATTTAATTTCCAAGTCAGCAGGCCCCACCACTGCGGGAGCTTCCCTTCCTTCCTTGCCTTAGGGCATTCATTCTTCCAGTAGCCAAAACCTCGGCACCGGGCACACTGGTTTGGCTGTAACGGGGCCCGGGGCCTCCTTTGGGACATGTTGAAGGACTGTCCTGTCCCTGGGGCAGAGGAAGTTTTCTGGAGGGCCTGAGATAGACTTTCCCAGAGCAGCAGCTAGCATTGTAAATCTCTTGTCTGTTCTTTTTCGTTCCCTCCGGCTCTCTGGCAGAGCGCAGTCTCTGCTTAATTCCAACGTCTCCCTCCCCTTCTGGTCAGTACTCACCGGGAGAGGTGGGTATAGCTTGGGCGGTTCGGCTGGAGCTGGATCCTGGAAGTGTTGGCCAGAGGTTTCTGTCACCGGGATTGGAGCCTGCCAAGGTGGCGGTTCTACGACCTCGGGGAGAGCTGGCGGAGGAGCAGCGGCTGCTGCAGGACCTCATCTGGCCCTGGATCGGGCATTAAGGCGGCTTCTGGTCCTGGTGGAGCACTGGGAGGCAGGCGCGTCATTATCCAGTGTGGGGGAGGGGTCATGTCATCCCTGTAGAACTTTTTTATCATCAGTCAATTTTTGTGCCATTAATATTTTCCCCTTTCCCTTCGGGATACAGAACCTCATCCAAGGAGGAGGGTCTTGAGCTAACCCTAGCCATGAGTCAATAAACAGATATTAATCTGGCTCTCCTGTGACTACTGTATACACTACTTCCACAATTTTTAAGTTCATGGTGTTCTCTGGTGGCCATCCTACTCCCATAGGGGGCCATTCGACCCCACAGAATATATGGAGGCGGTTAGGATTCATCTTCACCCCATCAGTTCAGTTCGGTTCAGTCGCTCAGTCGTGTCCGACTCTTTGCGACCCCATGAATCACAGCACTCCCGGACTCCCTGTCCATCACCAATTCCCGGAGTTCACTCAAACTCATGTCCATCAAGTCGGTGATGCCATCCAGCCATCTCATTCTCTGTCGTCCCATTCTCCTCCTGCCCCCAATCCCTCCCAGCACCAGAGTTTTTTCCAGTGAGTCAACTCGTCGCATGAGGTGGCCAAAGTATTGGGGTTTCAGCTTTAGCATCCGTCCTTCCAAAGAACACTTGGGACTGATCTCCTTTAGAATGGACTGGTTGGATCTCTTTGCAGTCCAAGGGACTCTCAAGAGTCTTCTCCAGCACCACAGTTCAAAAGCATCAATTCTTCACCCCCCTAGTCTCCTCCAAATTCCTTCTCTAAATTTTTAATCTCGCACTCCAATACAGTTGCCTTAGATTCACTTCTCCCCATCTTGCTTACCTTCTCGGACTTTCTTCTACTTTTCCTTTTCGTTCTGTCTACGAAGTTCTCAGTACCCTATGTACTTCTGATATTTCCACTCAATGACACTTAAATTGCCATTCTGCCTCCTTCCTAATTGTGGTGAGAAGAGCCTTACCTGTCAGATCACAGAGGGAGAAGGGGTATCGGCTTGCCTTCACCTGCCAGTCAGCACAGCCAAACCAGAACACCACGTGGTCCAAGACTGTTTCTCCCTTTAAGTCCGTTCTTCCTTGGTGGGCTTGATCAGGTGCGGATGAAAACACAGATGGGTTAAGTATCCCATGTCCCAGGCCATCTCCAGAAAAGCCAATTCATACTCACTTATGTATCCCCTTCCTTCTAGCCTAACAATTTCGAGGGGGTCAAGAATTTCACAGGAGACGGGACACCTCCTGTGGGAGGGCAGAATATGACCATACAAGGACCAGTTTCCTATCCTAAAAATCCCCTGGCGATCGCTGGTAATAATTTTCCCTGAGATGGTGTGGGAAGACCTCCTAAATGACCTTCACAAATTTCCTTCCTAAACCCTCGCACACTCGTTGACCTGTGTACCAAGCAATCGCTGCTGCCTGCCTGTTCCAGGCTCCTGAGGGTCCGTGCCTCTTCTAGTCCCTCCCAGGGGGGTGATCAGGCCCCCCCTCCACCCTGCCGGGTGGGCTCCTCCTCACCTGAGTGCTCAGTGCCCCTGCTGCCGTCCACTACCTGCCGAAGCGAAAAAAAAAACAAAAAACAGGGCGTTGAAAGGCTGAACCCTTCCAAAGGAGTGAGGCGCCTTACCCCCTCTAGGAGATTCAAGCCACAAAGCGTCGGGGTGGCCTCAAACGAGACCTGTCTCCTCAAAGTGAGGAGTTTCCCGGCCCATGCACCAAATGCTGTAGCCACACATTCCAGGAAACAAACTCACTCAGAAGGACAATGCAGATAGTGGAGTGCAGTTTACTACACCGGCGGGCCCAAGGCAGAGTCTCCTCTTAGCCAAGGACCCCAACCAACATTTGTGAAAATCTTTTCTACCCCATGTGTATGTGTCTGAACCCACCACTCCAAATTCCTTGAGACTTACATAAACCAAGGAAAATACAACCCCAGTAACCCCATCGTTCACGTGCTACGTGCTCATGTGCTCAAACAGTCAAACAGTTAGCCAATAATCAATAAGCCCGAGGTTACACTCTGATAGATACAGAAAAATGTACAGCCTGTCTGGAGGAAGGGGTAATTAGTGTATATTTTCTGTTAGGTGGGGGACGACAGAGAATGAGATGGCTGGATGGCATCACCGACTCTGTGGACATGAGTTTGAGTGAACTCTGGGAGTTGGTGATGGACAGGGAGGCCTGGCGTGCTGTGATTCATGGGGTCACGGAGAATCGGACATGACTGAGCGACTGAGCTGAACTGAATGAACCTAGATACAATCTTTAAGGTTCCGCTGTCTGGAGGGGGTCTTATCCTTCTGTTGTCGTTTTCATAGGCACTAAACACAGAGTTCAGAGTCCATTGGAAAGGTGGCAGAGCATAATCAGCATGAACAGGCCCAAGATGGAGTCCAGGCCCTATGAATTCCTTCTTCAGAGACACAAGAAAAGCGGGTTTGATCCCTGGGTCTGGACGATCCTCTGGAGAAGGAGATGGTAACCCACTCCAGTATTCTTGCCAGGAAAATTCAGAGGACAGAGGAGACTGGAGGGCTAAAGTCTGTTGGGTCACAGAGTCAGGAGCGACACATGCATCTGCCTTTCCACTGGGCTGGCTCTTCTAGAATTTTGACCTCAGCCTCAATCAACTGAGCATTTCACTCTGGACTCCTGGCGCCTCTCCTTGCGAACCAGCTCTTTAGCCAGCTCAATATATTTTGAAAAACACCAGCTTCTTTCACTCAGTTGCCTAACTCAGGGGTTTCTGTGTGACTGACAGTCAAATAGGGACATGACAGAGGGAGAGCTGGCAAATGTGATTAGATTATGGATCCTCTGGAAACTGGTTCTGTGGTGGAATGTTTGATTGCAACTCACATTAATGCTCAGTTCCTATGGTTAACAGGCTTTAGAGAGAGGTATCTAAAAATTAGAACCATCCAGGAGAGTTAAAAATGGAACCATCACTTGTAATACATTTGGTTTGCACTTCTTTTCTTCTTCTGAATAATTGATCTCAAATATCTTTAATTCCCCCATTATCTTAGATGATCAATAGTGCAGGAAGGAAGATTCCACAGGGTGCTCTAAGGGACCAAGCACGTTTAGTGATTCACATTAGTCAATGGTTACAGGTTAAGACTTTATAACTGAAACCATTGTTAAGTCCATTCAGAGGAGGTAAGAGTAAATAAAGCCATTTCTCTCTTTGACCTTCATTTCTTTTGCTTTCTGTTGTCTTGATAGTGACTTGTAAGGCTCTCTAATCACTTTTTACTTTAGAAGATCAGTATTGCAGAAACATTAGTCTTATCGGATGATTTCCTGGGGAGAAAGAGTAGTTCCTGTGGGTTGAGGAGAGTTTAAGAAATCTGCTTATCATAGTTGGTTCTAAGATATTTGCAATATACGTTAGAATATGAGAAGCTTTCATAAGGGGCTTCCCTTGTGGCTCAGCTGGTAAAGAATCTGCCTGCAATGCGGGAGACCTGGGTTCAATCCCTGGGTTGGAAAGATCCCCTGGAGAAGGGAAAGGCTACCCACTCTAGAATTCTGGCCTAGAGAATTCTATGCACTGTATAGTCCATGGGGTCACAAAGAGTCAGACATGACTGAACGACTTTCACTTCACTTCATTTGTTCTTTATCCCACATGTTTATCCCCTTTCCCCATGGCTCCCGATACATTTTGGAAAATGCTCTTGAAATATTTTATGGTCTCCTTTGGGTGCTGGGCGTCTTTCCCTTCTCATGTTTGCTCTTAAGTGTCACTGCAGTCTTGGTCCCACTAGGCAGGAAACCTGAAAATCAGGAAGAGTCACAGTTCTGAAAAGAACTGATGGTGCCCATAGGTCACACAACCTTGCCAGATAGAAGCTTTCAAACACTGATGGAAAGGTCATGCCATTTACCTTGATGGCACAAGGAATTACAAAAAAGCAAGAAGAAACTTCCTGTAGCCTTTCTTCTCCAGGATAAATGCTAGAACTTATTCCCTCTCTTTTCCTCATAAAAGCCTCATGCTTCTGAGATGTAGATTGTTGGAATGATGGAAGAGTCTGAACTGAGGGGGCTTGTGAATGAAGTTGCAGAAGGAAAATTTGAGAAAACCTTCTTTCTTAATGGACATCTATTTCCTGATGCCACTGAGCATTCTGAGTCCAGAAAGTGTCTCTTTAAGGTTTCATAGCCAGAAGGGCCGCTATGTGGGAACTCCCAACAGATATCCACTCATTCTTCCCTTTAGCATTTCACTTCCAAGGAAAGTTTTAGAAAAAGACATTTGCCCCAGATCTACTCTTTTGTAAAGAGTAGGTGTATAACCTTCACTTTTCTGATAAAAATTTCTGTGTCTTTTTCTTCTCTTGAATGAAAGGTAAGGATATTTTCCCCTTAGAAAACTAACTTCTTTTAGGGCAGGAATGAATCAGCACATTAAAATATGTGTGTGGTGGGGATGGGGGTGGCACAGGGAGATCATAAGAAAAACTCAGAAAGGTTTCTAAGGCTGCCAAGCCTACTGAGGCTTGTGTAATAATTGAAAAAACAAAGCAAAACAAACAAACAAAAACCTGTTAGTTCTACCTATTACTGAGTGATTTGAATTATTTTAATTGTGGGATTCATGTACACTATTATGTTTATGTGAATTAAATATAATTCCTGACTTTCAAGCACCTACCTCTAGTTTAGCAAGAGAATATTTTAAGTAGTTATATAATCAGGCCTTGATTGAGTTATATTAATGCATATATATGGAATCTAGAAAAATGGTACTGATGAACCTACCTATTTACAGAGCAGCAATAGAGGCGCTGACATAGAGAAGAGACTTGTGGACACAGCAAGGGGAAGGGGACGGCAGGAAACTGAGAGAGTGGCACTGACATATGCACACTACCATGTGTGAAATAGCTAGCTAGCAGGTAGCTGCCTTATAGCACAGGGAGCTCAGTTTGATGCTCTGTCTTGACCTAGTTGGGTGGAATGAGGGTGGGAGGGTGGGAATATATTCCCCTCCCTCTTGAGGGGGATTTACCATGTTGTATATATATGTCTGATTTACCATGTTGTACCAGAAACCAACAAAATATTGTGAAACAATTATATTCCAATTAAAAAATTAACTAAAATGCCAGAGAGTTAATGGAGGACAATTTAAAAATATTAATTTATTCATTCATTCATCAACTATTATTTTAATGCCTAATATTGGCCAGAAAATACAGGAATTGTGCTAAGCATTGGAACTCAGTTGTGAAAAAGAGAAAGGTCCATACTCTTTTCTTTTTCTTTATAATCTTAAAACACTTTTTATTTTATATTGGAGCATAATTGATTAACAATGTAGCAGGGCCCTACTATTGTGAACATACTTTGTAGTGGAGGCAGAGAAATGTTAAAGAAGTAACAAATAAATAATTGAAGATTCTAATAAGAGCTATGAAAGAAAAAGTAAGATGATTGGATTGAGGAGCTGGTGGATGAAAAGAAGAAAATTGCTACAGACTGAAGCTTTTCAACCTCCCCCAATTTCTATGCTGAAATCCTAACCCAAATGGAATAGCGTTAGGAGGTGGGGCCTTTGGGGTGATTGGTCATGAGGGTGGAGCCCTCATGGATGATATTAAGTGTCTCTTTATTTTATTTTTATATTTGTGTCCTTTTAAAAGAGATTTTGGAGAGCCCCCCCTGACGCTTCTACTATGTGTGAGATGTGCTTAGTTGTTCAGTCACGTCCGACTCTTAGAGATCCCATGGACTGTAGCCCGCCAGGCTCCTCTGTCCGTGGGGATTCTTCAGGCAAGAATACTGGAGTGGGTCGCCATGCTCTCCTCCTTGGATCTTCCCAATCCAGGGATCGAACCCAGGTCTTTAACCCAGGTCTCCTGCATTGCAGGCAGATTTTTTACTGCTGAGTCAAAGCGTCTGCCTGCAGTGCGGGAGACCCGAGTTCAATCCCTGGGTTGGGAAGATCCCCTGGAGAAGGAAATGGCAACCCACTCCAGTACTCTTGCCTAGAAAATTCCATGGACGGAGGAGCCTGGGCTACAGTCCATGGGGTCACAAAGAGTCGGACATGACTGAGCGACTTTACTTTCACTTTTCACCAAGAAAACCCTGGCAAAAAGAGCTATGAACCAGAAAGCAGGCTCTCCCTATACATCAAAGGTGAGCGTGCCATGATTTCAGACTTCCCAGCCTTGAGGACCATGAGAGATGAATTTCTGTTGTTCATAAGCCGCCCAGTCTGTGGAAGTTTGTTGTAGCCATCTGGAGGCCCTAAGACAAGGACTATAGAGAGGGTGGTCCGAAAAGAATTTCTAATGAAGGGAAATTTACACTGAAACCTGATGTCATATAAAAGAATATTTCATGCAGAAAGTGCAGAAGTCCAGAGCCAGGCAAAGGCTTCGCATCTTTCAGGTGCCTACAGAGACTAGTGAGGCTGAGGTGAAGTCAATGGGTGTTAAATGATGAAGAAGATATGAAAAGAGAAGACATACGTAATAGAAGAGTCAGCAGAAGAGTTAGCAGGGGATTCTCTAGGGAATAGATTTCCTGTCACAGAGTTGGCTTGGCCTTAGGAAAATGATAGAGAGAAATCCCCAATTTCTTGAAGAAAGAGACAATGTTGACTGCAGACTACCATTGGAGTGAATGAGGGATCAGCTCACAAAAAGGAGCTATGCAAGATCTGACCCAAACTAGTGCACAGCAGCTGAGGAGCTCTCTGTCCACAGGGACCCTCAATGTTGCGAGTATATCTATGAGCTTCTGAGGTCCTTCTGCAGAGGAAAGAGTGATGTAATGAGTCTCATTATTAGACAGAGAAGTTGAGTGATACTTTCCATGGAGGACCATGCTAACATTTCTAACATCAGTGGCCGTCGTGAGGAGTATTCATTGAAATACCCGCAGCAGCCACACAACAGACTGTGTTAAGCAATGATGAATTCTATTCAGATGTTACTTTCTCATAAGTAGTAAGAACAGAGGAAATTCCCTGACAGTCCAGTGTTTAGGACTCCATTCTCTCACTGCAGAAGGCACAGGTTTCATCCCTGGTGAGGGAACTAAGATTGTCGTTCTTGGCCAAAGAGAGAGAGAGAGAAAGCAGAAGGCAAGCACAGAGATTTAACAACATTATTACCGAGCTGCCAAGAAGGGATGTGAAGTGATCTGCTGGATTACTAAGGATAGATGTTGAAACTCATTTCATTAGTTTTCTATGTAGTTTTCCTTTTTGCAAAAAAAGAGGAAGAGGTAGACCAATCTCTAAATTAATCAATTATCCCATATATTAATGGCAATGAGAGATCACTGATAGAATAAAGAACTTCCATTTGATTTCCCCTTTCTCTGTCAGTGGTCTAATTTTCTCCTTTATTGGCATCATTTATCGTGGTCTAATCAACCTATCTGTGGAGAAAGCAGACAGCCCTTCCTCTCTGGGTGCACGGCCACTGGGTTCAGCCTGCCTGAGTGCCTGATGGCTTGTTCTCAGGATGGATTCACTGAACCCTACGGATCTCACAGACCTTTACATGTCCCTGATCAACATCAAGGCTTCCTTCTCATTTCTCTGCCTGGTGCAAGCCCTGAACCCCTGCTCCCACTGCAGCTTCTCCAGCAAAGGCTTCAGTCTCCTGAGGTCACCCACCTGCTCCTCTCTTTTGTGTGCATTTCAGCTGTCTCCAGGGCACAGCCTGAGCTTCTCTTGTCATTCATTATGCACAAGTCTGGAGCCGTGGACCTGGAGGCAGATTCCTTTCCTGTGCCATCCACCCTCTTTCAGCTGTGTATCATAGGGAGAGCTGTCCACCTGTGAACACCTACACACATTCCAAGTTTCAGTTTAAGTGTCAGCTACTCCGGGGAGCCTTCCTTGGAACAATTTGAGAGAGTAACAGGCAGGAAGGCCAGGAGTCTCCAAACGGAGGAAATAGCCTGCAAGTGTCAGACATTTTTAAGTGGCAGGAGGAAACAAACTAGCGATATTTTTTTTCTTTATACAAATTTAAAAGGAAGTTTCTCTTAAAGTACTGTGTTGCCATAATGACACCTGGTTTCACCTGAAGTTAACTATTCTCAAATCTTGAGTTAACCAACGCATTTTTCTTATGGAAATATTGGTCTTAGCTATGTTAATGTACTACGCATTTGCCCCAGACTCTATCTTCAAGTCGGTTCCGCCAAATGGCTCAGAACCTGCTTGACAAACCTGTATGTTATACCCAGATATAGTTCCCTTAATCTATGTAAAACGAAACTATTTATATGGTAATCTACAAGATTCAAGTTAATCATTTTATGGCCCGGGATGAATCGTCCGGTGTCAAAATTATCCCAAAATGCATCTTATGGGTGAGGGGCCTGGTGCCATTCTGAGCCTAAAGACATTCCTTTCTTTCACTAACAGACTGCTAGTGACTATACAACATCCAGCTGAAGACTAGCAGGGGGGTACTCTTTCTGCCCCCTTCTGATGTCTATGTCAGAAGCTTTCTCTATCTCCTTTATACTTTAATAAAACTTCATTACACAACAGCTCTGAGTGATCAAGCCTCGTCTCTGGCCCGGATTGAATTCTCCTCCAGAGGCCAAGATCCCGTCTGTGTCATTCCTCAACAAGCTTTCAAATTCCTCTTCCTTTCCTTACACTCTTTGCACATTGAAAACTTTTTGTAATAGTTTGGCTCCCCCTATAGATCAACCTGGGTGTTCATTGGAAGGACTGATGCTAAAGCTGAAACTCCAATACTTTGGCCACCTCATGCGACGAGTTGACTCACTGGAAAAGACTCTGATGCTGGGAAGGATTGGGGGCAGGAGGAGAAGGGGACGACAGAGAATGAGATGGCTGGATGGCATCACGACTCGATGGACATGAGTTTGAGTGAACTCCGGGAGTTGGTGATGGACAGGGAGGCCTGGCGTGCTGTGATTCATGGGGTCACAACGAGTCGGACACGACTGAGCGACTGAACTGAACTGAACTGATAGAACTGTAAGCGCCTTGAGGGCAGGTACTGTGTCTCTTTGTGTGGTAATGAGAACTAGTGTGTAGCAGATGCCTGGTAAATAATTGTCAAAGAAGTTAATTATAGTGAACATCTATCATAAGAGAAGTCAATGAGGTAAAAGGAAGCAAAACACAGTACCCCTATGTTAGTTTGCTTCCTGTTTTGTATACGAATTTATCAGTTGGCCCAATAATATCCTTGAGAGCATATATGTTTCTACAGGTAGCCCTCACCTTCAGCCTATAAAGGTTCCTGCCCACTGATTGACAGTGGGGGAGTCGGCCTTTAGACAGATGTCTGCCCTCTCCACTCCCCAGCTGCCAGCATTGGCAACAGAACAAACTTTCCTTTCACCAACCTGGGCCTCTTTAATGCCTCTTGGGTGGTAAGCAGCCCAACCCCACTTTTTGGTAATAATTCTTTGGGATACCTACATGGTAGGCTATTGAAGAATCTTCTTTGGGTTTTAGAAAGCTTGTTCATATTTGAACCATGATCCTGAAATCTTCTTGTTGGACCAACTCCTTGAAATTCTTCTGGCACTGAAAAAGTGCCACAAGAATGACTGTTTCCATACAGCCATGCCCAACACTTTGGTGGAAAGCAAAGCATCCTGTGAGGCCCTTTTAGGGCAGGCCCTCTAACTTATTTCTGTACTCCCATTGTTGAATGAATGATCAAATTCTAAACTGGTTAGTGTGGGACCCACTTAGATCTGCAAAGTTGATATGAAGGTTATTTTCTTTTTTTGAAGGTTATTTTAAACAAGATATTTGAGACCCGGCAGATGCAGAAAGAAGCTTTTTTGGAGCATCTCTTATCTGAATAAAAGCAGAGTCTTCTGAGGGTAAAGTTGCTATAAATCCACTTATGACAGTTTTACAACCTGGGAAAAGATAGACCACGCATATTTGCATAGACAGATATTCTCACAAATTATTTTCCATCCAATTTATTCCCTTAAAATCTCATTTATTTCCTGTAGAATCCCTATTTGCTCCCACACACACTCTAAGTTCATTTCAGTTCAGTCACTCAGTCATGTCGAACTCTTTGTGACCCATGGACTGCAGCACGCCAGGCTGTCCATCACCAACTCCTGGAGCTTACCCAAACTCACGTCCATTGAGTCAGCGATGCCATCCAACCATCTCATCCTCTGTCGTCCCCTTCTTCTCCCGCCTCTTTCCCAGCATCTGGGTCTTTTTCAGTGAGTCAGTTCTTTGCATTAGGTGGCCATAGTATTGGAGTTTCAGCTTCAGCATCAGTCCTTCCAATGAGCAGTCAGGACTTTCTTTTAGGATAGACTTGTTGGATCTCCTTGCAGTTCAAGGGACTCTCAAGAATCTTCTCCAACACCACAGTTCAAAAGCATCAATTCTTTGGTGCTCAGCTTTCTTTATAGTCCAACTCTCACATCCATACATGACTACTGGAAAAATCATAGCTTTGACTAGACAGGCCTTTGTTGGCAAAGTAATGTCTCTGCTTTTTAATATGCTATCTAGGTTGGTCATAGCTTTTCTTCCAAGGAGCAACTGTCTTTTCATTTAATGGCTGTGGTCACCATCTGAAGTGATTTTGGAGCCCCCCAAAAATAAAGTCTGTCACTGTTTCCATTGTTTCCCCGTCTATTTGCCATGAAGTGATGGGAGTGGATGCCACGCTCTTAGTTTTCTGAATGCTGAGTTTTAAGCCAACTTTTTCACTCTGCTCCTTCACTTTCATCAAGATGCTCTTTAGTTCTTCTTCTCTTTCTGCCATAAGTGTGGTGTCATCTGCATATCTGAGGTTATTGATATTTTTCCTGGCAATCTTGATTCCAGCTTGTGCTTCATCCAGCTCACTGCACAACAGGCCAGTGAATCCAAGAGATGAGGCATTGAGTCAAAGAATATGACTTTATTTGAAAAGTTGGCTGACTGAGAAGATGGCTGACTAATGTCTCAAAATAATTATCTTCCTTTGGTCTGGATGTCAGGTTTCATTATGGATCAGAGATGGGGGAAGGTGAATAAACAAGGTAAAAAGTCCGTTAATCTTGCAAGTGTTTCTAGAATGGCAAGTCTCAGGCAGGGCGATGTGTTAATTTCTTCCTTCCTGCCTTCTATAGGTAGACAGGGTTGTGAACAAGGCACTTTATTTTAACTGTCAGGCAGAGGGGCAGGATTCTCTGCAGCAGGCCTTTATGTATGATTATAATAACAAAAGCAAGTCAAAGAAACAGTTCCAACATGGAGTCGGAATTAACTTCTCCCTGCAATATATATATATATATATAGACAGAGAGACAGAGAGAAAAGAAATATTTCAGTAAACATGGATGTCACAGTCACCAGTGATTTTAGCTCTCCACTGTGAGCTGGTGAGCCCTAAGGGCATCCAGCAAGGAGAATAATAACTGCAGTCTGGCAGGCATCAGACTGAAGTCACTCCCTACGGTGAGCCTGAAGGGAGCTCAGGATGTGAACAACATAGGATACTGGCCCAGGATAGCTGAGATACTTATGAAAGGAATGATGTCTGTGAGCCCACTCTGAATCTTCCTATACATAGAAAAGCACTAAATTCCTGAACTTGGGATATCCGGTTTTCTTTAATTAACAATAATCTTTTTATGTTCACACTACCTGCTCTTTGCTGCAAAACTTCTATACAACCTGGCTCTTCCCTTCGCCTCCTCAGAGTAGCTGTCTCAGGGTCACTTGGGGTAATATCTCCTGGGCTTGAAGTCCTAAATATTTCTGCTGAATAAAACTTAACTCTCAACTTTTAGGTTGTGAATATTTTGTAACTTGGCCATATAGGCATATATGTATGTATGTGCTCAGTCATGTCCAACTCTTTGCAACCCCATGGACTCTAGCCTGCCAGGCTCCTTTGCCCATGGAATTTTTCAGGCAAGAATACTGGAGTGGCGTGCCATTTCCTATTCCAGGGGATCTTCCTGACCCAGAGATCCAACCCGTCTCCTGCACTGGCAGGCAGATTCTTTTTTTTTTATAATTTTTTGTTAGAAAACTGAAATTTACAATGTGTTTATATCACTCACTGAGTACATGGAATTTAAAAACAATATCATTACAGAAAGATAACAAAAATACAAAGTCTTAAAACCTATGGGATATGGAAAACATTATCCACTGAGGCCTTAAATGTAGTAGACTTTACATAAAAAGGAAAAGCAATGAGTATACAAGTATACAGCCAGTTTAAGAAGTTAGCAAGATAAACAGAATAATCATAAAGAAAAGAAAGTACCTAATACATACCAGGTATCAATGCAATAAAAATAAAAATAAAATTGAGAGGCTCAGCAGAGTCAAAGCTGCCTTAAAAAGCTTCTCTAAAAAGGGAAACATCAGGTAACAATAATCAACAAGAAAAATCTTGCAAATAAACAATATTCAAAATGGGAATTATTCATGGAAGCATTAAGAATATAAATAATAGAAACAACTTTATGCCTATACATTCGAAGGTTAGTTGTCTCATATACAGGGTTATCGTTACTGTCTTTCTAATTCCATATATATGTGTTAGTATACTGTATTGGAGTTTTTCTTTCTGGCTTATTTCACTCTGTATAATGGGTTCCAGTTTCATCCACCTCATTAGAACTGATTCAAATGTATTCTTTTTAATTGCTGAGTAATACTCCATTGTGTATATGTACCACAGCTTTCTTATCCATTCATCTGCAGATGGACATCTAGGTTGCTTCCATGTTCTGGCTATTATAAACAGTGCTGTGATAAACACTGGAGTACATGTGTCTCTTTCAATTCTGGTTTCCTCGGTGTGTATGCCAGGAGTGTGATTGCTGAGTCGTATGGCAGTTCTGTTTCCAGTTTTTTAAGGAATCTCCACACTGTTCTCCATAGTGGCTGTACGAGTTTGCATTCCCACCAACAGTGTAAGAGGGTTCCCTTTTCTCCACACCCTCTCCAGCATTTATTGCTTGTAGACTTTTGGATAGCAGCCATTCTGACTGGCTGAAATGGTACCTCATTGTGGTTTTGATTTGCATTTCTCTGATAATGAGTGATGTTGAGCATCTTTTCATGTGTTTGTTAGCCATCTGTATGTCTTCTTTGGAGAAATGTCTGTTTAGTTCTTTGGCCCATTTTTTTATTGGGTCATTTATTTTTCCGGAATTGAGCTGCAGGAGTTGCTTGTATATTTTTGAGATTAATCCTTTGTCAGTTGCTTCATTTGCTATTATTTTCTCCCATTCTGAAGGCTGTCTTTTCACCTTGCTTATAGTTTCCTTTGCTGTGCAGAAGCTCCTGCACTGGCAGGCAGATTCTTACCATATAGCCCCCTACCTATATATTGGTAGGGGGTTTCCCTGGTGACTTTGTGGTAAACAACCCGCCTGCCATGTCGGAGATGCAGATTCGATCCCTGAGTTGGAAAGATACCCTGGAGGAGGAAATGGCACCAACTCCAGTTTTCTTGGAGGGGAGATCACATGGACAGAGGACCCTGGCAGGCTACAGACCATGTGATCGCAGAAGAGTTGGACATGACTTAGTGAATAAACGACAACAATAACAACAAATATATATGTGTGTGTGTGCTTCCCAGGTGGAATTTAGTGGTAAAGAATATATCTATCTATCTGAGTCACTTTGTTGTACACCTGAAACTAACATCATGATGTAAATCAACTATATCTTAAAAGTAAATAATAAAAGCAAAATTGTCTTTCAACAAATACAGGTGTCTTTCTCAGAGGAAAGTCTATTGCTGAGAAATATGATGTTCTCTATTTCTTCTCTAAAGGGGATTTTGCATTTCGGCTTTTCTCAAGTTCCTCTCCTCTACTCTGGCCTATGGAAGGATAGGTCACTGTCGATAAGATCGGCCACACACCCTTCTTCATCAGCCCAGGAGTATAGAAGTGGCCAGAGCTGGGTGAGTCACACCGAGGCTTCCTCCTCCCTGTTCAGGTACTCATCCCTTCTTCTCCAGATCTAGGGAGCCTCCCAGCTGGGGGCAGCTGGACACCTCTTGCCTTTCCCCTTGCAGAGGGGCTGGTGGGAGATGTGGGATTCTGGCCAAAGCAGCTCCAGGACTCCTGAAGAGAAAGGACCTTCCTTTTTCTCCCCTTCCTGTGATCATATGCGATATGCCTTTTGCTAAACTCCAAGGGCTATTAAGTGCAGAACAAAGACTTGTTTGGGGTTCAAGCATCAGTGCTATAGTGACTTCCTCTGCTGCTTATAGAAAGAAAAGTTCTTATTGGAGAAGGCTCACTCTCCCTAGCAGCCCCCAAAGAGGGTGCCCTGGGCAATTCCCAATCCCTTCCTAACATGACCTTGTTTTCCTGTGGACCGAGACCAAGAGGTTCCTCCCACCCTACTCTTCTTGAAACCCAAACTCCCTTCTAATTTGTATAAGGTCCACATCCCTGGGATAGACTGATTGCAGAAACTGCCTTCTCTCTCAGAGACCAAGCTAGAGACTCAGGTAAGCAGCCCAGGAGTGGGTTTCAGAGGCTGCTTCTGCTTGAGGGTTTGAGAAAGTGGTTCCAGAATGACCAAGACTAGCCTGAGAATCAGGCTGGGGAGACATGAGCAGTGGGTAGAGCTGGGTCAGGAATGGAGCACGCAGGCTGCAGAGAACCCATGAGGCTGGAGAAGGGGCAGTGCCCTGGCTGGGGAGGCTCAGATCTTTCTTAGGAACACAATGGCGTCCTTTATGGTGTGGTGTCAGACACGACAGGAGCTGAGTTTCCCTTGTGTTGGAGGACAAGAAGACTCTGTCAACTGTGATCCTGGGTGAATATTGGGCTTCCCTGGTGGCTCAGAGGTTAAAGCGTCTGCCTCCAATGTGGAAGACCTGGGTTCGATCCCTGGGTCGGGAAGATCCCCTGGAGAAGGAAACGGTAACCCACTCCAGTATTCTTGCCTGGAGAAAGAATCCCATGGACGGAGAAGCCTGGTAGGCTACAGTCCACGGGGACGCCAAGAGTCGGACATGACTGAGCGATGGAACGGAACGGAACGGATTTCAGGGGTACAACTTGTCTTACTCAAAATCTGGCTTATTTATTTAATGGTTTATTCAAAAGGCTCACCTAATGAGCTGCATGAGTGTATTTTATTTTCCAAATATATTTCATATCAAAAGACCTTCTATATTCAAAGACAGGACTGCTAGGATTTTAGGTCATTTCTGAGCTCACCACCTAGAGAGGAGGACGACCCCTCTGCAGGGAGTGGGAGTCAGATGTTTGTTGGAAGAGTATATGTGAATGTCTCCTTACCTAGAAAAGCTCTTAGGAACAGGGACATCTTTCTGGTTGACCGGCAGGGAGACTGTCAGCCAGGGAGGCTACAGGTGGGAGCTGGGGTTCCCTTTCTAAGGCGATGCTTTTCCTCCTCTGCCCCTTTTCTCATTCAGATTCCTCCAGGGCAGTGAGGTCATCATGGCTCTGAAGTCTCTAGCTGTGTTGCCACTGCTGGTCCTGGTGCTGCTGCTGGTGCGGGTCCAGCCTTTCCTGGGCAAAGTATCTGCAGCCGCCAAGTTCGAACGGCAGCACATGGACTCTGGCAGCTCCCCCAGCAGCAACTCCAACTACTGCAACCTGATGATGTTCTGCCGGAAGATGACCCAGGGGAAATGCAAGCCAGTGAACACCTTTGTTCACGAGTCCCTGGCCGATGTCAAGGCCATGCGCTCCCAGAAGAAAGTCGCCTGCAAGAATGGGCAGACCAACTGCTACCAGAGCTACTCCACCATGAGCATCACAGACTGCTGTGAGCCCAGCAGCTCCAAGTACCCCAACTGTGCCTACAAGACCACCCGGGCGGAGAAACACATCATAGTGGCTTGTGAAGGAAAACCGTACCTGCCAGTCCACTTTGATGCTTCAGTGTAGGTCTCCACCTGAGGCCAGAGCAGTGAGATGCATCACTTCATCACAAAGGCACCTGCCTCTCCCTCATGTTTCCTTGCCCTGGGGGCAATAGCTCAAGTTAGTTAAGGCTTTTATCCCTGCAACCCCCAACACACACACACACACACACACACACACACACACACACACATCCATGTTTCCCTGGCATGAGGGCACTAACTCAAGCTAGGTAGGGCTCTTATCCAACATACACATGCTCCCCTGGCCTGAGGCTTGCTCCTGTGTAGTTTGGGGGGATGAGGAGTGGGTTGTAATATGGGACCCATGTTAACCAAATCAGCTGCTTTCAGTAAAACACACTTGCAACCACCTGAATTACTGATGCTGTCCCCATGCATGAGGGCTTCAGTGGTTGTGGTGCATAGGCTTAGATGCTCCAGGGCATGTGGAATCTTCCTGACCCAGTTATCAAACTCATATCCCCTGCATTGACAGGCAGTGCCACCAGGGATGTCCCCATTTTCCTTTTTTGAGGAGCTATTGCCAAATCAGAAAGATGCTTCCCTCTTACTTGGAAACTTGGAACTCTCCTTTCAGAGCTAGAAGGAACTTCAGAGATCACCAAATGAGGGGAAGATAAGTAGATTTCAGCTTGTGGACCAACGCTAAGTGGAAATGCCTGCCTAGATTGCTGTAGAAAAATGCCTAAACAGTGATGTGATGGAACAGTAGTCTCCAACAAAGGCTTGAGGGAGGTGAAGGTGTTTGTGTCATCCATTGGCCATCCCTGCCCTAATGAAACCCCTGCCTTTTACAGGAGGGCACCCTGAGTCTTAGAGAGGTTAAGTGACCTGCTCCTGGCATCTGTTAGTCAGTGTCTGGCTGAGACCAGACCCTGGGTGTCCTGGCCACTCAGTAGTTGCTCCTTCCACTACTGGAGTCTGCTACAAGGGGGAAATCCCCCAGTCTCCCACCTTCACGGAAAGCTGTGGAGTCATAGCTTTCTCTACCTGAGTTGTTGGTAGCTCTCACAGGTTCCGAGTGTACCTGTCTGTGAGGCTACTCAGTTCTCCACAACCCTTGCTTACATCATTGAAAAGAATAGACCTGGCTTCTGTCAGTGTGTAATCATTTCATATGATCCTCTGTGCACACTTGCATCTGGCTCTAGACAAGGTCATAGAAGTAGAGAAAGATCCTACTGCCAACCAATTTAACCAGTTCTGTCATTGTGTGTACTACATTTATAAATAGTGGAATCGATTGTGTGTTTTTCGGTAAAGTGAGTGCTCAACCTTGGAGTCTGTGGTGTGAGGGGCAGACAGCTGATTCAGTGGTATTAGGGGTCTCCTTACAGTGAGGATGGAGGAGGGAAAAAAAGGGAAACTGTTTCTAGATCTATTTTCTTTAAATAGAATTTTCTGTAAGTTCATCTAACTCTTGCTTCCAAACCGGAAGTTCCTCATTAATCCTCCTGAGCTAGAGCTAAGAGAGCACTTTAGTGGAGGTTCAAACACTCACTTGGAGTTTTGCTGCATCTACTCTGTAGAGTCACCAGCTCTGGCTACTGGGTCCCTGCATGTTCTGGGCCAGGGGACCATGTGAGCCTCCATCTTTGGGCTCCACCTTTTCACTGCAGGGGGCAGTGTTCCCTTCCTGGTTGGGGAACTAAGAGGCCATATGGTGGGACCAAAAAAGCCAAACAACAACAAAAACCAGAGGTTTCTCCCCTGTGGAGAGACCACTGCTGCCCCACAAATAAAGGAGTACTAACCTCTTCAATCCTGGGTGTTCATTGGAAGGACTGATGCTAAAGCTGAAACTCCAATACTTTGGCCACCTCATGCGACGAGTTGACTCACTGGAAAAGACTCTGATGCTGGGAGGGATTGGGGGCGGGAGGAGAAGGGGACGACAGAGAATGAGATGGCTGGATGGCATCGCTGACTCGATGGACATGAGTTTGAGTGAACTCCGGGAGTTGGTGATGGACAGGGAGGCCTGGCGTGCTGTGATTCATGGGGTCGCAAAGAGTCGGACATGACTGAGCGACTGAACTGAACTGAACTGAAAGGAAATAAAGCCACTTCTCCCTTTGACCTTCACTTCTTCCACTTCTTATTGTCCTGATAGTGACGTGTGTGTGTGTGTGTGTGTGTGAGTGTGTGTGTGTGTGTGTGTGTGTTAGTCGCTTAGTTGTGTCTGACTCTTTGTGACCCCATGGATTGTAGCCTGCCAGCCTCCTCTGTCCATAGAATTCACCAGGCAAAATACTGGAGTGGGTTGCTCTTTCGGGGTTGAAAATCGGGAAGACACACAGTTCTGAACAGAACTGATGGTGCCCATAGGTCACAGAGCCTTGCCAGATAGAAGCTTTCAAATAGTCATGGAAATGTCATGCCATTTACCTTGATGGCACAAAGACCTACAAAAAAGCAGGAAGAAAATTCCTGTAGCCTTCCTTTTCTAGTATAAATGTCAGAGCTTACTCCCATTCTTTTCCTCATAGAAGTCTCATGCTTCTTCTGAGAGGCAGATTGTTGGAACGATGGGAAGAGTCTGAACTGAGGGGGCTTGTGAGTGAAGCTGCTGAAGGAAGAAGTTAGCCCATGTGAAAATTTGTGAGAACCTTCTTTCTTGATGTGCATCTATTCTCTGATGCCAGTGAGCATTCCATGTCCAAAAAGCCTCTCCCTAAAGTTCCATAGCCGCAAGGGCCTCTGTATGCAGATACCAGCAATCCGGGGGCGAGCAGGCAAGGGGATGCCTTCCTGTTTGATTCTTGATGCATAAAAACTATAAAACAGCGGAATAGAAAATATAATACAAAACAGAAACAGACTCACAGACATAGAAAACAAACTTGTGGTGAAAGGGGTTGGGGAAGGAATAAGTTAAGAGTTTGGGATTAGCAGATATAAACTACTATATATGAAATAAACATCAAGGTCCTACTATTAAGCTCAGGGAACCATATTCAATATCCTGTAAAAAACCATAATGGAAAAGAATATGAGAAAGAATATATGTAAGTATGCATATATATGCAACTGAATCACTTTGTTGTACACCAGAAACTAACATAAGACTGTTAGTTTAAAAAAATTCAATAAAAAATTATAAAACAAGGCTTCACTGGTGGCTCAGTGGTAAAGAATCCGCCTGCCAAGCCAGGAGGCATGGGTTCGATCCTTGATCTGGGAAGATCCCAAATGCCTTGGAAAGACTAGCTCCATGCTTTAAAAGAAAGGGGAAAAAAAAGTAAAACAAATATGATTTTTTAAGTTTAGTCACGGAGAACCTTGGTTGCCCAGTGGTTAAGGATATCACTTGTAATGCAGGGGATATAAGTTCAATCCCTTGTTGAGGAACTAAAATCCCACATGCTGGGGACAGCTAAGCCCACATACTGCAACTAGAGAGTCTATGTGCGGCAATGAAGATCTTGAATGCCAGAAGTAAGGACTTGACACCGCCAAACAAACAAGTAAATATTAAAAAGAACAAACTAAAATTTGGTCAATTACTTAGAAACCAACAAGTGAAAATATAATTCTAATACTAGGGACTTCCCTAGGGTTACAGGTGGCGCTGGTGGTAAAGAACCAACAAGTCTATGGGGGTAGACTCAGAGATGTCATATCGAACCCTCCTGGGTCCATCCCTGGGTCAGGAAGATTCCCTGGAAGAGGCCATGGCAACCCACTCTAGTGGGCAACCCATTCCTGCCTGGAGAATCCGACGGACAGAGGAGCCTGGCAGCTACATTCTATAAGGTTTCGAAGTATGGGACTCCACTGACTTAGCATGCTTAGTCACGAACAGTGACTAAGACTCCATACTGCGAGGGAACACAGGTTTGATCCTTTGTCGTGAGACTAAGATCCCATATGCCAAGTAACAAATATATGTATATATATACAGTACACACACACACACACACATAAAACCTAACAACATTTTAAGCATATTTATTGTTAGAGGTTATCAGTTCAGTTCAATCCCTAAGTCGTGCCTGACTTTTTATGACCCCATGGACCGCAGCATGCCAGGCTTCTCTGTCCGTCACCAATTCCTGGAGCTTGCTCAAACTCATGAACATTGAGTCAGTGACGCCATCCAACCATCTCATCCTCTGTTGTCCCCTTCTCCTCCTGCCTTCAATCTTCCCCAGCATCAGGATCTTTTCGAAGGAGTCAGTTCTTCGAACAGGTAGCCAAATTATTGGAGCTTCAGCTTCAGCATCAGTCCTTCCAATGAATATTCAGGACTGATTTCCTTTAGGTTTGACTGGTTGGATCTCCTTGCTGACCAAGGGACTCTCAAGTCTTCTCCAACACCACAGTTCAAAAGCATAAATTCTTCAGCGCTCAACTTTCTTTATGGTCTGACTCTCACATCCATACATGACTACTGGAAAACCATAGTTTTGACTAGATGGACCTTTGTCAGTAATGTCTCTGCTTTTAAATATGTTGTCTAGGTTTGTCATAACTTTTCTTCCAAGAAGCAACTGTCTTTTAATTTCATGGCTGTAGTCACCATCTGCAGTAATTTTGGAGCCCAAGAAAATAAAGTCTGTCACAGCTTCCATTGTTTTCCCACTTATTTGCCATGAAGTGATGGGACCAGATGCCATGATCTTAGTTTTCTGAATGTTGAGTTTTAAGCCAACTTTTTCACTCTCCCCTTTCACTTTCATCAAGAGGCTCTTAGTTCCTCTTCACTTTCTGCCATAGGGTGGTGTCATCTGCATTATCTGAGGTTATTGATATTTCTCTTGGCAATTTTGATTCCAGCTTGTGCTTCATCCAGTCCAACATTTCTCATGACATACTCTGCATATAAGTTAAATAAACAAGGTGACAATATACAGCCTTGATAGACTCCTTTCCCATTTGGACCCAGTCTGTTGTTCCATGTCCAGTTCTAACTGTTGCTTCTTGACCTGCATACAGGTTTCTCAGGAGGCAGGTCAGATGGTCTGATATTCCCATCTCATTAAGAATATTCCACAGTTTTTTGTGATCTACACAGTCAAAGGCTTTAGCGTAGTCAATGAAGAAGAAGTAAACGTTCTTCTGGCATTCTCTCGCTTTTTCTATGATCCAACAGATGTTGGCAATTTGAACTCTCATTCTTCTGCCTTTTCTAAATCAGCTTGAACATCTGAAAGTTCTCAGTTCACGTCTGTTGAAGTCTCGCTTGGAGAATTTTGAGCATTACTTTGCTAGTGTGTGAAATGAGTGCATTTGTGCAGTAGTTTGAACATTCTTTGGCATTGCCCTTCTTTGGGATTAGAATGAAAACTTACTTTTTCCAGTCCTGTGGCCACTGCTGACTTTTCCAAATTTGCTGGCATATTGAGTGCCGCACTTTAACAGCATCCTCTTTTAAAATAGGATTTAAAATAGCTCAGCTGGAATTCCATTACCTCTACTAGCTATGTTTGTAGTGACATTTCCTAATGCCCACTTAACTTTGCATTCCAGGATGTCTGGCTCTAGGTGAGTGATCACACCATCGTGGTTATCTGGGTCATTAGATCTTTTTTGTACAGTTCTTCTGTGTATTCTTGCCACCTCTTTTTAACGTCTTCTGCTTCTGTTAGGTTCATACTGTTTCTGTCCTTTATTGTACCCATCTTTGCATGAGATGTTCCTTTGCTATCTCTAATTTTCTTGAAGAGATCTCCAGTATTTCCTATTCTATATTATGCTGTATTTCTTTGCATTCTTCATTTAAGAAGGCTTCCTTATCTCTCCTTGCTATTCTTGGAGCTCTGGATTCAGATGGATATATCTTTCCTTTTCTCCTTTGCCTTTCATTTCTCTTCTATTCTCAGCTATTTGTAAGGCCTACTTGGACAACCATTTTGCCTTTTTGCATTTCTTCTTGGGAATGGTCTTGATCACCGCCTCATGTACAATGTTACAAACCTCTGTCCATAGTTCTTCAGGCACTCTATCAGATCTAATCCCTTGGATCTATTTCTCACTTCCACTGTATAATCGTAAGGGATTTGATTTAGGTCATACCCACATGGTTTAGTGGTTCAACTTCAGCTTCTTTAGCATTAGTGGTTGGGGCATAGACTTGGATTACTGTGATATTGAATGTTTTGCCTTGGAAACGAACAGAGATCACTCTTTTTTGAGATTGCACCCAAGTACTGCGTTTTGGACTCTTGTTGACTCTGAGGACTACTCCATTTCTTCTAAGGGATTCTTGCCCATGGTGGTAGATATAATGATCATTTGAATTAAACTTGCCATTAGAAGTATGAAAGATACTCTTGCGACCTCATGGACTATAGCCCTCCAGGTTCTTCTGTCCATGAGATTTTCCAGGCAAGAATACTGGAGTGGGTTGCCACTTCCTTCTCCAATGAATCTTCCTGACCCAGGGATGGAACCTGTGTCTCCTGCACTGGCAGGTGGATTCTTTACCACTTAGCCACCTGGAAAGCCCACAAAAGAAACACTTTCCTGAAGAAAATTCTTCCAGGTTTAATCAAATCAAGCTTGATGTTCATGAACTCTGCTGCAGATTTTCATTTATCTCCGTCGCATTTTCTCTTTCCTACATTAAGCCCCACAGGCCCCAGTGTGGATGAAAAGTCCACTTGGCATTTTGGGAACTATCTTTACTAACAAAAGGGAAACAGACACTTAAACATAACAAACACAGCACAGGGGATTCTCCAGGGAATAGATTTCCTGTCACAGGGTTGGCATGACCTCAGGAAAATGATAAAGAGAAACTCCAACTTCTTAAAGAAAGAGACAATACTGACTGTAAACTATCATTGGAACAAAATAGGGATCAGCTCACAACGAGAAGCTCTGTAAGATCTGACCTAGGCAAGTGCACAGCAGCACAATCTCAGGTGAGCAGCTCTCTCTCCACTGGGACCCTCAAAGTTGGGAGTGTATCTGTGAGCTTCTGAGGTCCTTTTGCAGAGGAAAGAGTGATGTAATGAGCCTCATTACTAGATAGAGAAGTTGAGTGATACTTTCCCTGGAGAACCATGCTAACATTTCTAACATCAGCAGCTGTCATTAGGAGTGTTCATTGAAACGCCAGCAGCAGCCACACAACAGACTATGTCAAGCAATGACAAATTCTGTTCAGATGTTAATTTCTTATAAATAGTAAGAATAGAGGAAATTCCCTGGCAGTCCAGCGTTCAGGACTCTGTGGTCTCACAGCAGAATGCACAGCTTCCACCAATGGTGAGGGGACTAAGATCTTGCAAGTTATATGGCCAAAAAGAGAGAGAAAGAAAGGAGAATGCAAGCACAGAGATTTAGCATCATTATTATTGAGCTGCAAAGAAGGGATGTGAACTGATCTACTGGATTAATAAGGATAGATGTTGAAACTCATTTCATCAGTTTTCTATGTAGTTTTCCTTTTTGCCAAAACGAGGGAAGAGGTAGACCAATCTCTAACCAATTATCCCATACATTAATGGCAATGAGAGATCACCGATAGAATAAAGAAGTTCCATTTGATTTCCCCTTTCTCTCTCAGTAGTCTAATTTCCTTCTTTATTGGTCTCATTTATTGTGGTCTAATCAA
The DNA here is from genome assembly GCF_049115385.1 of Moschus berezovskii. Taxonomy (NCBI): domain Eukaryota; kingdom Metazoa; phylum Chordata; class Mammalia; order Artiodactyla; family Moschidae; genus Moschus; species Moschus berezovskii. The sequence continues at coordinate 99,391,250 of NC_142468.1, forward strand.
CCTAGGTTCCAAATAGGAAAAGGAGTACGTCAAGGCTGTATATCACCCTGCTTATTTAGCTTATATGCAGAGTATATCATGAGAAACACTGGGCTGGAGGAAGCACAAGCTGGAATCAAGATTGCCGGGAGAAATATCAATAACCTCAGATATGCAGATGACACCACCCTTATGGCAGAAAATGAAGAGGAACTAAAAAGCCTCTTGATGAAAGTGAAAGAGGAGAGTGAAAAAGTTGGCTTAAAGCTCAACATTCAGAAAACTAAGATCATGGCACCTGGTCCCATCACTTCATGGCAAATAGATGGGGAAAGAGTGGAAACAGTGGCTGACTTTATTTCTGGGGGCTCCACAATCACTGCAGATGGTGATTGCAGCCATGAAAGTAAAAGACGCTTACTCCTTGGAAGGAAAGTTATGACCAACCTAGACAGCATATTAAAAAGCAGAGACATTACTTTGCCAACAAAGGTCCGTCTAGTCAAGGCTATGGTTTTTCCAGTGGTCACGTATGGATGTAAGAGTTGGATTGTGAAAAAAGCTGATCGCCGAAGAATTGATGCTTTTGAACTGTGGTGTTGGAGAAGATTCTTGAGAGTCCCTTGGACTGCAAGGAGATCCAAGCAGTCCATCCTAAAGGAGATCAGTGCTGAGTGTTCATTGGAAGGACTGATGCTAAAGCTGAAACTCCAATACTTTGGCCACCTGATGCGAAGTGTTGACTCATTGGAAAAGACTCTGATGCTGGGAAAGATTGAGGGCAGGAGGAGAAGGGGACGACAGAGGATGAGATGGTTGGATGGCATCATCGACTCGATGGACGTGGGTTTGGGTGGACTCCAGGAGTTGGTGGTGGACAGGGAAGCCTGGTGTGCTGCGGTTCATGGGGTTGCAGCGAGTCGGACATAACTGAGCGACTGAACTGAACTGAACTGAATCAACCTATCTGTGCAGAGAGCAGTGTGCCCCTCCTGTCTGGATGCACGGCCAGTGAGTACAGCTTGCCCAGAGGCCTGACGACTTGTTCTCAGGATGGATTCATTGAACCCTACAGATCTCACAGACCTTTACATGTTCCTGATCAATATCAAGGCTTCCTTCTCATTGCTCTGCCTGAGTGATGCAAACCCTGAACCTGCCCCTGCCCCCACTGAATCTTCTCCAGCAAAGGCTTCAGTCTCCTGAAGTCACCCACCTGTTCCTCTCTTTTGTGTGCATTTCAGCTGTCTCCAGGGTGCAACCTGAGGCTCGTGTCATCATGCAAAATTTTCGAGTCATGGACCTGGAGGCTATACAGATTCCTTTCCTGTGCCATCCACCGTCTCTCAGCTGTGTATCATAGGGAGACCTGTCCACCTGTGAACACGTACACACATTCCAAGCTTCAGTTTAAGTGTCAGCTACTCTGTCGAGCTTTCCTTGGAACAATTCTTATTCCTTTCTTTAAGCTCCTTGCACTTTGAAAACTTTTTGTAATAGCCTGGCTCTCCCTATTAACTGTAAGTGCCTTGAGGGCAGGTACTGTGCCTCATCTCTGTATGTTAATAAGGACTAGTGAGTAATAGATGCCTGGTAAATAATTGTTGAAGACATTAATTATAGTGCACATCTATCATAAGGGAGGTCAATGAGGTAAAAGGAAGTATAACTCCATATCTTTATGCTAGTTTTCTTCCCATTTAGTTGGAAACTAAATTTATATAAGGAGACAACTGAAAATACAAGGCCACAAAAGCAGAACATAAGCAGTGCAGAATGAGGTTCTGTGAGTTCCTGAGATCCCTCAGGGCTGAAATAGCCAGGCAAGACTTGGAGGGTCATGGGGTTGTTATTTGGAGTTTGTAGGTGAACAGGATGTGAATGGATGGGCAAGTGCACCCTAGGAAGCAGAAATGGCAAATGATTCAAAAGGAAATTCAGAAAATGGTAAATAGACAGCTTTGGCTGGAAACAGTATATTTAAGCTTGATGCAATACTTTCATCAATCTATTTTGTATACAAATTTGTCAATTAGCCCAATAATATCCTTGATGGCATACTTCCCTCTAGTGCAGATTTTAGCCTGATGTGAGTGTCACATTTAGTTATATGTCTCCTTAGCCAATTTTACTCTGTTACATTTCCATACTCTTTCTTTGTCTTTTAGGTCTTCAAAATTTTTGAAAAAGTCATCATCTCCTTTTAAAATATTTCCTTTTAAATACGCTTCATATTTTGGAGCAGTTTTAGGTTCCCAGCAAAATTGAGCAACAAACACTGAGAATACCCCTACACTACCCCCACTTCCATCCCTGCCACGATCAACATCCTCCACCAGAGGGGTACGTTTGTTACAACTAGTGAACCAGGGGACACAGCAGAGTCACTGGAAGCCTAGTTCATATGGTGGTTCACGCTTGGTGGTGTACATACGTATGCAATTTAAATTTGTTTTCTTGTTAATTTTTATTTTGTTTGATTTTCAGGTCTCCAGTCACTGAACCTTAATGGACAGAGAAAAAAATTTCTTTCTCTCTTGCATTACCTTCCCATTAGGTTATCATATGTCCCTTCTTCCAATACACAACATTAACACTTATACTCATTGTATAAGGAAAGTTGACCCTGAAGAATTGATGCTTTTGAACTGTGGTTTTGGAGAAGAATCCTGAGAGTCCCTTGGAGTGCAAGGAGATCCAAACAATCCATCCTAAAGGAAATCAATCTTGAATATTCATTGGAAGAACTGATGCCGAAACTGAAACCCCAATACTTTGGCCACCTCATGGGAAGAACTGACTCACTGGAAAAGACCCTGATTCTGGGAAAGATTGAAGGCAGGAGAAGAAGGGGACTGCAGAGGATGAGATGGTTGGAAGGCATCACAGACTCAATAGACATGAGTTTGAGCAAGCTCAAACTTGGGGACTTGGGATAGACAAGGAATTCTGGTGTGCTGCAATCCATGGGGTCCCAAAGTGTCGGACACAACTGAGCGACTGAACTGAACTGCACTCATTTGCTCACTCTTGTAATATACCTAAAAGAGTTTGAGAATTATTTGCCCCATCACTATAATAAACAAGACTACTAAAAATGTTTAGAATATGTTTGCAATTTTTCCCCTACCCCTACCAAACTCTGCTTAAGGTGGAAGGGTCACAATGAAACCATAAAATCCGAAGAGAGAATGAAAGTATTGTTGTTTAGTAGTGTGATATGCAGCAAGAGATAACCAAGATGGTGTTACTTGTCTTAGGTTATACTGTGGCATTGGGCTCAAATTTCTGTCTGTGTACTCCAAGAGTCCATAGTTTCTTTTCATTATGTTATATTCCATGAAGTCACAGATGAAGAGTTAAGTGGGCCTTTAATCAGGAACAGGAAGTTGTTTAAAGGCAGAGGATAACAGACAGATAAGCAGGCCAAGAAGCAAGAGTGCTCTCTTTTCTTTCTTAAGTTTAGCCATTGGGTAAAATGGATGGATGGTGAGGAGCATGCCCTAAAGAGCTGGAAAGTCAATGAAAGTTCAGAGCAAACTTTCTGAATGTCTACCCATCCCACCACTCTCCACTCTGAATCTCATTTTAAATGCTTTTCTCTGGAAGAGGAGATTCTCTGGAACTTGAGCAAGTAGTAGTAGATGGCAGCCCACCAGGCTCCCCTGACCCTGGGGTTCTCCAGGCAAGAATACTGGAGTGGGTTGCCATTTCCTTCTCCAATGCATGAAAGTGAATAGTGAAAGTGAAGTCGCTCAGTAGTGTCTGACTCTTAGCGACCCCATGGACTGCAGCCTACCAGGCTCCTCCATCCATGGCATTTTCCAGGCGAGAGTGCTGGTTGCCATTGCCTTCTCCAATAGCAGCATCTCAGAAATGTTAAATAAATATTCCACTGTCCCCTGATAACTTAATGATTTTATTGTTCTGGTGAGTAAGGGCTGCCACTCCAGTCATCTGAGCTGGCTGACCAGCTTTCAGCTTTGAGATGCTATTTGCAGGGGTCTGATTTGAAATTGCTCTCGGGCAGCTTCCGCCAGGAGCTAAACAGGGATTAAGGACTCTGTAGAGGCAGTTCAGGAGGCAGGGCAGGACAGGGGATGCAGGTACGCTACTGCTTTGAGTCCGCTCCTTCCTTCTTCCTGGCTACTCTTTCTTCTACCACACAGAACAGAGCATTCAAAGGCAAACTTCCGGGTGCATAGTTTAGACATCTCTTCCTCCAGGCTTCATCCACTTCCTTTGTTTCCTTTTTCCTTTCCATCCCATTCCCCCATCCCCACCTCAGACTCAGGCGTTGGCGTGGCTCCCACCGTCACCCCTCTGGTTATGCTTGGACTGCGCACAGGGTCCCGGTTCCCTCGCAGAGGCATTACTTTCCACTTGTCAGTGCCTGCTGCACATTTCCCTGCTGTTAATCTCCGTGTGTCTACAATGACTCATGACCTTCACAGGAGCCCCACTCCTGGATCTGCCTGCCCTGCGTTTCCTGACATGTCCCTCTGTTTATGCTGCTCTCTGATTCTACATAAAGACAGAATTTAAAGGCCCGTCAGTTCATCTCTCCCTTCCAATGAAAAAGTCATTGTCACTCCTATTAACTCAAAATTGAAACCGAACTTGTGACTCTTAAGGAAACAGTATCAATACTGGTAATAATAACACTATCACAACATCAGTTAAGGGCTTACTATGGGCTCTAACTGCTTTTTAATATACTATCTAAGTTGGTCATAACTTTCCTTCCAAGGAGTAAGCGTCTTTTAATTTCATGGCTGCAATCAGCATCTGCAGTGATTTTGGAGCCTAAAAAAATAAAGTCTGACATTGTTTCCACTTTTTCCCTGTCTAGTTCCCATGAAGTGATGGGATCAGATGCCATGATCTTTGTTTTCTGAATGTTGAGCTTCAAACCAACCTTTTCACTCTCCTCTTTTATTTTAATCAAGAGGCTTTTTAGTTCCTCTCCACTTTCTGCCATAAGGGTGGTGTCATCTGCATATCTGAGGTTATTGATATTTCTCCTGGCAATCTTGATTCCAGCTTGTGCTTCTTCCGTCTAGTCAAGGCTATGGTTTTTCCCGTGGTCATGTATGGATGTGAGAGTTGGACTGTGAAGAAAGCTGATCGCCGAAGAATTGATGCTTTTGAACTGTGGTGCTGGAGAAGATTCTTGAGAGTCCCTTGGAATGCAAGGAGATCCAACCAGTCTATTCTAAAGGAGATCAATCCTGGGTGTTCATTGGAAGGACTGATGCTAAAGCTGAAACTCCAATAGTTTGGCCATCTCATGTGATGAGTTGACTCACTGGAAAAGACTCAGATGCTGGGAGGGATTGGGGGTGGGAGGAGACGGGACGACAGAGAATGAGATGGCTGGATGGCATCACCGACTTGATGGACATGAGTTTGAGTGAACTCCGGGAGTTGGTGATGGACAGGGAGGCATGGCTTGCTGTGATTCATGGGGTCGCAAAGAGTCGGACACGACTGAGCAACTGAACTGAACTGAACTGATGGCCTCTCACTAGGGTGAACATATAATTTACTGTCCGAACTGGGACATTTTCAAGAACTGAAAGAAAAGGAGCACTATTATTAATTTTTCCAGGGAGCAGGCATAAATAGAGAGAGTTGTAGGCAAACAGGGACATACAGTTCCATAGCTATGAACCACTGTTACTTGTTATTACCTCACCTAGAAGAATGAGGCAAAGGAGCTCTTTGGAATCTCTAATCCCATCATGAGGTCTCCACTCTCTTGACCTAATCACCTCCCTAAGGCCCCACCCACCTCCTAATGCCATCATATTGAGAGTTAGGTTTTAATACAAGAACTTTGAGGGAACACATTCAGTAAGGTACTTTAATTATCCCCAGTTTACAGGTTAGGAAACAAACTACAGAAGTTACAAAATGATCTTTTAAATAGTAAATTAGAACTTCTGTGCATAAGTCTACACTCACCCAGAAGAATGTCCATCAGTTTTTCAGGAATCATTAAAAGTTGAACTGAGCCACACCCCAAATCCACTCACATATATACATTTAATATATATTAGTATATAAACACACACACATGCACACAGGTATATGTTTAAATTATCCTTTATGATTTAGAAAAAGCAAAGGAACCAGCAGAGATCAAATTGCCAACATACTCTGGATCATGGAAAAAGCGAGAGAGTTCCAGAAAAACATTTACTTCTGCTTTATTGAGTATGCCAAAGCCTTTGACTGTGTGAATCACAACAAACTGTGGAAAATTCTGAAAGAGATGGGAATACCAGACCACCTGACCTGCCTCCTGGGAAATATGTATGCAGGTCAAGAAGCAACAGTTAGAACTGGACATGGAAAAACAGACTGGGTCCAAATCAGGAAAAGAGTACGTCAAGGCTGTATGTTGTCACCCTGCTTATTTAACTTATATGCAGAGTACATCATGAGAAATGCTGGGTTGGATGAAGCACAAGCTGGAATCAAGATTGCCGGGAGAAATATCAATAACCACAGATATGTAGTTGACACTACCCTTATGGCAGAAGGTGAAGAAGAACTAAAGAGCCTCATGATGAAAGTGAAAGAGGAGAGTGAAAAGTTGGCTTAAAACTCAACTTTCAGAAAACTAAGATCATGGCATCTGGTCCCATCACTTCATGGAAACTAAAAGGGGAAACAGTGGAAACAGTGACAGACTTTATTCTTGGGGGCTCCAAAATCACTGCAGATGGTGACTGCAGCCATGAAATTAAAAGACAGTTGCTCCTTGAAAGAAAAGCTATGACCAACCTAGACAGCATATTAAAAAGCAGAGACATTACTTTGCCACCAAAGGTCTGTCTAGTTAAAGTTATGGTTTTTCCAGTAGTCATGTATGGATGTGAGAGTTGGACTGTAAACAAGGCTGAGCGCTGAAGAATTGATGCTTTTGAACTGTGGTGTTGGAGAAGACTCTTGAAAGTCTCTTGGACTGCAAGGAGATCCAACCAGTCCATCCTGAAGGAAATCAGTCATGAATATTCATTGCAAGGACTGATGCTGAAACTGAAGCTCCAATACTTGGGCCACCTGATGCAAATAACTGACTCCTTGGAGAAGACCCTGATGCTGGGAAAGATTGAAGGTGGGAGGAGAAGGGGACGACAGAGGATGAGATGGTTGAACGACATCGCCAACTCAATGGATATGAGTTTGAGTAAACTCTGGGAGTTTGTGATGGACAGGGAAACCTGGCGTACAGCAGTCCATGGGGTCACAAAGAGTCGGGCATGACTGAGTGACTGACCGATTGCTTTGCCAATTTTCCAGCCTATCTATTTTACACCGATGAAACTGAGATCCAGAGAGGTGAATAATTTTCCCTGAAAACAGCAAAACAGTCATGAAGCTGCAACCAATATATTTGGTCTATCCACTCTATTAGCTCTTTTCAAATTCTTCAGAGCAATTTGTGGAGATAAATATCACATTTTATGTATATAAAGAAACTGAAATGGATCAGGAATGTATGTCCTCAGCCTTCCTTTTGTCTGTGGAAAAAAATTAGCCAAAGAATAAGCTAAATCACAGAAATGAGACAATGCAGAAGCAAAGAACAATAGTCCAATAAGACTGATAAATTTTAGTCATTAAACACAGTCAAGGACTTTTAGCTCCTTCTCAAGGGCTATAGATAATATTCTGAGCCATGTCTTGTGAGCTGTCTTTTAGAGACTGAAACTTCCACCAAAGTGGAAGAAGTTAACTACATGATGACCAGATTGTAGCCATGAAATAAGCTGCAAAAGTTCTGAAAATTTGCCTCAAGGGAAAGGGAACAAACTGACCTTAGAACAGAAGATTAACTGTACTTAGAAAACAATCAAGATGATGCTGGTCAGATCACCAGTGACCAATTTCAAGATGACTGTCAGAGCTAACAGTGCTGTTTCTACATCTTAGACCCCCTCCTATAAAAGGCCCTGCCCACTGATTGTCAGTGGTGGGGGCGTTGGCCTTTGGAGAGGTCCTCTCCTACCCCTCTCCTTAGACCCATTGCTGGCATCCAAAATAAAATAAACTGCTTTCCACCAACGTTGTCTCTATCGGCTTTTGAGCAGCAAGCTTGTGGACCCCACTTTCGGTTACAAAACAACAGTTGTGATCTATGTCAAATTACATAAGAAGAATCCCTAGAGATTAACATTGTTTTTGAATATGTGTGATGACAGTAAAACCTGTAGCTGTGATTTAATGTATTGGAAATGAACGCCCCTCAGTAATGGGTCATGGGCTTCGCTAGTGACTCAGTGAAGAATCTGCCTGCAATGCAGGAGACCTGGGTTTGATCCCTGGGTCGGGAAGATCCCCTGGAGAAGGAAATGGCAATCCACTCCAGTATTCTTGCCTGGAGAAGTCCATGGACAGGGGGCCCTGGTAGGCTACAGACCACGCGGTCACAAAGAGTTGGATATGGCTGTGTGACTAACTTTCAGTTTCAGTAATGGGTCGCAGACTCGGACTATACAGATGAGTTATCCCATGACCTCGAGGACAGCAGGGGTGATGCAGATGTTCTTAGAAACCTATTTCAAAACAGATATTTGAGGAAAGGGGAGGGAAGTGTCTCAAGTTCCACTTGTACAAGCTGTTTCCATAGATGAAAAGAACATTACTACTTTGCTCATATTCCGGGTCCATTTCTCTGCTTCTGATTGGCATCCCTTTCCTTGCCTGGTACACATTCCGCCCCACCCCTTCCCTGTTACACATTCTGACATACAGGAACGAAGCCGGATCCCATCTCTGCCAGTTCTTGGGCCGATTCTCTATCTCTGTGCTGTTTCTCTCAGCGTCTTTTCCTGGATGGACTCTTTCTTCAGGGTATGTACACCTCGCCCCAGCCTGACCTCATCAAGCTAGTACAGTTAGAGAGCTTTCTCTTCCTTGTCGGGTGTTTTGTCAATGACATTCTTTATCTCTGACTTTCTTTTCAGCTTTCTGAAATAAGGATGCTCTAAAGTTACATCAGCAAATAATAGAGCAAACCCTCAATTTTCCCATCAATTCATCTAATAATATATTCCTTTTTTAAGCATTTTATAAATTTTTAGTAGTGCCCAAAACACTCATGTTCAGAAGGTTTAAAGAATATCTATGTGACAAACACTCATAACTTCAGCCAAGGTCAGAAGCAGAACACTGCCAGCACTTCCAAAGCCCCCGACCATGTGCTTTTTTTCTGACCACAGTCCTATCTTTCCCTCTAGAAGAAAGCATTGTATTTGTGTTTGAAATAGCAATTTCTTTTCTTCTTCTACTACTTTCATTTCCTATGTACGTATCTTTAAAAATACAGTTTAATTTTGCCTGTTCTTGAATTTTATCTAAATAGAATCACATTGAACATATCTTTTATAACTTAAACTAATATCAGGTTTATGAAATCCATTCATCTTGCTACAATATGCATATTTTTCAACCTGTTTTCCCCAGTGACTACATAGGGCATAACCCCTTGGCTGAATCAGGGATAGCATGTAGCAGAAATGAAAAATTAAATTTATATTATTTAACTTTTTGAGGTTGTATGTTACAACTTAGCCTATCCCAACAGACCCACATTCCAATTAGTCTCTGCTAGTTTGGAATTCATACAATGTGTTTGTACTCATTATTTACCTTAGAAGTTCCAAATTGCATGATAAACATAAAAAAGTCTAATCTTATTGAATACTTTTTAGTTATCTGTTGAACATTTGACAATTTATAACACTTCCTAATTATGTTATTGATGTGTCACAGGGTTGGCATGGCCTCAGGAAAATGATAAAGAGAAACTCTGATTTCTTAAAGAAAGAGACAGTACTGACTGCAAACTATCATTGGAATGAAATAGGGATCAGCTCACAATGAGAAGCTCTGTAAGATCTGACCTAGGCAAGTGCACAGCAGCACAATCTCGGGCGAACAGCTCTCTCTCCACTGGGACCCTCAAAGTTGGGAGTATATCTGTGAGCTTCTGAGGTCCTTTTGCAGAGGAAAGAGTGATGTAATGAGCCTCATTACTAGACAGAGAAGTTGAGTGATACTTTCCCTGGAGGACCATGCTAACATTTCTAACATCAGTATCTGTCATTAAGAGTGTCCACTGAAACACCAGCAGCAGCCACCAAACAGACTGTTAAGTAACAACGAATTCTGCTCAGGTGTTAGTTTCTTATAAGTAGTAAGAACAGAGGAAATTCCCTGGCAGTCTAGTGTTTAGGACTCCCGTGCTCTCACTGCAGAAGGCACAGTTTCCATCCCTGGTGAGGGAACTAAGATCTTGCAAGTTATATGGCCAAAAAGAGAGAAAAAAATCAGAATGCAAACACAGAGGTTCAGTATCATTATTTTCGAGCTGCAGAGAAGGGCTGTGAACTGATCTACTGGATTACTAAGGATAGATGTTGAAACTCATTTCTTTAGCTTTCTATGTAGTTTTCCTTTTTGTCAAAACAGAGGAAGAGGTAGACCAGTCTCTAACCAATTATCCGATACATTAAGGGCAATGAAAGATCACTGGTAGAATAAGGAACTTCCATTTGATTTCCCCTTTCTCTCTCAGTGGTCTAATTTCCTCCTTTATTGGCCTCATTTATCATGGTCTAATCTACCTATTCATGCAGAGAGCAGCTAGCCCTTCCTCTCAAGGTGCACAGCCACTGGGTACAGCCTGCCCGAGTGCCTGGTGACTTGTTCTCAGGATAGGTTCATTGAATCCTACCGATCTCACAGATTTTTATATGTTCCTGTTTAATATCAAAGCTTCCTTCTCATTTCTCTGCCTGAGTGATGCAAACCCTGAACCTACCCTGCCCCCACTGCAGCTTCTCCAGCCAAGGCTTCAGTCTCCTGAGGTCACCCACCTGCTCCTCTCTTTTGTGTACATTTCAGCTGTCTCCAGGGCACAGCCTGAGGCTGGTGTCATCATGCAAAAGTCTAGAGCCGTGGACCTGCAGGCTATACAGATTCCTTCCCTGTCTCATCCACCCTCTCTCAGCTGTGTACCAGGGGGAGACTTGTCCACCTGTGAACACCTACACACATTCCAAGTCTCAGTTTAAGGGTCAGCTACTCTGTGGTGCCTTCCTTGGAACAATTCCTTTTCCTTTCCTTATGTTCCTTGCTCACTGAAAACTTTTTGTAGTAGTTTTGCTCCCGCTATAGAACTGTAAGTGCCTTGAAGGCAGGTACTGTGTTTCATCTCTGTGTGTTAATAAGGACTAGTGCGTAATAGCGGAGAAGGCAATGGCACCCCACTCCAGTACTCTTGCCTGGAAAATCCCATGGATGGAGGAGCCTGGTGGGCTGCAGTCCATGGGGTTGCTAAGAGTCGGAAACGACTGAGCTACTTCACTTTCACTTTTCACTTTCATGCATTGGAGACGGAAATGGCAACCCACTCCAGTATTCTTGCCTGGAGAATCCCAGGGACAGGGGAGCCTGATGGGCTGCCGTCTGTGGGGTCGCACAGAGTCAGACACGACTGAAGTGACTTAGCAGCAGCAGCAGCAGCAGTGTGTAATAGATGCTTGGTAAATAATTGTCAAAGAAGTTAATTATAGTGCACATCTATCATAAGGGGGTTCAATGAGGTAAAAGGAAGTATAACTCCATATCCCTATGTTAGTTTGTTTCACATTTAGTTAGAAACTAAATTTATATAAGGACACAACTGAAAATGCAAAGCCACAAAAGCATCACGTAAGCCATGCAGAAAGAGGTTCTGAGTTCAGGGGAAGATTAGATGCCTCCTGCTGAAATAGCCAGGAGAGTCTATCGAGGGTCAGGGGGTAGTTAGTTGAAGCTTGGAGGTGAATAGGACATGAATGGATGGGCAAGTGCACCCTTGGCAGCAGGAATGGCAAATGATTCAAAAGGAAATTTCAGAAAATGGTAAATAGACAGCTTTGGCTGGCACAGTAATTTAACCTTGATGCCATGCTTTTATCAAATCTGTTTTTGTATACATATTTGTCAATTGACCCAGTAATATCTTTGGCATCTTTTTCCCTCTAGCACTGGTTCCAGCCTGGTGTGAAGTGGCACATTTAGTTGTATGTCTCTTTCAGTTCAATTCAGTCGCTCAGTTGTGTCCAACTGTTTGTGACTCCGTGGACTGCCTCATGTCAGGCTTCCCTATCCTGTCCATCACCAGCTCCCGGATCTTGCTCAAACTCATGTCCATCGAGTCAGTGATGCCATCTAACCATCTCATCCTTTGTCATCCCCTTCTCCTCCTGCCTTCAATTTTTCCCAGATTCAAGGGCTTTTCCAATGAGTCAGTTCTTCGCATCAGGTAGCCAAAGTATTGGAGCTTCAGTTTCAGCATCAGTCCTTCCAATGAATATTCAGGAATGATTTCCTTTAGGATTGACTGGTTGGATCTCTCTGAAGTCCAAGGGACTCTCAAGAGTCTTCTCCAACACCACAGTGCAAAAGCATCAATTCTTCAGTGCTCAACTTTCTTTATAGTCCAACTCTCACATCCATACATGACTGCTGGAAAAACCATAGCTTTGACTAGATGGACTTTTGTTGGCAAAGTAATGTCTCTTTTTTTAAATGCCTCTTTCAGTTCAGTTCAGTAGCTCAGTCGTGTCCGACTCTGCGCGACTCCATGAATCACAGCACGCCAGGCCTCCCTGTCCATCACCAACTCCCAGAGTTCACTCAAACTCATGTCCACAGAGTCGGTGATGCCATCCAGCCATCTCATTCTCTGTCGTCCCCTTCTCCTCCTGCCCCCAATCCCTCCTTAGCCACCATTATTTTTTAAAATTAATTAACTGATTAGTTATTTTCATTGCTCTGGTCTTTGTTGCTGTGCGCAGGCTTTCTCCAGTGGCTACAAATGGAGACTGCTCTTTGGGGGCCATACTTTGCTTTGGTGCTGGGCTTCTTATCTGGGCTTCTCTTGTGGAGCACAGGCTGTAGGCCCATCGGCTTCAGTAGTTGCTGCATGCCAGCTATGCTGCTCTGTCACATATGGAATCTTCCCTGGATCAGCGGTCAAACCCACGTCCCCTACATTGCCAGGGGGATTCTTATCCAGTGTACCACCAGAGAAGTCCAGCCACCTTTAATCTGTTACATTTCCACAGTCTTTCTTTTTTTTAAGGTCTTTGAAACTTTTGAAGAAATCAGCATCTCCCTTTTAAATAGACTTCATATTTTATAGCAGTTTTAGATTCACAGCAAAATTAGCAGAAAGTACTAAGAGTAATCATGTATCCCCAGTCCCATCCCTGCCACCTGCCAAGCATCCCCCACTATCAACATCCCCTACCAGAAGGGTACATTTTTTACAGCTGGTGAACCTACATTGATACATTATAATCACTCAAAGTCATAGTTTGCAAGATGGTTCACTGCTATAAGTGTACATATGTACGCAATTAAATTTGCTTTGTTTTCTTGTTAATCTATGTTTTATTTGATTGACAGGTCCCCAGTCACTGAAACTTAATTGGTAGAGGAAAACATTTCTTTCTCCCCTGCATTACCTTGGTGCTTTCAATGCAGGGGCCCAGGTTCGATCCCTGGTCAAGAAATTGGGATCCCAAAAGTCACTCCGCATAGCCAAAGAACAAAACAAAAACAAACAACCCCCACCCCCCGCCCCTAAACCAAGGGATTGGACAGATTGACATGCACAGACAGGTAAAATGACTTCTTATAGATTGGGATGCCTTGTAGGCTATTGAAGAAGCTTATTTGGGTTACTGAAAACTTGTTCATATTTGAATGGTGATTCTGAAATCTTCTTGTTGGATCAATGCCCTGAAATTCTTCTTGCACTGCAAAGATGCCACAAGAATGACTATTTTTGTGCAGTGATGCCCAACACGTAGGTGGGACTCACCTGGTATATAAACCATCCTATTGGGCACCTTTAGGGCAGGTCCTGTGACTTATTTCTGTACTAACACTGCTGAATAAATGACAAATTCTAAAGTGATTACTGTGGGTATCCACTCAGATCTGCAGAGTTGATAGGAAGATTATTTTAAATAAGATGTTTGAGACTTAGCAGATGCAGAAAGAGGTTTTTTGGGGGGGAGAATCTCTTATCTGAATAGGTAGAGTCTTCTGAGAGTAAAACTGCTCTAAATCTCCTTAGGGGAGTTTTATAGCCCAGAAGAAATCAGACCACTCATACTTGCATAGACAGACATTATCACAAATTCTTTACATCCCGTTTATTCCCCTAAAAGCTCATTTATTTCATGTAGAGTCCCTCTCCTTCCCATTAAGTTGATGTATAAACCTTTACCCATGCTGTTTGGGGAGCTGCTTCTTCTGTGCTCCTCCACATGCATAGGAATAAACTTTGACAATTGTTCTGTTTATCTGTCTTTGTTAGTTCACAGCCCTCATGAACTGAGTGGGTGAGAGTCGCTCAGTTGTGTCCAGCTCTTCACTCCTGCATGGACTATGCAGTCCTTGGAATTCTCCAGGCCAGAATACTGGAGTGGGAAGCCATTCCCTTCTCCAGGAGATCTTCCAACCCAGGGATCGAACCCAGGTCTCCAGCACTGCAGGCAGATTCTTTACCAGCTGAGCCACCAGGAAGCCTTTCCTCTACCATGAACTAAAGGTAGAGGAAAAATTTTCCTTCCAACGCCTCTCAAGATGATATGAGTAAGATCTTAAGACTAAGAGACAAGCAAAACCTGGGTGGTGGGTGACCTACGGAAACAGGAAACTAAAATCTCATGCCTCACCATGTCTTTCTTGGTCCCACTTCCCCTTCCAAATTTATACACATTACAAAATAATACTGACTTTACAAAATTTTTTCAGATTTCATGTGGCAAAGCAATTTAAAATTTCCACTTAAAGAATTCTATTATTCCAATCAGGTTTCCTCTCCTCTCTCTTCCCCCTCTTTTTCCCTCCCCAAGGCTTTGAAACTCCCTGCTATTTTCAGCTCTGGTTTTTAGCAGGAGTTACTTGACTCTATTCCCTGTGGAAAGCAATTCCGAGATTACCCAGTATTATTTAATTCATTTTTATATTATTTAATTTATTTTAGTTCTGGCTGCACTGGGTCTTCATTACCCTGCATGGGCTTTCTGTAGTTTTGGCATGCAGGGCTGTGCTTCGTTGCAGTGCATGGGCTTCTCACAGCAGTGGCTTCTCTTGGCGCAGAGAACAGGCTCTGGGCGCATAGGCTTCAATAGTTGTGGTCCACGGCTCAGCTGCTCCGCCATATGGGGGATGTTCCCAGACCATGTTCTGTCCACCGGCAGGTGGGTTTTAACCACTAAACCACCAAGAAAGTCTAGCCAGTATTATTTAAACAGACTTTCTGTGGGAGATCTTAACCCCATCCCATGTGAACAATCACTCACTTACTAAGCACTACGTCAAGTCCTTTGCATCTTACCTATTTTGTCTTAATAACAAACCTAAGAGGAACATGTTATTATCATCCCCATTTTAGAGGTGAGGAAACTTGCTCAGTGCTTAACATGCTAAAGCAGAATTTGGACTGAGACAGTGTAAAACTGTAGCATGGAGAGATATTTTGATAATTCTCACTCCAGAAGAATTACAATTGTCCTCCATTGCACATATACACATACATGGCTGAATCACTTTGCTGTACACCTGAAAATGACACAACAGTGTAACCTGACTAGACTTTAAAAGTATAATAAATAAAAATAAAATTGTGTTCCAGAAAACACAGGAATCTTTCTGGGAGGAAATTCTACTGCTAAGAAATATGAGGTTCTCTATTTCTTCTCAGAACATGAGGTCCATATTGCAAAATTCATGCTTAAATTGAAGAAAGTAGAGAAAACCACTAGGTCATCCAGCTTTGTGAAGTGAAAGTGGCTCAGTCATTTCCCACTCTTTGTGACCCTATGGACTACACAGCCCATGGAATTCTCCAGGCCAGAATACTGGAGTGGGTTGCTATTCCCTTCTCCAGAGGATCTTCCCAACCCAGGGATCGAGTCCAGGTTTCCTGTGTCTCCTGCACTGGCAGGTAGATTCTTTACCAGCTGAACCAGCAGGGAAGCCCAAGAATATGGGAGTGGGTAGCCTAGTCCCTTCTCTAGTGAATCTTCCCAACCCAAGAATCAAACCAAGGTCTCCTGCATTTTGGGGGATTCTTTACCAGCTGAGCTACCAGGAAATCCCTAAGTCAAATCCCTTATGATTATACAGTGAAGGTGACAAATAGATTCAAAGGACTAGATCTGGTAGACAGAGTGCCTGAAGAACTATGGATGGAGGTTTGTAGCATTGTACGGGAGGTGGTGACCAAAACCATCCCAAAGAAAAAGAAAGGCAAGAAGCAAAGTGGTTGTCTGAGGAGGCTTTACAAATAACTGAGGAAAGAAAAAAGTGAAAGGCAAGGGAGAAAAGGAGAGATAAACCAACTGAATGCAGAGTACCAAGGAATAGCAAGGAGAGATAATTCAGTCGCTCAGTTGTGTCCGACTCTCTGCGACCCCATGAATCACAGCACTCCAGGACTCCCTGTCCATCACCAACTCCCGGAGTTCACTCAAACTCATGTCCACAGAGTCGGTGATGCCATCCAGCCATCTCATCCTCTGTCAACCCCTTCTCCTCCCGCCCCCAACCTTTCCCAGCATCAGAGTCTTTTCCAGTGAGTCAACTCGTCGCATGAGGTGGCCAAAGTATTGGAGTTTCAGCTTTAGCATCAGTCCTTCCAATGAACACCCAGGATTGATCTCCTTTAGAATGGACTGGTTGGATCTCCTTGCAGTCCAAGGGACTCTCAAGAGTCTTCTCCAACACCACAGTTCAAAAGCATCAATTCTTGGGAGATCAGCTTTCTTCACAGTCCAACTCTCATATCCATACGTGACCACTGGAAAAACCATTGCCTTGACTAGACGGACCTTGGTTGGCAAAGTAATGTCTCTGCTTTTTCGTATGCTATCTAGGTTGGTCAAAACTTTCCTTCCAAGGAGTAAGCATTCTTTTAATTTCATGGCTGCAATCAGCATCCACAGTGATTTTGGAGCCCCCAAAAATAAATCTGACACTGTTTCCACTGTTTCCCCATCTATTTCCCATGAAGTGATGGGACCAGATAAGGAGGCCTAAATGAACAGTGCAAAGAAATAGAGGAAAACAATAGAATTGGAAAGATTAGAGATCTTTTTAAGAAAATTGGAGATATCAAGGGATATTTCAAGATGCAAGATACTTCATGCATGGATAGGCATGATAGAGGACAGAAACAGTAAGGGTCTAACAGAAGCAGAAGAAATTAAGAGATGGCAAGAATACACAGAAGAACAAACAAAAATGGTCTTATTGATCTGGATAATCATGATGATGTATTCATTCACCTAGAGTCAGACATCCTGGAGTGTGACATTAAGTGGACCTTAGGAAGGATTATTATGAACAAAGTTTGTGGAAGTGATGGAATTCTAGCTGAGCCATTTCGAATCCTAAAAGATGATGCTGTTAAAGTGCTGCACTCAATATGCCAGCAAATTTGGAAAAGTCAGCAGTGGGCACAGGACTGGAAAATGTCAGTTTTCATTCCAATCCCAAAGAAAGGCAATATTAAAGAATGTTCAAACTATTGTATAATTGCACTCATTTCACATGCTAGCAAAATCCTTCAAGCTAACCTTCAGCGGTATGTGAACTGAGAACTTCCAGATATACTAGTTGGATTTAGAAAAGGTAAAGGAACCAGGGATCAAATTGTCAATATCTGTTGGATCATAGAGAAAGCAAGGGAATTCCAGAAAAAAACATCTACTTCTACTTCATTGACTACCCTATAGCCCTTGACTCTGGATCACAGCAACTTGGGGAATATTGTTAAAGAGATGGGAATACCAGACCACCTTACTTGCCTCCTGAGAAACCTGTATGCAACTCCAGCAGCAACAGTTAGAACTGGACATGTAACAACAGACTGTTTCAAAATTGGGAAAGGAGTATGTCAAGGCTGTTTATTGTCACCCTGCTTATTTAATTTACATGCAGAGTACATTATGCAAAATGCTGGGCTGAATGAAGCTGGAATCAATATTGCTGGGAGAAATATCAACAACCTCGGATGTACAGATGATACCATTTTAATGGCAGGAAGTGAAGAGGAACTAAAGAGTCTCTTGATGTGGGTGAAAGAGGAGAGTCGAAAGGTTGGTTTAAAACTCAGCATTAAAAAAGTGATAATCATGGCATCTGGTCCCATCATTTCATGGCAAATAGATAGGGAAACAATGGAAACAGTGACAGACTTTATTTTCTTGGGCTCCAAAATCATTGCAGACAGTGACTGCAGCCATGAAATTAAGACGCTTGCTGCTTGGAAGGAAAGCTATGACAAACCTACACAGCATGTTAAAAAGCAGAGACATCACTTTGGTGACAAAGGTGCATGTAGTCAAAGCTACAGTTTATACAGTAGTCATGTATGAATGTGAGAGTTGGACCATAAAGAAGGCTGAACACTGAAGAACTGATGCTTTCAAACTGTAGTGCTGGAGAAGCCTCTTGAGAGTCCCTTGGACTACAAGGAGATCAGAACAGTTGATCCTAAAAGAAATCAACTCTGAATATTCATTTGAAGGACTGATGCTGAAGATGAAGCTCCAATACTTTGGCCACCTGATGTGAAGAGCTGACCCATTGGAAAAGAGCCTGAAGCTGGGAAAGACTGAGGGGAGGATGAGAAGGCACTGCAGAGGATGAGGTGGTTAGACAGCATCACTGAGTCAATGGACATGAATTTTTGAGAAATCCAGGAGATAGTGAAGGACAGAGGAGTCTGGTGTGCTGCAGTCCACGGGGTTGCAGAGTTGGACACATCTTAGCGACTGAACAACAACAAATTTCTTCTCTAAAGGGGATTTTGCATTTTGTCTTATCTCAAGTTCCTCTTCTCCACTCTGGCCTATGTAAGGAGGGGTCACTATAGATAAGATCAGCCACATACCCTCCTTCAATAGTCAGGAGCGTAGAAGTGGCCAGAACTGGGTGAGCTCACATAGAGGCTTTCTTTTTCTCTTCTGTGTTCAGGCACTCTTTTCTTATTCTCCATATCTGGGTATCCTTCCAGCTGAGGGCCACTGGACACCTTTCCTCGCTCTTCCTGCAGAGGTACTGGTGAGAGATGTGGAATTTTGGCCAAATCAATCAGATTGGTATCGTGCAAGGCCCTGTGGGGCTGCTGGGCACAAGGCCTTTGCAACCTCCAATTCTTTGATTATAGGAAACAGCCTTCTTTCAACCTCCATGACCTTCCCTGAATTCCAATGGGCAGATTCACGCAGTTGTGAACTAGGGAAAGGAGGGGATGAGAGACCAGGGAGACACTAACAGTCAAAAGCAGCCTTGGGGCGAGGTTCTGTTTTCCCATCAATGGATACACACAACAGTATCTTAAAGCTGTTCTCCAGATTCTGAAACCCCCTCCAGGTGAGATAAGTTAACAAATGGTGGTATGTTTGCTGCCCACAAGTATGCAGACCCCAAAGCAGTTCATTGGTCCTGAAGGTTGATGATGTTGACTCCTACTTACCTCACTCACCGACCCATCGGAAGAATGTCCATGAGCTGATCAGGACCTCTTTTACTATAAAACATGTCACTATCTTCCCCTAGTTGGTACATTTGATTTTGAGGGCATGAAGCAGTTATGCCCCTTTTTGCCTGGCAAAACGATAAAGCCATCCTTTTCTACTTCACCCAAAACTCTGTCTCTGAGATTTGATTTGGCATTAATGTACAGAGAAGCTGAGCTTTTCTCCTCAGATAAGAATGGACACATACTCTACTTCAACAGTCCAGGTTTGTTGAAGTTGTCAGAATTTGGTGAGGTCATACAGAGGCTTTTTTCTTCTCCATGTTCAGGTGGAATCAAGACTTCCAGGAGAAATATCAGAAAGCAAAGAAGAACTAAAGAGCCTCTTAATGAAGGTGAAAGAGGAGAGTGAAAAAGCTGGCTTAAGACTCAATATTCAAAAAACTAAGATCATGGCATCCAGTCCCATCACTTCATGGCAAATAGTTGGGGAAACAGTGGAAACAGTGGCAAACTTTATTTTCTTGGGCTCTAAAATCACTGCAGATGGTGACTGTAGCCATGAAATTAAAAGACGTTTGCTCCTTGGAAGAGAAGCTTTGACAAACCTAGACAGCATATTAAAAAGCAGAGATGTTACTTTGCCCACAAAGGTCCATATAGTCAAAGCTATGGTTTTTCCAGTAGTCATGTATGGATGTGAGGTTTGGACCATAAAGAAGGCAGAGTGTCAAAGAATTGGTGCTTTTGAACTGTGATGTTGGAGAAGACTCTTGAGATTCCCTTGGACTGCAAGGAGATCCAACCAGTCCATCTTAAAGGAAATAAGTTCTGGATATTCATTGGAAAGACTGATGCTGAAGCTGAAACTCCAACATTTTGGCCACTAGATGTGAAGAGCCGACTCATTGGAAAAGACCCTGAATCTGGAAAAGACTGAAGGAAGGAGGAGAAGGGGATGACAGAGGATGAGATGGTTGGATGGCAACACCGACTCAACAGACAGGAGTTTGAGCAAACTCCAGGAGATGATGAAGACAGGTATGCTGCAGTCCACGGGATCGCAAAGGGTCAGACACGACTGAGTGACTGAACAATATGCTCTTCTCCAGATCTGGGAATTCTTCCAGCTAAGGGCAGCTGGATACCTCTCCCCATTCCATGCAGCCTTCTACCCCAGAGGTGCTGGTGGGAGATGTGGTATTTTGTCCAAAGCAGCTGTTCCCATGATCATATGTTATGTGTCTTTAGCTCACCTCAAAGTGCTATTCAATGCAGAGCAAGGACTTGATTGGGGTTTGAATATCAGTGCTATAGTGGTTTTCTCTGCTGCTTATATTAATAGAAAGAAAGGTTCTTATTGGTAAAGGCTTACTCTTCCCAGTAGCCCCCAAAGAGGGCGCTCTAGGCAATTCCCCACCCCTTCCTAACATGACCTTGTCTTCTTGTGGACCAAGATGCTCCACCCACCCTGCTGTTCTTGGAAGCCAAGCCCCCTTTCATCTGTATAAGTTCCACATCCCTGGGATAGAGCGATTGCAGAAACTGCCTTCTTTCTCAGAGACCAGGCTAGAGACCCAGGTAAGCAGCCCAAGAAGTGGTCTCAGGAGCTGCTTCTGCTTGAGCATTTGAGAAGGGAGATCCAGGGTGAGTGAGACTAGCCTGAGAATCGGGCTGGGCAGACAGGGGCAGGGAGCAGAGCTGTGGTCGGGAATGGAGCATGCAGGCTGCAGAGAGCCCACGGGGCTGGAGAAGGAGAAGCCTCCAGGTTGGGGGAGGCTCAATTCTCTCTTAGGAGGCCAATGGCATCCTTTATGGTGTGGTGTCAGACACAGGACAGAGTTTCCCTTGTGCTGGAGGACAACAGGGCTCTGTCAACCGTGATCCTGGATGAATACTGGTGGCTATCTCAGGGAAGTCTGCAGTCCATGGTGTCACAAAGAGTCAGACACAACTGAGCAATTGAACAAAAACAGCAATCTCAAGGATACAATGTGTCTTATTCAAAATCTGGCATATTTATTTGATGATTTTTTCAAAAGAAACATCTAACTTACCACGTAAATGCTGGGTACAAAGGTATTTTATTTTTCAAATGTATTTCATATCAAAAGACTTTCTGTATTCAAAGACAAGACTGCTAGGATTTTAGGTCATTTCTGGGGTCACCACCCAGAGGGGTGGACAACCCCTCTGTAGGGAGTGGGAGTCAAATGTTTGTGGGAAGAGTATATGTGAGTGTCTCCTTAGAAAAACTCTTAGGAGGACGGACATCTTTCCTGTTGACTGTAAGCCAGGGAGGCTACAGGTGGGAGCTGGGGTTCTCTTGCTAAGGCGATCCTTTTCCTCCTCTGCCCTTCTTCCCTGGCAGGTTTCTCCGGGGGAGTGAGGTCATCATGGCTCTGAAGTCCCTGGTCCTGTTGTCACTGTTGGTCCTGGTGCTGCTGCTGGTGCGGGTCCAGCCTTCCCTGGGCAAGGAATCTGCGGCCGCCAAGTTCCGGAGGCAGCACATGGACTCTGGCGGCTCGTCCAGCAACAACTCCTACTACTGCAACCAGATGATGAAGCGCCGGAGGATGACACATGGACGATGCAAGCCGGTGAACACCTTTGTGCACGAGTCCCTGGACGATGTCAAGGCTGTGTGCTCCCAGAAAAACATCACCTGTAAGAATGGGCAGCCCAACTGCCACCAGAGCAACTCCACCATGAACATCACAGACTGCCGTGAGACAGGCAGCTCTAAGTACCCCAACTGTGCCTATAATACCACCCAGAAGCAGAAATACATCATCGTGGCTTGTGAGGGAAAACCGTATGTGCCAGTCCACTTTGATGGTGCGGTGCTCTTAAATGCCACAGCCCTACCCTCACTGCCACCTCCACACAAGCACAGGCTTCTCTGGCTTGAGGGCAATAACTCAAGTTAGGTTTCTGATTCAACACACACACGTATAACCACATGATTCCCTGACCTGAGGGTGATAACTCAAGCAAGTTAGGGCTCCTATCCAACCCACACATGCACCCCTGGCCTGAGTCTTTCCCCTGTGTGTTTTGGGGGGTGAGAAGTGGATTGTGAGATGGGACCCATATTAACCAAATCACTGCTTCTTTCAATAAAAGACACTTGCAACCACCTGAGTTCCTGATGCTGCCCCCACTTGGGTACTGTTTGTGTGATTGCTGTCTTGCCAGGAGTGAGACGTGTGAATGCAGTTATCTGCACTGAGAGGGAATGGAATTCTTAAATACCACCTCTTCTAACTTTTGGTTTTTCACTGCCCTAAGATAATTCGTCTCCTTGTAGGTTTCTTGATGTCCGATATAGTTTTAAATTGTGGGCGATTATAGCTAGTGAGGATCTATAGTCTGGGACACTGTCATGCTGGGTGAGCTGACAGAGGGTGAAACTCACATACAAACATCTCTGACATAGAAGGAACGACTGTGACCCAGGGGAACACCCTGCTCCATCTTGGGATGGGAGGAGGTGAGTGTATGAAATTATGACCTTAAATTTCCATTTTCTTTTTTTTTTGACAGAGCCACTGCTAGGTCCAAAAGGTGGTCCTCTGTTACTTGCAAAGTTAGAACCCTCCATTTAGGAGACTTCAGAGATCATCTAATAGGGGAAAGATAAGTAAATTTCAGCTTGTGGACCAACTCTGAGTGGAAATGCCTGTCTAGAATGTTGTAGAAAAATGTGTAAACAGTGATGTGATGGAGCAGTGGTCTCTACCGAAGGCTCAAGGGAGGTGAGGGTCTATGTGCCACCCGTTGGCCATCCCTGACCGAATGAAACCCCTGCCTTTTACAGGAGGACACCTTGAGTCTTAGAGAGGTTAAGGGACCTACTCCTGGTGGCTGCTAGGTAGTGTCCAACTGAGACCACACCCTGCGTGCCCTGACTTCCCTGTCGTTGCTCTTTCTGCTACTGGAGTCTCCTCAAGGAGGAGATCCCCTAGTCCCCCTCCTTCACTGAGAGCTGTGGAGTCACGGCTTTCTGCGCCTGAGCTGCTGGCGGCTCTCACAAGTTGCCAGTGCACTTGGCTGAGACTGCTTCTCGACTACCCTTGCTTGCATCTGTGGCTTCTGTCAGTGTGTAATCATTTCATATGATCCTCTGTGCACACTTATATCTGGCTCTAAACAAGGTCATAGAACTAGAGAAAGATCCTACTGCCAACCAGTTTGACCAATTCTGTCATTGTGTGTTATTGTTTAGTCGCTAAATTGTGTCTGACTCTTTGTGACCCCATGGACTGTAATCCACCAAACTCTTCTGCCCATGGGATTTCCCAGTCAAGAATACTGAAGTGAGTCACCATTTCCTTTTCCATGGAAATCTTCCAGTTCCAGAGATTGAACCTGTATCTCCTGCATTGCAGGCTGATTCTTTACTGCTGAGACACCCTAGAAAGCCTGTCATTGCATTACTACTGAGTATGCACACACACACACACACACACACACACACGTACTCCTGCAATTCCTTCAGTTAGCCAAAATAATGGGAGATACTTTAAAAAATCAATTCTTTCCTTATTACGTTTCTTTACAAGTTGCTGTCTGTGAAATCCCCCAAACCACAGGTAGTTACCACATAACAATTGTCATAAGAGCAGGGAACAAGTTAACTTTGTGGATTGTATCCTCACTTCAGAAAAGTTGTCAAACTGCATTTGAAGACCTAAATATAAGGATGCCTAACACTATTGCATAGATCCTTGGGAGTGTTGATTAAATGTCTCTTTATAATCGCTGTTATCGGCCGAATTGTGTTCTCCCCAGATTTATATATTCAAGCCCTGACTTGTCAGAAATGTGAGATGCATCTCAGAATATGACTGTATCTGAAGCTGTTGTTCAGTCACTCAGTCGTGTCTGACTCTTTGCGACCCCATGGACTGTACCCACCATGCTCCTCTGTCCATGGGATTCTCCAGGCAAGAATACTGAGGTCAGAGGACCTTAATCCAATGTGACTGGTGTCCTTATGAAAAGAGGAAATTTGCACACAGAGAGACTACACCAGGGGTGCCAGACTGCTGTGGCAGGTCATTGTCCCAGTCAGAAAGACAGGAAGTTGAGAGCTGCCTAGAAAGTGAGCTATTCGAGGATGTCTTTTTCAGAGAGCTAAAAAAACTTTTCTTTAAGCTTGTAATCATTCAAAGAGGAGATGGACCTATTTTATGATGTATTAGGAATTTTTAAAGCCCCTTTTATATGTGTGTTTATATAAACCACACTGAGAGCTAACGCTAATCATTCTTTGTTAAATATTTTAGTTTTCTTGGTTGTTTTTTCCACTCAGCTTAAAGATACTAGTGGCCAGGTCTTTTTCACTTTTCTATAGCTGGTGATTTGCAGGGTGCCAGACAAAGTAGAGTTTGGTAGATTCTATAAACAAAAGTGAGTAAATATAATATCTTATCTTAGTAAATGCTGTGTGTTTTATTTGCAAAGGTAAGTAATTTGCACAGGTAGTAAATGACTGTACTGAAATTGTTTTTTTTTAATTTTTATTTTGAAATAATTTTAGAGGTACCGAACAGTTGCAAAAATGATACAAAGAATTCCTGTATATCATTTGTCTATATTCTCTAAACTATAATTTTTTTCCTATTTGTTTTATTAGTCATATATTTATATAAAGCTATATAGTTTTTTTTCTGAATGTTTGAGAGTATATGATAGACACATTGCCCCTTTCCTAAGTACTTCGCTATACACTTCCTAAAAATAAGGTCACTCTTTTTACAAGGGATTAAGAAGTATACTTATCAAAATCAGGAAATTTGAATTGAAACTAGTATTATCTAATACTCAGACTATTCAACTTTCATCAATTGCTGCACTAGCATATTTTACAACAAAAATGCTTTGTTTCCTTTACAACAAAGGAAAAAAGTTTTATTCTTTCAGGATCCCATCCAGGCTCATACCATGGATCTAGTCAGGCCTGTGTAGTCTCTTTTAATATGTGTTTCCTTTAATTCAGTCTTTGCCTTTCATGATTGTGATGTTTTGATGCATAGGGCCTAGAGGAGCTACTCCACGTTCAAGGTCAGGAGGGGCGGCCTTGAGGAGATACCCCTCGTCCAAGGTAAGGTACAGCGGCTGCACTTTGCTAGAGCGGCTGTGAAGAGATTTTCCACGACCAAGGTAAGAGAAACCCAAATAAGACAGTAGGTATTGCCAGGGGGCACCAGAGGGCAGACAAACTGAAATCATAATCACAGGAAACTAGTTGATCTGATCACATGGACCACAGCCGAATGTGGCCCACTGGAGAAGGGAATGGCAAACCACTTCAGTATACTTGCCTTGAGAACCCCATGAACAGTAACAAAGGGCAAAATGATAGGCTACTGAATGAGGAATTCCCCAGGTCAGTAGGTGCCCAGTATGCTACTGGAGCTCAGTGGAGAAGTAACTCTAGAAGGAATAAAGGGATGGAGCAAAAGCAAAACCAATACCCAGTTGTGGATGTGACCGATGATAGAAGCAAGGTCCGGTGCTGTAAAGAGCAATATTGCATAGGAACCTGGAATGTTAGGTCCATGAATCAAGGCAAATTGGAAGTGGTCAAACAGGAGATGGCAAGAGTGAACATAGACATGCTAGGAATCAGTGAATTAAAATGCACTGGAATGGGTGAATTTAACTCAGATGACCATTATATCTACTACTGTGGGCAGGAATCCCTTAGAAGAAATGGAGTAGCCATCATGGTCAACAAAAGAGTCTGAAATGCAGTACTTGGATGCAATATTAAAAATGACAGAATGCTTTCTGTTCATTTCCAAGGCAAACCATTCAATATTACAGTAATCCAGGCCTATGCCCCAACCAGTAACGCTGAAGAAGCTGAAGTTGAAAGGTTCTATGAAGAACCTACAAGACCTTTTAGAACTAACACCCAAAAAAGATGTCCTTTTCATTATAGGGGACTGGAATGCAAAAGTAAGAAGTCATGAAACACCTGGAGTAACAGGCAAATTTGGCCTTGGAGCACGGAATGAAGCAGGGCAAAGGCTAATAGCGTTTTGTCAAGAGAACGCACTGGTCATAGCAAACACCCTCTTCCAACAACACAAGAGAAGACTCTACACATGGACATCACCAGATGGTCAACACCGAAATCAGATTGATTATATTCTTTGCAGCCAAAGATGGAGAAGCTCTATACAGTTAGCAAAAACAAGACCAGGAGCTGATGGTGGCTCAGATCATGAACTCCTTATTGCCAAATTCAGACTGAAATTGAAGAAAGTAGGGACCATTCATATATGACCTAAATCAAATCCCTTATGATTATCCAGTGGAAGTGAGAAATAGATTTAAGGGACTAGATCTGATAGACAGAGTGCCTGATGAACTCTGGACGGAGGTTCATGACATTGTACAGGAGACAGGGACCAAGACCATCCCCATGGAAAAGAAATGCAAAAAAGCAAAATGGCTGTCTGAAGAGGCCTTACAAATAGCTATGAAAAGAAGAGAAGAGAAAAGCAAAGGAGAAAAGGAAAGATATAAGCATCTGAATGCAGAGTTCCAAAGAATAGCAAGGAGAGATAAGAGAGCCTTCCTCAGTGATCAATGCAAAGAAATAGAGGAAAACAACAGAATAGGAAAAACAAGAGATCTCTTCAAGAAAATTAGAGATTCCAAGGGAACATTTCATGCAAAGATGGGCTCGATAAAGGACAGAAATGGTATGGACCTAACAGAAGCAGAAGATATTAAGAAGAGGTGGCAAGAATACACAGAAGAACTGTACAAAAAAGATCTTCGAGACCAAGATAGTCACGATAACGTGATCACTGACCTAGAGCCAGACATCTTGGAATGTGAAGTCAGGTGGGCCTTAGAAAGCATCACTACGAACAAAGCTAGTGGAGGTGATGGAATTCCAGTTGAGCTATTTCAAATCTTGAAAGATGATGCTGTGAAAGTGCTGCACTCAATATGCCAGCAGATTTGGAAAACTCAGCAGTGGCCACAGGACTGGAAAAGGTCAGTCTTCATTCCAATCCCAAAGAAAGGGAATGCCAAAGAATGCTCAAACTACCGCACAATTGCACTCATCTCACACGCTAGTAAAGTCATGCTCAAAATTCTCCTAGCCAGGCTTCAGCAATATGTGAACCGTGAAATCCCAGGTATTCAAGCAGGTTTTAGAAAAGGCAGAGGCACCAGAGATCAAATTGTCAACATCTGCTGGATCATGGAGAAAGCAAGAGAGTTCCAGAAGAGCATCTATTTCTGCTTCATTGACTATGCCAAAGCCTTTGACTGTGTGGATCACAATAAACTGTGGAACATTCTGAAAGAGATGGGAATCCCAGACCACCTGACCTGTCTCTTGAGAAACCTGTATGCAGGTCAGGAAGCAACAGTCAAAACTGTACATGGAACAACAGACTGGTTCCAAACAGGAAAAGAAGTGGGTCAAGGCTGTATATTGTCACCTTGCTTATTCAACTTACATGCAGAGTACATCATGAGGAACGCTGGGCTGGAAGAAGCACAAGCTGGAATCAAGATTGCTGGGAGAAATATCAATAACCTCAAATATGCAGATGACACCACCCTTATGGCAGAAAGTGAAGAGGAACTCAAAAGCCTCTTGATGAAAGCGAAAGAGGAGAGTGAAAAGGTTGGCTTGAAGCTCAACATTCAGAAAACGAAGATCATGGCATCTGGTCCTATCACTTCATGGGAAATAGATGGAAAAACAGTGGAAACAGTGTCAGACTTTATTTTTTTGGGCTCCAAAATCACTGCAGATGCTGATTGCAGCCATGAAATTAAAAGACGCTTACTCCTTGGAAGGAAAGTTATGACCAACCTTGATAATATATTAAAAAGCAGAGACATTACTTTGCCAACCAAAGTCCGTCTAGTCAAGGCTATGGTTTTTCCCGTGGTCATGTATGGATGTGAGAGTTGGACTGTGAAGAAAGTTGATCGCCGAAGAATTGATGCTTTTGAACTGTCGTGTTGGAGAAGACTCTTGAGCGTTCTTGTACCGCAAGGAGATCCAACCAGTCCATTCTAAGGGAGATCGATCCTGGGTGTTCATTGGAAGGACTGATGCTAAAGCTGAAACTCCAATACTTTGGCCACCTCATGGGACAAGTTGACTCACTGGAAAAGACTCTGATGCTGGGAGGGATTGGGGGTGGGAGGAGAAGGGGACGACGGAGAATGAGATGGCTGGATGGCATCACCGACTCTGTGGACATGAGTTTGAGTGAGCTCCGGGAGTTGGTGATGGACAGGGAGGCCTGGCGTGCTGTGATTCATTGGGTCGCGGAGTGTCAGACACGACTGAGCGACTGAACTGCACTAAACTGAACTTTACAAAATGTCTTTAAGTTTGGACTTGTCTAATTATTTCCTTCATGATTAGATTTTGCTTATGCTTTCAGTGTTTTTTATTTTTTGGAAACTCACTTGTGTCAGGCCTTGTACTAGAATCTGAGGATCTAAAGATGCAAGCAACATCTTTTTAGTCTTCATGACAATGTTGCGCTATTTCATACCCATGAGATTGGCAAAACGCAGAAGCACGATACTCTCATGTTTTGCCAGAGACAGGACATTGGGACATCAAAACACACATACCATAGTTTCTGGTGAGAGAGTCAAATTATACAATCAATGTTTCAGTTACATCTGTGTAACAAATTACCCCAAAACTTGGTGGTACAAGACAATCATTTCTTATGCTCCCAATGATCCAAGAGTTCAGATACAGAGGGGGAAGCTTGTCTCTGTCCCAATGTCTGAGGCTGCAGCTGGGAGACTCTGAGGTTCAGAGCTCATATACCCACATGTTTTTGAGTGGTTCATGTTGCGTGATACCTTAGCTGGACCTGCTGGCTAGAACACTTACACGAGGCCTCCATGTGGCACCATCTTCCTCACAACCTGATGATTGGGTCCAAGTGTGGGTGTCCCACAACAGAGAGGGAAAACCAGGCAGAAGTTGTCTCACTTGTTATGACCTGGCTTTTTATTTATTTATTTTTGAACTTTTTATTTTGTATTGGGGTATAGCCGATTAACAATGTTGTGATATTTGCGGGTGAACAGTGAAGGGACTCAGCCGTACATATATGTGTATCCATTCTCCCCCAACCCCTACCATCCAGGCTGCCACACAACACTGTGCAGAGTTCCATGTGCTATACAGTAGGTCCTTGTTGGTTATCCATTTGAAATATAGCCATGTGTTCATGACCTGCCCAAACTTCCTAACTTTTCTTCCCCCCCAGCAAACTGAAGTTCATTCTCTAAGTCTGTGAGTCTCTTTTTGTTTTGTAAGTAAACTCATTTGTATCATTTCTTTTTAGATGTCACAATAAGGGATGTCATATAATATTTTTCCTTCTCTGTCTGACTTCACTCAGTATGACTCTCTCTAGGTCCATCCATGTTGCTGCAAATGGCATTACTTCATTTTTTTAAATGACTGAGTAATATTCCATTGTATATATGTATGTACCACATTTTCTTTATCCATTAGTCATCAATGAGTATTTATTAAAAAGTTGCTTCCATGTCTTGGTTATTGTAAACAGTGCTGAAATGAACATTGAGGTACATGTATACTTTTGGATCAATTTTTTTCTCTGAATATATGCCCGGGAGTGGAATTGCAGGATCACATGGTAGCTCTATTTTTAGTTTTATTTATTTATTTTTGACTTCACTGTGTCTTTGTTGCTGCATGTGAGCTTTCTCTAGTTGTCGGAAGTGGGGGCTACTGATAGTTGTGGTGTGAGAGCTTCTCATTGCAGATGCTTCTCTTGTTGCAGAACATGGGCTCTAGGGCCTGCCAGTTTCAGTAGCTGCTGCTGGTGGGCTCAGTAATTGTGGCCCATTGGCTTAGTTGCCCCAAAGCATGTGGAATCTTGCTGGACAAGGGATGGAACCCATGTCCCCTGCATTGGCTGGTGGATTCTCAACCCCTGGACCATCAAGGAAGTCCATGGCCTGGCTTTGGAAGTCAGACAGTATTACTTTCACCCCATTCTATTCACTAGGAGGGGTTTTCTAAGACTAACTCATACTCAAGGAAAGGGAAGATTTTGATAGAGAAGAGTCAGTATCACACTATAAGTGTATGTAGAATGGGATATGTTGATATGGACGTCTTTGAAAAATACAATCCGTTACAATCAGTTTGTGCACAAAGAAGAATAAAGATCAAAATGGCAACTGACTCCAGTATTCTTGCCTGGAGAATCCCATGGACAGAGGGGCTGGCGGGCTTCAGTCTGTGGGGTTGCAAAGAGTCGGACACAACATAGAGACTAAACAACAACATCACCCAGTTATACGAGGATTAAGTAGCAACCCACTACAATTGCTGACTGACAGGGTACCCTGTGGGGGACTGAGGATGATAAACAAGATAAGGCACTCTGTGCTCTGAATGACAGGCCTTTGGATGGTTACAGGTGTATCTCAGGAACAATTTCAATGACTCCAGATTCTTGCAGTTTCCCATACATAAAACTCACTAAAATCACTAACTTGAGATGTCTGTTCTTTGTGATTAGCCATAATTTTTTTCAACCAAGATGTATGCTTGACTGTCTGTATTCCCTAGCTATAAAATCACGAATAAATTGGCTCCTCCCCTGCCTCTTTGGAGCAGTTACTCAGAGCTAACTGAGGAGCTGTCTCCCAGGCTCTAGTACTCAGTAAAATCATGAATACAACTTAAGCTCACAATTCTTATGCTGCTTTTTTTTTCATTGACAAGTTTGGAGAAAATATGGCAAAATTTGGTAAAAGTAAAAATAGCTCTTGGTAAAAATTTTCCCACCTGTGTGCACAGAGAAATGTACAAAGATATCATTGAAACACTGCTTATTAGAGTGGAAATTTGGGAACGTTCCAAATATCCATGAACAAACTATTGATAAATAAATAATGGTTTGTTAATACAAAGAAACAATAGATCAGGAAAAATAAAAGAACAAGAAAGATACATTTTAATATATATGAATGATGAGTTCCAAGTTTCTTTCTGAGGTTTAGTTTTATTGTTTCCGTGGAGCTGAAGGCCTGACACACAAAATGGCCTCCAACATTTAGCCCTTTGGTCAATTTGGGCATGTAATACTGTTTCTTCCTTGTTGAATTGCTAGATCAGACTGTTTCTTATGACTTCTTTCCTCTTCACATCACTCATAAGGACCTCTATACATTTCCTGAACAATTCATAAGCGTCTGTGTCTTCAGAAGAGAAATAATCCAAAATTTGGAAATGAACAAAAGAGATTTCAGTTCAGTTCAGTTGCTCAGTCATGTCCGACTCTTTGTGACCCCATGAACCGCAGTACACCAGGCCTCGCTATCCATCACCAACTGCCGGAGTCTACCCAAACCCATGTCCATAGAGTCGGTGATACCATCCAACCATCTCATCCTCTGTTGTCCCCTTCTCTTTCTGCCCTCAATCTTTCCCAGCATCAGGGTCTTTTCAAATGAGTCAGCTCTTCGCATGAGGTGGCCAAAGTATTGGAGTTTCAGCTTCAGCATCAGCCCTTCCAATGAATACCCAGGACTGATCTCCTTTACAATGAACTGGTTGGATCTCCTTGCAGTCCAAGGGACTCTCAAGAGTCTTCTCCAACACCACTGTGCAAAAGAATCAAGTCTTCGGCACTCAACTTTCTTTATAGTCCAACTCTCACATCCACACATGACCACTGGAAAAACCATAGCCTTGACTAGATGGACCTTTGTTGACAAAGTAATGTTTCTGCTTTTTAATATGCTATCTAGGTTGGTCATAACTTTCCTTCCAAGGAGTAAGCGTTTTTTAATTTCATGGCTGCAATCACCATCTGCAGTGATTGTTCAGTTCAGTTGCTCAGTCGTGTCCGACTCTCCGCGACCCCATGAATCACAGCACGCCAGGCCTCCCTGCAGTGATTGTGGAACCCCCCAAAATAAAGTCAGCCACTGTTTCCACTGTTTCCCCATCTATTTACCATGAAGTGATGGGACTGGATGCCATGATCTTAGTTTTCTGAATGTTGAGCTTTAAGTCAACTTTTTCACTCTCCTCTTTCACTTTCATCAAGAGGCTCTTTAGTTCTTTTTCACTTTCTGCCGTAAGGGTGGTGTCATCTGCATATCTGAGAGTCTTTTCATTTAGTACCAGGATTTGTCTAGCAGACCCACTAGGGATGCTGTTCATAGTTTCTGTACACTATGAAGGTGTATACATTTGACTTGCAGAGTAGAAATGTGCTTCTGTAAAACTAATAACATGCATGTCTTTCCTGTTCATAGTGATGCAAATGAATTTTGTCCAGCAGAGAATATCCATTTCTGTAAACCAAAATCACATTTGAACTGTTTTTAGCATGTTACTAATATCCTCATTCAGTTCAGTTCAGTTAAGTTCAGTCACTCAGTCGTGTCCGACTATTTGCGACCCCATGAATCACAGCACGCCAGGCCTCCCTGTCCATCACCAACTCCCGGAGTTCACTCAAACTCATGTCCATCGGTGTTCCTCATCCTCAAGATGAGCTGAATAAAATGGGATTATTTATGAATTTATTCGATGACATGGGTTTTTTTTTAAACTTTTATGATAATCACAGCTTTAACTTTGAAAAATAGCATTCACACTTTTATAAGCATTATTTCTTTTGCCTGGATTTTCCTTTCCAACCTAGTCTGCTTGGTTGCTTCCCCATTTTTCTAGACTGTGCTCAAATATCCTCTTCTCTGAACTTGCCTCTCTGCAGGCACAGAACTCTTCCAGCCCTAATTGTTCAGATCCTGTTAGCACTCACTGGATTCTAATTGTTAAATTATATTGTAGTTATATCAAAGTATAATTGAAGGATAAATTCAGTTAGAAAACATCAGATCTGCTGTCTTGCTCTTCTGCTCTTTGCTCTAGCTCTTCAAAGCAGGCTGGTTTTTATTAACCACACATTTATGTGATAGCTTTCTCTCCTTACTTCTAATTGAGTTAGAATTTCTCTGTGAAGTAAATTGACCTCCAGCTACTCCTAAGAATGCATACTTCACATATCTGGAATGGAACTTTAGAAGCTTTGATGGTTGTCATAAGATGATAAAACCATGATTCTTCAATATTTGTTGGAAGGATTTAAGGATTATAAAATGCAGTAAGTTCACAAAAACAAGAAGGGATAGAAATTTTCTCAGAATACAGAACAAAGGGCAAAGATGGCACAGCAAACCATCTCTCCCTTTTCTCACCATCCTCTCTATCAGCTACTGCTGAGGTGAACTAGAGTGCTGTCCTGGAGCAGAAATAAACTTTGTGTGAGAGTATTTATGGAGTTATTATAAATTTGTTGTGTGTAATATCTTATGAAAATATCTATCTTTGAATAATATCCTTGTTCTAGGTAATGCTGACTCCTAAAATATGGCCTATACAATGTGTATGTGTGTTAGTTGTTGAGTTGTGTCCAACTCTTTCTGACCCCATGGACTATAGCCTGCCAGGCTCCTCTGTCCATGGAATTCTCCAGGCAAGAACACTGGAGTGGGTGGCCATTCCATTCTCCAGGGAATCTTCTCTACCCAGGGATCAAACCTGAGTCTCATTATGTTTCTTGCATTGGCAGGTGGATTCTTTACTGCTAGTGCTACCAAGGAAGCCCCTGGGTATAGGGGTAATAAAATCTGGATAACAAAATCTGAAGTTTTGCTGCTGCTGAGTCACTTCAGTCGTGTCCGACTCTGTGTGACACCATAGACGGAAGCCCACCAGGCTCCCCCGTCCCTGGGATTCTCCAGGCAAGAACACTGGAGTGGGTTGCCATTTCCTTCTCCAGAAGTTTTGTCAGAGTATCTCTAAATTCAATATAAATTACTTTGGAACCACCAATCCCAGCTGGTAGAATGAGTTTTGATTTTCATCATAGGGGACTGCAATGCAAAAGTAGGAAGTAAAGAGATACATGGAGTAACACGTAAGTTTGGCCTTAGAGTACAAAATGAAGCAGGGCAAAGGCTAACAGAGTTTTGCCAAGAGAATGTACTGGTCAGAGCAAACACACTCTTCCAACAACCCAAGAGACAACTCTACACATAGACATCACCAGGTGGTCAATAATGAAATCAGATTGATTATATTATTTATAGTCAAAGATGAAGAAGCTCTATACAGTCAGCAAAAACAAGACCTGGAGCTAATGGTGGCTCAGATCATCAGCTCCTTATTGCAAACTTCATGCTCAAATTGAAGAAAGTAGGGAAAACCACTATGTCATTCAGGTACGATCTAATGATTATACAATGGATGTGATGAGGAGATTCAAGGAACTAGATCTGGTAGACAGAGTGCCTGAAGAACTATGCATGGAGGTTCATACCATTGTACATCATATGGTGGCTAAAATCATCCTCAAGGAAAAAAAATGAAAAAGGTTGTCTGAGGAGGCCTTACAAATAGCTGAGAAAAGAAAAGAAGCAAAAGGCAAAGGAGAAAGGGAAAGATATATCCAACTGAATGCAGAGTTCCAGAGAATAGCAAGTAGAGATAAGAAAGCCTTCTTAAGTGAACAATGCAAAGAAATAGAGGAAAACAATAGAATGGGAAAGACTAGAGATCTTTCAAGAAAATGAGAGATATCAAGGGAATATTTCATGCAAGGATGGACACAATAACGGACAGAAATGGCAAGGACCTAGCAAAAGCAGAAGACAGTAAGAAGAGGTGGCAAGAGTACACAGAAGAACTATACAAAAAATGCCTTAATGACCCAGATAACCGTGATGGTGTGGTCACTCACCTAGAGCCAGACAGCCTAGAGTGTGAAGTCAAGTGGACCCCAGAAAGCATCACTATGAGCAAATCTAGTGGAGGTGATGGAATTCCAGTTGAGCTATTTCAAATCCTAAAAGATGATGCTGTGAAAGTGCTGAACTCAATATGCCAGCAAATTTGGAAAAGCCAGCAGTGGTCACAGGACTGGAAAAGGTCAGTTTTCATTCCAATTCCAAAGAATGCTAAAATTACCGTACAATTGCACTCATTTCACACGCTACCAAGATTATGCTCAAAATTCTTCAAGCTAGGCTTCAGCAGTACATGAACTGTGAACTTCCAGATGTGCAAGATCAAATTGCCAACATCCGTTGGATCATAGAAAAAGCAAGGGAATTAAAAAAATTCTGCTTCACTGACTATGCTAAAGTCTTTGACTATGTGAATCACAACAAACTGAAATATTCTTAAAGAGATAAGAATACGTGACCACCTTACCTGTCCTGAGAAACCTGTATGCAGGCCAAGAAGCAACAGTTAGAACTGGACATGGAACAATGGCCTGTTTCAAAACTGGGAAAGGATTATGTCAAGGCAGTATATTGTCACCTTGCTTGTTTAATTTCTATGAAGAGTACATCAGGCTAAATGCCCAGCTGGTTGACTCATAAGCAGGGAATCAATATTGCTGGGAGAAATGTCAACAACCTCAGATATGCAAATCATACCACTTTAATGGCAGAAAGTGAAGAGGAACAAAAGAGCCTCTTGATGAAGGTGAAAGAAGAGAGTGAAAAAGCTGGCTTAAAATTCAGCATTCAGTGATCATGTGTTTGGCACTCAGGCAGAAGTCTCTGATAGCTGCTTTGGGATGAGGAACTTGCTGAGCATTGCTGGAGAAAGCAGATGGGTCTTATCGCAGCTTTGGAAGCAGAAGTTGTAGGTTAGCTAAACTCAACATTCACATGATTGGGAAATCTGGAAGTCACTTCCCTGTCAGAGCCAAGTTCAAGGTGGCAGAAGAAACAGTGTGGGTTCCCAGAAATCTATAAAGAAAAACAAAGAATCTAGGGTTCAGGTTCTTTGGGGGAAAAGTGGAACAAGAGCTTCAGTAATTAACAAAGTAGGCCTGGCAGTCTTTTAGAGGGTCCGATGTTTTGCAGAGGATTGGCTTTGGCAGAAATCACACTGCATGTGCCTCAGGCCATTTGATATAACACTATCTGTTTACAGAAGACTGATATCCTAGCAATAAAACCCATGACCTGAGAAATGGAGTTCACTTTGCTTGCTCAGGTCAGAGTGCTACATGAATGCAGCACAAATACTAAGAAGTAGAGATTGTAGATTGGTAGAAAGGAATAAAAGAGATCAGCACTTAATACCCAATTAAACAGCCAGCCAAAGACAGCCAGGAAAAAAACAAACCACAGCATTAATAAAATGAAGATCATGGCATCTGGTCCCATCACTTCACAGGAAATAGAAGGGGAAAAAGTGGAAACAGTGACAGATTACATTTTCTTGGGCTCCCAAATCACTGTGGATGGTGCCTGCAGTGACAAAATTAAAAGTCGCTTGCTCCTTAGAAGAAAAGCTATGACAAACCTAGACAGCATACTAGAAAGCAGAGACATCATCTTGCTAACAAAGGTCCGGTAGTTATATATGGATGTGTGAGTTGGACCATAGAGAAAGCTGAGTGCTGAAGAATGGATGCTTTCAAATTGTGGTGCTGGAGAAGACTCTTGAGAGTCCCTTGGACTGCAAGGAGATCAAGCCAGTCATCCTAAAGGAAATAAACCCTAAATATTCATTGGAAGGACTAAAGCCGAAGCTGAAGCTCCAATACTTTGACTACCTGATGTGAAGAGCTGACTCGTTGGAAAAGACCCTGATGCTGGGAAACATTGAAGGTGGAAGGAGAAGGGGACAACAGAGGATGAAATAATGGCATCACAGACTCAATGGACATGAGTTAGAGCAAACTCGGGGAGATAGTGAAGGACGGGAAAACCTAGTGTGCTGCAGTCCCTCGGGTTGCAAAGAGTTGGATAGGACTTAGAGAGTGAACAACAGCAACAATGGTATTTTTGATAGTTATGTACATGTGTGTGGTATTTATACCACAGCCACTAGACCAATGACTGTAAACTTCTCTGAAAATTGGATGAAAGCCATTTGACTTGCTGTCCCCAAATGGAAACATATCAAGAATTTATAATTTCAGTGGATTTATGGACTTCTTGAAGTCCTCAGGTTAGAAGAAATTGTTTTAGGGAACTTGACTCCCTGCAGGAAACTGGCTTTTTCATCCATCTATCATGATTGCTTAGCACAGCATTTATCACATAGTAGACATTCTACAGAGCTGTTGGATAAGTGAAAGCATGAATGAGTGAGAAACATTAATTAAATGAGAAACATTTAAACCATGCAAACTAGCATATGTGAAAGTCTTAATGGCAACTTTTTGGGACCCCATGGACTGTATAGGCTGCCAGGCTCCTCCGTCCATGGAATTCTCCAGGCAAGAATACTGAAGGGGGTTAGCCATTCCCTTCTCCAGGGGATCTTCCCTACCCAAGGATTGAACATGGGTTTCCCGCAGGCAGACTCTTTATCGTCTGAACCACTAGTGAAACTCACAAGGTAACATACGCTAAGTCCCAAATGCATGGTACAAATGAGTTAGGAGGAAGGGATCATCATGAATAGAAGGCTAGCAGCTTCTCAGTGGCTGTGGGACTGAGCTGGGATGTAAACAAAGGGCAGATTGTCACCAAGTAGCAACAAGTAAGAAAGAAGTTTCAGTGGCTGAAATGTGTATGACATATTCCTGGAACTGTAAGTGACTACTATTAAGAGAACAAGTAAAGTGAAACTTTAGGAGATGAGCCTAGCGAGGTGGGGAGGGTAGATTATGAAGATAATGTGCTTGAAACTGAGCAGAATCCTACAGGACCCTCCAGGTACAAAAGTCTTTCTGTTTTTTGTTTGTAGGCCTTCCCCTTTTCCAAAGAGCTGATGCAGCCGGTTACTAATTAGAGAAGTGGGGAAATGCAGAAATGAAGGAAAAGTGGTCAGGAAACAAAAATAGTGCAGAGAAAAAGCAGAGTCGTAGTTCCTCTTCAAGGGGTATAATAACAGTATATTTTTGAGTTCTTTTACAGGAAATAAGGCCCCCGCCCAGGGGGAGGATTGTAACTTCAAGTGAGCACAAGAGTCCTGGGTTCTTGTATTGCCTCACCACCAACCAATCAGAAGAAACTCATACACTGTGCAGCCCTCACCCCAAATTTTGCCTTTAAAAACTCTTCCCTGGAAACCATTAGTGATTTCAGGTCTTTTGAGCATGAACCACCTGTTCTCCTTGCTTGCCTCTGCAATGAACCTTTTTCTGCTCCAAACTATGATGTTTTGGCACAGTTGGCATCACAGTGCATCATGCATACTAATTTGGTTTTGACAAAGTGCTGCGTAAAAACAGTTAATGTTTCCTGTAGGATAGGCACTTAGTATGCATAGCGATCTCTGAATCTAGATTTTATGATCATGCTGGTGATTGTGAGGATCACAAACTTTGTAGATAGAGTTTATCCATTTTGGTGTTTTTGTTTGCAAGCAACACAAAACAATTTGAGGGGGGAAATTTTAAGTGGTAGAGAAAGCACACAGCCCAGATTGGGATTCAAACTCACTGTCTTTTAATTGAGATCACACACCTGATCTCAGGACTTACTGAAGCTCAGGTTCTCTATGCCTCAGGGCAGAAAGAATTCAGTGAGAGACAAAGTGATAGGTAAGAAGTGGATTTAATTAGAGATACACACATTCCATAGACAGAAGGTCTGTCTCAAAAGGTGAGAACAGCCTTGGGAAGAAAAAGCAAACTCCACAGAGAGTGTGGGCTGTCTCCGAAGAGGGCAAAAGGCCCCAAAACATGGGGTGGTTGGTTTTTATGGGCTAGGTAATTCCATAGGCTAAGGATTGGGAGGATTATGCCAACCATTTCAGAGAAGAGGTGGAGATTTCCAGGAATTGGACCACTGCTTTTTTTTTTTTTTAAACTTATATGGTTAGCCTTCAAATTGTCATGGCACCTTTGGTATGTATTTGGATACTAAAGTATTACAATGAGTGTATAATGAGGCTCAAAGTCTACTGGAAGTCAAATCTGCCATCATGGACCTAGTTGGTGCTAAACAGTTTATGTCATATCCTCTAGGGCTTATGTCATTCTTTCAGAGATTGTGTCCTGGCCCCTTCTCTCTGGTTTCAATCGTGGGAATGGGGTGGGGATCTATTGGAAGAATCTGGGAGAGATTACAATATGAAAAAAATATAGCAGCAGGATCTGTCTTTGAAAAAGTTGGAACCCAAGAAGCTTGGGTCAAAGGCAGAACAGTGCCAAATGGGCATGAATCCACTTTACGTTTTAAAAAAAAATCCTTGCATCACTACTTGAGATTTAGACTCTGAAGACAGTGTAGGGGAAAAAAAATCTTTTCCATTTTTCTTTCCCAGTTCTCAGTTAGGGTCTCTATAATAAAA
This sequence comes from Moschus berezovskii, assembly GCF_049115385.1. Classification (NCBI taxonomy): domain Eukaryota; kingdom Metazoa; phylum Chordata; class Mammalia; order Artiodactyla; family Moschidae; genus Moschus; species Moschus berezovskii. The sequence continues at coordinate 99,431,143 of NC_142468.1, forward strand.
GATAGAATAACAAGAGAAAAATGGACAGAAGTTTATTAGTGTGACTACCCCACATAGACATAAGAGAAGCTCAGTGATGAGTAACTCAACAAGGTGGCTAGAACTTGGGCTTACATTCTCTCTTTAGCTAAAACAAAGAAAGAAGAATGTGGAGGCAGCAAATTATGGGGAGGTGACCAGGAAAGGTACACTAAACAAGGGTAAGTTTTGTTATGCAGATTTTAGTTGATAAGTGTGTCTTATGATTGGAGTCATTTTTTCCTTCCTGGAAAGAGAAGGAGGCATCCTTACAAATGGAGATTTCCATTGTAATTGTAAATTTCCCTTTTATAGGGTAATCTACACTCTATTTTCAAAGCTTCTCATTTATCTGCTACTTCTCAAAATACTCCTGTGTCAAAGAGGTACATTCTGGTCTCCTATAAGAAAGAGCACAGCTAGCCTACCTTGGATCCTATTACTATGGTTTGACTCAGTAGAGGAGATCAGGACCCTTAATGACAGCCCCACCAATACACACACAAAAAGAGGAAGGATGGTTCCCTAAGGGAAATGAATATTGTTGTTGTTGAGCCTCTAAGTCATGTCTGACTCTTTGTGACCCAACGGACTGTAGGACCCCAGGCTCCTATGACCTCCACTATCTTATGGAGTTTGCTCACATTCATGTCCGTTGAGTCAGTGATGCTATCTAACCAACTCATTCTCTGCTGCCCATTTCTCCTTTTGCCTTAGATCTTCCCAGCATCAGGGTCTTTTCCAATGAGTTGGCTCTTGGCATTAGGTGGTCAAAGTATTGGAGTTTCAGCTTCAGCTTCAGCAACAGTCCTTCCAATGAATATTCAGGATGATTTCCTTTAGGATTGACTGGTTTGATCTCCTTGCTGTCCAAGGGAGTCTCAAGAATCTTCGCCAGCACCACAATTCAAAAGCTCGGTGCCTTCTTTATGATCCAACTCTCACATCTGTACATGACTACTGGAAAAACCATAGCTTTGACTATATGGACCTTTGTGGACAAAGTGATGTCTCTGCTTTTTAATTGTCTAGGTTATATCATAACTTTCCTTCCAAGGAGTGAGCAACTTTTCATTTCATGATTGCAGTCATCATCCACAGTGAATGAATATGCCTCTATCCAAATAGGGGAAGTGGATATGGAAAAGTCTAAGCAACAACACAAGGCTATTGTACTATGTTGACCTGAAACAAATAGGCTGCCAGATATTTCTCCAGCAAAGATAGGTTTATTCAGAATCAGTGTGGGTGCATACTAAGTTGCTTCAGTAGTGTCCAACTTTTTGAGACCCCATGGGCTGTAGCCAGCCAGGGTCCTCTGTCTATGGGATTCTCCAGGCAAGAATACTTGGTCTCATGCCACCATTGTTTTGTTGTTTGGGGACATGTTTCATGCTTCTGCTGTGTGGATTTTGTTTCTAAGCAAGCCTGTTCAGTTTTGTGGTTAAGCAAACCTGCTTTCTTAATTTACAGGGATCTCCCATACTTTTTTATTTACTTACAATCCCCTAGTGGAATTAACTATCTAATCATCTACTTTGTCCCATTACTCTGTCCCTATCAGTTTCAGGGCTTGAGTCACTCAAGGATGCAGGAGATTGAAGAACACAGCGTCCTTTACTGTTCAGTATTTCTCCTTCAAATACCTGCCCCAGGCAAAATTATACGACATGGACATTTCTTACTCTGTTTCTCTATCCTCAATTTAGCAAACAACTTCAGTGAACCCTATTTACTTGTGTCTTGAACATTTCCTTCTCCAATCTACTTCCTTTTTCCTCCAACAAAATGTAAGTCTTAAGTCCCACTTTTAAAGTCCTCTTTGCCTATCCTGGAGCTTCCCTGGCGACTCAGTGGTAAAGAATCCGCCTGCCAGTACAGATTCAGGAGATGCAGCTTTGATCCCTGGGCTAGGAAGAACCTCTGGAGAAGGAAATGGCAACCCACTTCAAGTATTCTTGCTTGGGAAATCCCATGGACAGAGCAGGCTGGTGGGCTACAGTCCATGGAGTGTCAAAAGAACCAGACAAGACTTAAGTACTAAACAACAACAACAAAACCTTACCCTGTATCTCTGCCATGTGAACTTGGTTGTTTATCATGTTCATTTTGCTCATATCATAATGTATTATTCATCAGGAGACATAACAATTTAACTCATCCAAAATGCAATAGCCTCCTTAAAGACATTCTTAACAAAAGCCAGGAAGAGAGATGATTGATAGGCATTTGTCATGTTTATTTTGTCGAAGTTAAAATACCAAGTTAAAGGATGAGGAAGGAAGAAAAACAGTGATGGCTGAGCAATTGCCATGTGCCAAGAACATGCTACATATTTTATACCTAATCAGCTCTGCTCATGTCAGCCAATCTGGGTGGATCTCAGCATGTCCCCACCATCAGTGCTTACAAATTTTCCCCAGCTTAGCACATAAACAGTTATACTTTCATCACATACACACAAGACTAGTATATGCTTTAGACACACACATAGTAAACGCTTTAGACACACACATATAATATGCTTATAATACATATAAGCTCAAATCACGTTCAACCAAAAGCTATATAACACACACTTACAACACCTGTACTAATCACACAACACATACTCTGCACACATAAGTAAATTTCACACACATTGAAACGATATAATTTATTTAGGAACGGAAAGATCATTCAGCTTGCAAAGGTATACGGAGAATCAATATCAGAAAATGTCCCAGATTAGTCAGAAAGATGCCATATGTGCCGAATCTTTAAAAAACAAAAAAAAAAAACCCAAGACAAACATGCAGAAGGAAATCAGATAAATGAGAGGAGAAGGGTATTTCATGCAGAAAACTACACAGGCAAAGTTATGAGAGCAAGAAAGCACGTGAAACGACTAAGTAGTTGGAAACCACTGGCTCATAAATGTAAGGGCTCTTGATGGACGCGGGGCCACCACTTGGGAGCACTGAAGACCGAAAGCTGTGAGTGTGGGTGGACTTTCTAGTTGCTGATATCCTCTAATAACTGCGTGTCCTCTACAACATCAACAAACCCTTTCATGCTGCAATGGAATTCAATGTAGCTGTAGCTCTTGTAATCTTCGTAATTGCTTCTGCTGTTCTTCCGGATGCACTTGAGTGTCTTGAAGGGATAAGGGGCCCATATATATACATTTCTGTAGCGGTCTCTCCAGTTCCTCAGGCATATATGCTCAATTTTGTGCCATAAGGCATAGATGAAGATGTGATAGTTCTTGTCTTTTGGAATGCCTCTTTCCCTCATCAGATCATTGCATTTGTACTTGCTGAATTCCCAATTTGTGCTCAGGTGGTGCTGTTTCATAAATTCCCTCCAGGAAAGGTTCTGGCTGTGTACAAGGAGCCCACATAGAGGAAACAGCAGAGCCAACAGAGAGCCTAGGACCTTTAGAGTGGATGCCATTTCAGTCACCAGGACCACCTGTGGATCCACAGGGAAGAGAGAGGAAAGCATTATCTCAACACTGGCCTAAGAGCTGAGCTCCACCTTAAAATTCCTTTCTCTGTCCGTGTAGGCACCTGGACCCAATTTTACCATTTGGTTTCCAGGCTGGAAGATAAGTCTCATTAGATAATAAAGTTTACAAGAAATGACAATATGCTACAGCCTGTCTGAGACAAGAGCAAAGTTGTAAAAAAATTGAAGTTTATTTTGGCAATTCCAAATACCTCCTGTCTGAAATGGCAACCCACTCCAGTGTTCTTGCCTGGAGAATCTCAGGGACGGGGGAGCCTAGTGGGCTTCCTTCTGTGGGGTCACACAGAGTCGGACACGACTGAAGTGACTTAGCAGCAGCAGCAGCAGCCCTCTCTTCCGTCTGAACTGAGGAATCAATCTCACTCTAGCTAGCTGTTTTGCATCCATATCAATTCTCAAAAGAGTGTGTATCTTAAAGAAAATGGGATTGTAAGCATATGTCTGTGAATTGCAAAGCGTTGTCCCTTGTACTCTTGCCTGGAAAATCCCATGAATGGCGGAGCCTGGTAGGCTGCAGTCCATGGGGTCTCTAAGAGTCAGACAGGACTGAGCGACTTCCCTTTCACTTTTCATTTTCATGCATTGGAGAAGGAAATGGCAACCCACTCCAGTGTTCTTGCCTGGAGAATCCCAGGGACGGGGGAGCCTGGTGGACTTACGTCTATGGGGTCACACAGAGTCAGACACGACTGAAGCGACTTAGCAGCAGCAGCAGTAGTCTCTTTAAAGGGCTTCCTTGTTGTCTCGGCAGTTAAGAATCTGCCTTCAATGCAGGAGACACAGGAGACCAAGATTTGATTCCTGGGTCCCCTGGAGGGAGGCACGGCAACCCACTCCAGTATTCTTGTCTGGAAAATCCTGGACAGAAGAGCCTGGTGGGCTACAGTCCATGGGGTCACAGAGACTCGGACATGACTGAAGCAACTGAGCACGCACATCCCTTTAAAGGGGATGCAGAATACGAATAGAGACTTGGAGAATATTTTCCAAGCAGGAGGCTTTGGTTTCCTGAAATCCTAGGCTGCAACTATACTGATTCTGCAAGATGGTGCTTTCCAGGATCTTGTCTTCCTTATGACACTTCCCCAAACCCTGTGAAACATGTTTTCACTTCTGACTACACACACCCCTTCTCAGAAGCCATTGCCCTAATTATTGTCATTGTAATTGATCTTGATTTGTCATTAAGAATGCTATCATAAGGAGCTCCAGTTTTGAAATATTGTTTTAATCAGTCAAATATCAAGATTGAAGCTGCCATCACAAGAGTCATCCTATTCAAATTAGGGCAGAGAGCTGCTTGAAAAAGTCTCCCCTTTAAATTAGCTCTCTGTCTTCATTTACCATGAAGAGTATGCCTGATGCTGTGGAGTCTCTATTCTAATTCTCAACTCTCTGAACATGATGCCTCAAAACAGGCCTAATAATCCATCCCTCAGCCCTGTGAGAGTCTAATGAGATACACTTATTGAGAGCATTTCTGAGAATGTCAAGTACTATGCCAAATATAGCACAAGGGGTAGGTATCTTCTCTCTTGTGATACCCTATACCTGGCTCAAAAGGCCTAACCAAGATGGGAGGACCAAGATTCAAGGTACTTCAGTGTACAGTTGGCCCTCTGAATCCACCTTCTCTGCACCCAGGGATTCTATCAACCACAGACACGGATTAAAAATACCTCCCCCTCCCAATTTTTTTTCCCCAGAAAGTTCTAAAAAGTAACACTTGAATTTGCTTTGTGCTGTCAACTATTTCCATAGCATTTACATTGCATTTACAGCTATTTACATAAAATTTACCTCGTTTAGGTATTAAAAATGATGTAGAGATAAGTATATAGTTTAGATACAAACACTGTGCCATTTTATACAAGGTACTTGAGCATGCTTGCATTTTGGTATCCTGGGTATGGAGGATCCTGGACCAATACCCCATGGATACTAAGGGATGGTGATATTAAGCTTAGGAAGAGTGGGGAGAGGCTATAAAAACTGTATCAGTGAAATTGAATCCAGGTCATTAGTTCTCACAAGTTGGATCACTGTCTATTCTTGATCCCACCATGTTAATTTCCTCTTCCAGCATTCCTGGGCCTTTCCCTCTAAGCATCCTCAGCACCAGCCCTTCTAACCATAACTCACCCTATTTAGATCCAACACTCCTGTCACTGGTCGTAGTGGGGATCAGTTTATGGATGTGCAGAGCAGAGCGTGTGTCTTTCCCTTTTCCTTAGAGCCAAGAAGTCTGCAGCCGTGAAGGAAGGACAGAAGAGTGACAGTCAGTGGGAGGTACAGCCCTCCAACTGATTGGCAGTGGTTGGCGGGGAGGGGATAAGACGGGCTTACGAAAAGAACCAGTACTGCATCTTTTCATCTGGAACACTTGGGTTTACTCTGAGAACAGCCTGGAGCAAAGGAGTCAGACTTCAAAGCCTGACTTGTGGTGCTGGCCTTGGCCCGGTATCTGCAGTTGGGAGCCCTGGAACTTCCTGTCTCCCTGCAGTCTGTGACCTTCACTACATCCTCACGGCAGTTCATCCAGCCATTCTTGCACTGAATGTTGGTGGTGCTGCAGATACTACGGATGTTCCAAAGATCTTCATGAATGAAAGTGTTGAAACGCTTGCACTGAGGTGAAGTCATCATCCGTCTTTGCATCATCAAGTTGCAGTAGCTGTCATTGCCTCCTGTCTCATCAGGGTCCACGTGTTGCCGCAGGAATCGTTGGTACATGCGATCCTGGCCATAGGAGGGCTGTACCAGCCCCAACCCCAGCAGGGCCAGCAGCAAGAGCAGAAGAAAGGCCTGGGTCCTCTGGAGAGCTATCACTGCCTTGGAGATGCCTAGAGAAGACCAAGGGGCAAGAAAAGTCATCCCAGGTTTAATCGGAAGCGAGCAACCCAAAGCAGCAAGGAGAATTTTTGGAGCAACAGACAGGCCCTTTTTCTACACATCCAGTCTAAGGGTTAGGCCCAGCTGAGTTCCTAGTTTGATACATACAGTTACTACTGTCCTTTGTTTTCAAAGATGCTGCTTCATGATGGTGGATCACACTGTGTATGATTATAACGCTGATGAGGTTGCATCTTGTTCCACCTACAGCCTATTCTTAACAATAATGATCAGAATTAAGCATAACTATCATTCGTTTAAATGCCACCTTCTCAGTTCACAGCCACGTTTTGTCTGTGCACAGAAAGACCCAAAGCTCTATGTCACATTCCTGTTTCTGCTGCTGCAGATATGCGATGTGGAGTTAGGAGAGGGAACTGAAGGAGTTGTGGGAAGCAGGTTGGCAGGAAGAAATGATGCTCAATTTCCTCCTCACCCCAGGACCACTGGATAGAAATTCTGAAGATACACTTAGCACTTGGGTAAGAGCTTCATCACCACCATGTACTTTGTGTTGTCTGTCCCCAAACTAATTGTGCACAATTCTGTCTCCTTTCTCTCATTCTCTTCTTTGTGACCAACAACATGGTTTAGCAACACAACTAGCTACGGAGATTTTACTTTTTATACAAGAGTATGAATGGCCTCAGGCACAGTAACCAACTGACCTAGTAAGACAAGGGAAAATAATATGATCATAGTTCAATGTAGACATCCGTGGGTGTCTCTCAAGCTTCTGCCTACAACAGAAAATTAAATGATCCCCAATCCCCACAACACAAACTTTTAGGTTAGAGTTTGCACCAATGGCTTGCTCTGCTGACATGTTTAAACTCAGTAAGAACTTCTTTTGATATGGTTATCTGAAAGACCTAGTTTTACCACACTAACTGTATGATCTTGGAGAAATAACTTAACTTCTCTCAGTATATTTCCTCAGAAGTAGAATAAGCGTAATGAAAATGCTACCAGGACTCCCTTGTGGATCAACCGGTAAAGAATCTGCCTGCAATGCGGGAGACCTACATTCGATCCCTGGATTGGGATGATCCCCTGGAGAAAAGCTACCCACTCCATAGTCTGGCCTGGAGAAGAAAGAGTTGGACACAACTAAACGACTTTCACTTGTACTTCAATGTTACCGAGAGTGTGGGGAGTCCAGCTGCTCACCGTTTAGGAGGCAATAAGCAGGCCAGATTGGTGGAAAGGAAAGTTTGCTTTATTTCAGATGCCTGCAACTGTATGGGGAGGTTGGTGGACATCCATCCAAAGGCTGACTCCCCCTACCCCTGCAACCAGTGGGGCAAGAGCTTTTACAGACACAAGTAGGGGTGGGAGGCTACATGCAGAAACAGCATAGTCATCTCTGACAGTCATCTGCAGACTGGTTATTGGTGGTCTGACTAGCAACATGTTGGTTGTTTCAGGTACAGCTAGTCTTCAGTTCCAGCATCCATCTGTTCCCATTTCTCTGTGGCCAGTTCTCAGAACTGTGGCAGCTCATGTCCCTGGAACAGTCTGGTCACTGTGACGTTAACTTCTCCACCTGGTGTTTTAGTATCCGTAAGACAATTCACAGGTTGTGGCTCAGAATGTTATCTATAGCCCTTGAGAATGAAATAAGGGTCCTTGACTACATTATTATTTAGTCTCCTTTGACTGTTTCCCTTTGTTTCCCTGTTTCTCATTTCTCTCATTAAGCTTATTCTTTGACTAAAGTTTTCCACAGACGAAAGGCAGGCAGAGGACATGGTGTGGGGGCAAGGTCCATAGGGTCCTTCTCCTTAAAGGAATGTTGTAAAGAAGAAATGATAAATCAATGTAAAGTGCTTATTACAATGCCTAGCCTAAGTGTTCTGTAGGTGTCAGCAATGATCATTTTCAGGATTTCCATTTTTCTTGGTTTCCTTTGTTCCCTTCAATCTGATAAAGTACCAGCTACACTGAATTGCAAGCTTCGGAGGTGGCACTAGTGGTAAAGAATCCTCTCGCCAATGCAGGAGAGGCAAGAGATGTGAGTTTGATCCCTGGATTGGGATGATCCCCTGAAGTAGGAAATGGCACCCCATTCCAGTACTGTTGCCTGGAAAATCCCATGAACAGAGGAATCTGGTGGGCTGCAGTCCATGGGGTCACAGAGTCGGGCACAACTGAGTGACTATCACTTTCCAATATTCGTGCCTGGAAAATCCCATGGAGAGAGGTGCCTTGCCAGCTACAGTCCAGGGTGGCAAAGAGTCAGATGTGATCGAGCAATTAATACACACTACCACTGATTGGGATTCCCTGGTGGCTCAGAGGGTGAAGAGTTTGCCTGCAATGGGGGAGACCTGAGTTCAATCCAAGAGATGTGGGTTTGATCCCTGGGTTGGGATGACCCCTGTAGTAGGAAATGACAACCCATTCCAGTATTCTTGCCTGGAAAATCCCATGGACAGAGGAAAAGCCTGGTGGGCTACAGTCCATGGGGTTGCAAAGAGTTGGAGACGACTGAGTGACTTCACTGATTGGAGAACCAGAAATAAAAAATTCAGGTAGTCTATCAAACATTGTTAATACCTTGCTTCCTAAGGATTTTTTGATTTTTATAGTAAGACAAATTTTCCAATAAAGAGGTTTGGAAAATTCTTCTTCCTGCTCTGGAAAGAAATGACAATGTTTTTGCTTTTGAAATAGATGAATCAGTAACCTACTCTTCCATCCCTTCCTCCATAAATTGAATACTTTCAGTGAGGCTGGGCTCTGTGTGGCACCAAGACACAGGCCTATAACCCAAGTATTGAGGAACCGGGGCTTTTGGTCCATTTCAGGGCATGTAGGTAGCAGGGGAGGCCACGATGGGGAATACTGTGACCATGATAGGTATTCATAGAATGGCAGAACTAGCAATGCATAACTGTAGTTTATTAACTACTTTCTAAGTAAGATATCCAGGCATCTGTTGATGAAATTAGGTAACACTGAACTCATGGATTAATTAGCATATTTTACAGAGACTGTCTGTAAACTTAATCTTGTATTTATTTGAAAATATATCAAGTTGAAGAACAAAGGAAAAGCTTGAAATCTTTGTATGACCTTTCCAAGACCTCAGAGTTGCTGGATAACAGTTAATAAAATATGAAAGAGAAAATAATGTAGTAATCAGTCTTTTATCTTTATACGAAATAATCATGAGAATATCTTGGGAATGTTCCAGTCAAAACAATATCAAATTACTTTCTACTTAAGGTAAGAAGTGGCTACCCTGAATGGGTTTTGTTATTTATGTAGGATTACCAATGTGTGGGTGGGTGTGTTTGTGTGTGTGTGAGAGAGAGAGAAAGAGGGAAAGAAAGTGTAATTAATCTGTTGGTATTTAGTACTAAACTCTTCTTCCTAAGGCTTAACATTTGTAAAAGTAATATTGGTTTATTAGGTGACAGCAAAAACAATTTTCTCCTCCTAAAAATTCTGTTTAGGGACCTTTGGAATTTTCCCAACAATTTCTATAAGATGAATTTAACATTTTTACCTTCACAGAAAAGTAAAGTCCACTCCTTGAATGCCTGATCAGGAACTGACTGACAAGGAAAAAGGCATTGCTTTCCCATCCAACCCTTTCAATTGAACAGGGAAAATGGAGAAAGATCAATAGACCAAGAATCAGTGAGAAGACTCAGAGACATTTTTACTAGTGAAGTATATTCTAGAGCAGAAAAGAAAAGGTCAGCAGCTAATTTTCTGGATTCCTAGCAGTGAATGTTGCCGCGGTGTAAGGGGGAAATGCTATGAAGGAAGAGCAGAGCCGGCTCTGGACTACTTGCGTGGAGGGACAAAGGACTCATCAAAGTGGACAGGCCAGCCCTTTTCACAGCCGATAACGATGACTCTGTAGGCTTTGGTGGCTTTGTAATGGCATGGAGGCCGGGTGGACCCTCCTTTATGCTTGCAAATGGTGACCTGGAAGGGAGACTTGCTTATTCTGAGATTGCCTCTGTAAGGTTTTCCATTCTTATCTTTACAGATGTCCTTGATGTCGTTCTTGTTGCCGTGAACAAAGGTGTTGATGCCTTTGCAGGGTTTGGTCAGGTGTCGTCTCTCCATCATCGTTTCACAGTATTTGTTATCCCGGCCCTTTGGGCTGCGATCATAGTGCTGGGTCAGGAATTGTCTGTATCTGCGGTCATCCTTAGCCAGGGTCAGTGGGGTCAGACCCAGTCCCAGCATGAAGACCAAAAACAGGGGGCTCAGGACCATCACCATCTCTTCCAACAAAGGCTCCTGCCAAGGGCAAAAGGAGATGTAATAGCGGCACAGAACAGAATTGCCAAATTAGGCTAAAAGGACAAGGATTTTTCTCTCTGGCAGGGTGTCATGAATCAGGTATCCTCGGTCACTAGATATATATTTTTCTTTTCCTTTCCTCAGTAGTCTCGTATGTCTTTTCAATTAATTCCTTTGGAACATCTATAAAAACATTTCCTGAATACAACTTCCAAGCACAACCACTGTTTCCTATCACTGAGGATCACTGAAAATTTACCTTTCTATCAGTTGTTGAAATTCAAGATCCACTCACATTCTTTAATTCATTTATTAACTAATTTAATAATAAGCACTACATAAGCCACTATTGGGTACCAGGCACTGTGCTGGGTCCTAGAACACAAAGACCATTAAGACACATCCAGTGCCTCGCTAATCCAGGATGTAGCACCCATGGGGGAAGGATGGGAGTGCCAATTTACTGAGAAGAGACAGTAAGATTGTAAGAATGGGTTAGCATAAGAACGGCCATCTTAGAGACCGGAAAAACCAATTTTACTGAGTATGTGACTTGAGGGAAGAAGAACTAGATAAAACCTGGAAGACAAGTTAATCTTTTTTTTTTAAGTTAATCTTAAGTACCAAGAATGTGCTTGGCTGCAACACTGAAAATTAGGTAAACAGGTCTGATAAGTTTATCTCGTTAAGACACCAGGATAGAGATATGCACAGCTGTGTGTGTGTGTGTGAAAAATTCCTGTGAGTTAGGTAATTTAGAAATATCATGATTTGAAAATGCTATATAACCCCTTGGCTCTGAGTGCTCGGGGTCCTTGTTGAAACCCGCTGCGTCGGGCAGACACTTGGACCCCAGCTAGCTGGAAATAAACCTCGCTGTGTGTCTTGCATTATCGTGAGTGTCCTCTGTTCCTTTGAGGGAAGGGCGACTCCGGACCCTAACAAAGATATACTCTGAGAGCTAAGAAGAACTTTCAGGAAACCTTGAGCCCAGGGAAGGGCTGTCAGAGAAGATTGGTGAAGACAGGATTCCTGAACAAGTCAATCCATCAGTTGATTGTTTAAAGAGTAGTGAGAGCAGTTTCACCCTGAGGTGAAAGTAAGCAGACTTAATTCCCCAAGAAGTAGGCTTCCCTAGTGGCTCAGTTAGTAAAGAATCTGCCTGCAATGTAGGAGACCCGGGTTTGATCCCTGGGTTGGGACGATCCCCTGGAGAAGGAAATGGCAACCCATTCCAATATTCTTGCCTGGAGAATTCCATGGACAGAGGATATTGGTGGGCTACAGTTTATGAGAGTTGGACTGTGAAGAAAGCTGATCACCAAAGAATTGATGCTTTTGAACTGTGGTGTTGGAGAAGACTCTTGAGAGTCCCTTGGACTGCAAGGAGATCCAACCAGTCCATTCTAAGGGAGATCAATCCTGGGTGTTCATTGGAAGGACTGATGCTAAAGCTGAAACTGCAATACTTTGGCCACCTCATGCGACGAGTTGACTCACTGGAAAAGACTCTGATGCTGGGAAAAGTTGGGGGCGGGAGGAGAAGGGGACGACAGAGAATGAGATGGCTGGATGGCATCACCGACTCTGTGGACATGAGTTTGAGTGAACTCCGGGAGTTGGTGATGGACAGGGAGGCCTGGCGTGCTGTGATTCATGGGGTCACGGAGAGTCGGACACGACTGAGCGACTGAACTGAACTGAACTGAACTGAAAGAGTTGGACATGACTGTGCGACTTTCACTTTCACTTTTTCATGATTTCTTGGCAATCACACATGCTGCAAAATTCTTATAATGGGATGAAAGTTTGACCTTAAATTTATTCTTAGATATACTATAATCTTTATGAATCCTAAATTGAAAGATAAATGGTATAGTGTCATGGACATTAATTATTAATTTTTATACCGTGCTTTTCTTGTGTGTAAGTCAGTAAACATATTTTCATATTAAATATTTTTGTAGCCCTTAAAGAGGCCATCGGTTGTAGCACTAAGGCTGTCACGATGCTAAACAGTCCTGGGAGTACAATTGTGACTCTAGAAATATAAGAGCGTTTCCGGTTCTGCAGTTTACATGGAAAGCCATGTGACAGGCTGAGTGAAATGAACTCCCTTTCTAATCAGCATCTGGCATTGATCTTTATCTGTTTATCATGACTAGAGACAAATTTAGTATATTGCCAAAGAATTATCAGATTATACACTAAGAAATTCTTTGGTCATTCCTCAATATTGAAATAGTCCCTGAAAAGTTTTCCATTAAGCACATAAGAGTATCATTTGTAATAGAATCAGCAAAAATAATTTGGGGAGGTTAGCAAGAAAGTGGTAGACGATTGGGAGAGTCACACTTAAAAGAATAACAAGCTGTCCTACAGGGCCACTGCTCCACCACAGCTGCTGGGCTGCCATGCTCCCCGTGCGCCAAGCTCTTTACATTTACATGGTGTTTTCAGGCTAATGGGTGCGTATTTTCTTCCTACTTTTTGGGAAGACACTTCTCTTGAATTGTAATCAGTTAAGTCTCTTGCTCTACAATGGACAAAATATTGCCTTTTAACATCAAAAGCAGTTGTAGAATGGCTGGCTGTCAAGGGTGGAAGTATCCTTAATGGTCACACTGTGAACAGAGGCCGGAATCCCAGAGTTCAAAAATCTAGTAGAACCTGAGCTGGTCGTACCCAAAAGAGTCATTAGGTGGCAGCGATGGATAGAAATGTTGTCTCCCTCTCTTGAAGGAAACGGTGGGTCCTTATAGGAGTCAGTACTGTACAGGGGATATTGCTGATCACAGAAAGGGGTGTGAGCTGGCAGGCCCAGCAACAGTCTCTGTCCAAACACTCTATGCTTTCGACATGTATTATTCACCTTGAATCATACTGCCTGCCTCACAGCAGACCCTCAGTAATAGCTGTTTTAATGACTGATGTCATTTTCCTCTCCAGGTCTAAACTTATCTATGAAATGAGAGTTGCTAGCTATAAAAGTTTGAAATTCCATGACTCTCATTAAGCATAAGGGAGCCGTTCTAGTTTCACTAGCAAAAGCCCAGTGAGCATGGAATTGTAAAGATAAGTGTGTATAGATTGAGTTGGTGTCACAAGGCACCAGCTGAAAGAAAGAGATGTCAGGGTGATCTGAGCCGTCTCACTGGTGTGCATCATCCTTTAAGGCTCAGGGTGTAAGCCCAGCCCTCTCCACCTCTAATTAAGGCACTGACCCTACCTCAGGGTTGGCACCCTGAAAAGGCACTTGTTTATTGGGAGGTTGAAGGTCCTCATGTTCCAGTCTGGGGAGGTAAAGGAATATCTTTATTTCTGATGTACAAAATTTGCACATTCATCCTGTAACAACTCAGCTAAATTTTGCTCAGGCTTATCGCAATCTTGGGGGCTTCTCCAGTGGCTCAGTGGTAAAGAATCTGCCTGCAATGTAGTAGCCTCAGGAGACTGAGGTTAGATTCCTGGGTTGGGAAGGTCCCCTGGAGGAGGACAAGGCAACCCATTCCAGTATTCTTGCCTGGAGAATCCCATGGGCAGAGAAGCTGGAGGGGCTATAGTCCACGGGGTTGCAAAGAGTCTGACACAACTGAAGCGACTTAGCATGCATGTGATTTAATCATGACTCCCTGAGACATCCAGAAACCAAACCCTACCAAACAGGCACCATGGCCACCTCTATTTAACATCTACTCCCCAACTCATACCTTCCACACTCATGTTTGCAATTCTAAATTTCCCCCAAAGAAGGGTAAAATGTAATTGGGAAAAAACAAATAAGAGACAGAATATTTGTGGAAAAAAACAAATAAGGACAGAATTATTTATGGCACAGAATCTGCATAGGCCAAAAGTGCAGGTCAAGGATTGTCAGACTCATTTAGACAGATCCTTCTAGACCCAAGCACATAATCATCAGGTCCTTCTAGACCCAAGCACTTAATTGTCAGTGGAGTTTGTCCCAAATGTTCTTTATACTAACTTTATCCTGTGTCTCAAACCAATCCCTTGGTCTTTATAAAAATTAACATTCTCTTCCTCTCCCCACAGGCAATATTTTGTACTCAACAGATCCATCAAACTTTATGCACCAAAAAATTACCTTGACATTGGATTATGAGTAACTAGTCAGTGTACCTTCCTTTGAACTTTGGGTGTATTCCGCTTACTTTGTTTTCAAGGAGCATCCAAGAACTTCTCTCTTCCTTTTTTTGTTTGCACTGTATGATTTGTGGGATCTTAGTTCCCTGACAAAGGAATGAACCCACACCCTTGGCAGTGAAAAGCAAAAAGTCCTAAACACTTGGACGGACATGGAATTCCCCCAAAACTTTCTTAAGGAAAGTGATAGCAGGGAAGGAGATAAGACTGAGCATGCACACATGCGCGTTATAAGAAAACAGTGCTAGGACTTCCCTGATGGTCCATGGCTAAGACTCCAAGCTCCCAAAGCAGGGGCTGGGTTCCATCCCTGGTCAGGGAAGTAGACCCCTCATGCTACAGCTAACAATCCTACATGTGGCAACTAAAAAAAAAGAAAAAGATCTACAATGCTGAAGCTAAAAACAAGGATGGACGATCTCCCATGCCTCAGCTAAGACCCAGTGCAGCCAAATAAATAATAAATATTAAAAAGGAAAGAAAGAAAACAGAGCTAAAAACATACTTCTGTTTTCCCCTTGTTAAGCCACATACAGTGTCTGTGTCTAGGGTGGGGTGGGGCCTTCCAGATGCACTTCAGCACCTGTCTCTCCTTCTTTGGGGATTTTATCACAATTTAGGAATCTCTCCTAAACCTCCGCTTGCTCCCAGCTGCACTAGTTTGCTTTTATCGACATATAGAATATCCCCTAAAGAAATCTGTTCTCATTTTAGACTTTGGAACCTAATTCATTTTCTTCTGAATTCATAAGCTTGGGCCCAGAGGCTTTAAAAGGTTGGGGGAATAGGGTCATTGAGATGGATGGACATCTAGAAGTAGCATATAAACAAATAAACATATTTAAAACAATAGATTACTCAAATGGAAGAATCTTACAAAAATCTAGACGTTCCCTTCCAACTGCAGAGGGATTCCAGCTGTTTGTTCCTGGAGACGGGTTCCAGCTGAGTGAACCTGGAGGCCCCTCCTGGTTCTGATCATACAGTGATCAGATGGACAGGGTGGAGAGACTAGATCTGAAAATCCTCAGTCTTGTCAGAGACACTCAAACCAAGGACACTGCTCTTGGACAAAACATGGAGAGTCATTCGCCTCTTCCTTGGGCCCAATTGGGTCAAATATTATCTCACTTGAATGGATTAGAGATTTGTTCTAGGAGGCAAAATTTGATAAATGTGGCCGTTTGTCCCCAAGTTGGCTTTTTCTGTCATCCCTGGTTGTTACTCCTGCCCAAGACAGGATTGAGGTTTCATTGTTCCCGTGCAATGATCTGGATCCCAAAGATGTTGTTTCTTGGGCCAGCTCTAAGAACTGCCTTGCAAAAGCCTGCAGAGAAGATGGGGTCCCCCAGGAGGATGCTGCTCCACTGTACTTTCTCTTTACCCACAGAATCTAGTCTCATGAACAGGTGCTTAGTAGGTTTTATAGAACTGGGAAAGCACTTCTAGAGAAGGTTATGTGACAGCTGTTGGCACCCTGCACCTGACATCAACCTCCCAGCTATTAACCTTCAGAAACATCCTTATCCTGGGCTTCTGTTTCCTTTCTTCTTTACCTGTCCACAAATGACTAACTGTGAGCACCTGATATTTTGTTGTAAAATTGTCTAACTCCACCATCAACGCAACACTGACTTGTATCCGCTCACAAAATGGCTATGTTGCCTGCATAGAAAGTGGACCCAAGGACACCAGGATCAGATCTTATGGTTTCAAATGTCAGGTAGTGTCAGGGGGCGTTCAACTTTAAGGAATGCTATATGTTGTTTTCTCCCTTTATGTGCTGTTTCTCAAGGGCCCTCTGTTCATTATCAGATCCTGGAAAACAGGAACGAGCAGAGCTGCACGCGGTTCTCAGGACTGAAGTCAGGAGACAGAGCGTACGCGTGGATTCCCTTCAGTGACCTTTCACTTCACTGCAGACTGTTCAGTCGTGTCCCTGTTACTCAGGGTACGGGTCGCCTTCTGACCTGTGCCGATTGTTATTCACCTGCTTCTGTTTTTGCTCAACTTCATCTTTGCTGCTTCCTTGTATAAAAATATATAAGCACACGCTGCTACAGATAAAGCAGCCTTGTTTCACTGGAGACTTGGGTCCTCGTGTCCGTCTCTTCGTCAACTCCAGTCCCCAGGTCCCGGTGTAAAAAGACCATAACAAGGCAGCAGCAGGAGGCCAGCTGTCTCACAGACCCCCAGCAACCACCTTCACTGGTGTTGGATCTAGGACACTGCTCTCTTATTAAAAATTACCAACCTTCTCTTGTCATTCACCCACCTCTACATTTTCAGTCTCCCTGTATTTTAGCCGTTAGCTAAAGACATGCTGCCTACCAGTAAAACAAATGCACTTGACATCATCATAATAATTATAATAACCAGTGTTACCTTGCATTCTATGAAAAGCTCATATATTTAACCCTCACTAGAACTATGTGAGGTGGGTATTACGTAAGTCAGTTCTTCTTATGAGGAAACTCTGAAATCAAACAGCAGGGGAACCTTAATGGAAACAATCCTTTCTCTTTTTTTACTAATAACTTTCTTGCTTCGTCCAGTTTCTGCCTATAAAACCCTTCCACTGCAGGCTCCTTGGAGCACCTCTCTTATTTACTAGATGAGATGCTGCCCCTTTCGTCAATGATTCAACAAAACCAATGAAGTCTTCAAATTTACTCAGTTGAAGTTTGATTTTTAACAGAACAAAGAGAAGTAGCAGGATGTGGGGCCTCTACTGGCATCCAACAATGCGTCCAAACACTCACTTTCCTCTTCTCAGCAAACACACTGTTTGAGAGGAGCACCTTTTTTAATTAATTGTGCATCACTTTTAAAATATAAACTGAAGAATTGAGTTTTGGAATGTTTTCAACCATTACAAACCACACAGCTGGGACTGTACTGAAGGAGGATGCCAGACGAAGTTACATCAGTAAGGAGGAGAAGTTTGATGCCAGGGTATAAAGCTGCAAAGGACAGGCTAGCTCTGTTGTTTGGTGGCAATGCTCCCAGGGATATGAAGCTGAATCCTTCTTAGTTTATCATTCAGAGAACTCAAGACCCCTTAAGAACATAGCCAAGGGTACTCTTTCTGCTGTGTGTGAGAGTAACCCCAAAGCCTGGGTTACAGAAACCATTTTCCAGGACTGGTTTTTCCATCACTTTATCCTAGATGTAGAGAAATATTGCTTGGAGAAGGATGTCCCATTCAACATTCATTTGCTGCTCAGCAGTGCTCCCAGACACCCCCTATTCATGGCTGACTTTCATCTCAACATCAAAGTAGTGCATCTGCCACTGAATACTACATTGCTCATCCAACCTAAAGACTAGGGAGTTATACTGACTTTCAGGAAATATTATTTATGTCATATTTTTCATCAGGCAGTAAAGGCAAGTGACAAATCATGAACAACCTTGTGCCAATTTTGGAAGGACTATATCTACAAAGTCATAAAAAATTTTGACTTTGCTTGGCATGAGGTTCCAATGTCACTGAGAACGGGGTTTGGAAGCACATTTACCCCCAGTTTGTTCACAATTTGTGGGTTTGAGAAGGTGAATGAGGAGTCCAAAGAGGTCTTCAATGACTTAGTGACCCTTAGTGAGAAGCTGGACTTAGATCTGCAAGAAGACAATTTCACTGAATTCCTTGCTGTGCAACACAAGGAGGTTACTAATGATGACCTGATGGAATTAGAGGCCCAGAGAAAGGACAAAGAGATACAAGATGAAGAAGGAACTGAAGAACTGATGACATTCACGACACAAGAAATGGCAAGAGGATTTTCTTTACCTGAGGAGGCACTGTTAGTTTTGAGCCACAGGACCAGAACGTAGAAAGACACACAAAGCTTGCAGAAACTGTTCAGAATGCCATCCGATGCTACTGTGTCATTTAAGATGAGAGTAGAAGACATCAGTACCCAGACATCACTGGATCATTTTTACAAGAGGGTAGGTAGAATTGAAGCTGCAATACTTCGGCCACCTGATGCAAAAAGCTAACTCATTAGAAAAGACCCTGATGCTGGGAAGGATTGAAGGCAGGAGGAGAAGGGGATGACAGAAGACAAGATGGTTGGATGGCATCACCAACTCAATGGACATGAATTTGAGCAAGCTCTGGGAGATAGTGAAGAGCAGGGAAGCCTGGCATGCTGCAGTCCATGGGGTCGCAAAGAGTCGGACACGACTGAATGGCTGAACAACAGGTAGAATTGAATCCAGCAAGGAGCCAGAACCTGTGTCATCAATGTCAAGTATGAGTGAAACTGCAGCCTGCCCTCCATCTCCTACTGCTGACGATCCTTCAGCTGAACCATCTCCCACCTCCTCTCCCTCCTCCATCAGTAACTCTTCTAGTCTGTTCACGCGATGCCAGCCCTGTGTGCCAGCTGTTGTACTGTACTACTCTACTTTTCAAGGTACTGCACTGTAAGATTAAAATTTGTTTATCTTTATATAAATTTGTGTGAAAAGTATTATAAACCTATTATACTATAGTACTGCATAGCAGGTTGTGTCAGTTGCCTCCCTCAGCTAACTTTTTTGGACTAATGAAAAAGAGGACCTACAAACCTGCTCTCAGAATAGAACTCCTTCCTATGTAGGAGACATACTCTATTTTGAAACTACGCCAACATCCTGTTCTTTATCAAACTATCAACTTATTCATTTGTTTATTATATCAGTGTAGCCTCGTGGTTTCTCACTTTTTTAGTTGTTTATATAATCCGTTATTTTCATTATTATCTTGATGCTCAAATTGTCATAGATTTGGCCATTGGGAGCCCCTTAAACTGACTTCTGTGCCCTTTTGACGTGTTCCCACCATTCTTTGGGTATTTCCTTGCTTTCTGGCTAAAGATATTCTAGTCTCCTCTTCTGTGCTCCCTGTCCCAGCCCTGAGGGCAGCCATTTCTTCAGGGAGCCATTTCTCCAAAGCTCTTTTAAGGATAGTACATGGTATTTAAATAAAAGCCAAGTTCTTGCTAAAAGCTAAGCATGCTTGTCACTCTTGGGATGTTGCTATTACCAGACTCTTTGAGTGAACACATCGAGGAAATGTGTATACATAAATTCACACACATTGACAAAAGTTGAGATTGCATCAGAACCAAGAAAGCAGAGGGGGATTAAGGATTAGCCTTTCTGGAGAATGAAATTCATATTCAGGAAGCAAGAACACAAGCCAGATCAGATTGTAACGAGGGAAGGCATTGAGACCGTTAAATGCAAAGCTCAAAGCAGATCAGCCAGTAGGTCAAGAGGCTTAACCTAGTGACTTCTTAAAAGCCTCCACTTAAATAGATGTGAGACTTGACTCCTAAACTCCATAAGGCTGACTCTGTTCATCTTAGATGCCTGTCTTGACCTCCCCACCCATGTGGCTTGTCTCTTGACTAAAGCCCCACCTATGGAGAAAGAGCAGTGTTGTACTGGTTGGAACTGTCTTAGTGATTAACACCAGGAAGAAAGCAGAAGATGAAAAATGTGACATTTCTGAGCAAATGACTTTTTTCGAGACCTTGCTTCCTTGGTGGAGCCAGCATGGGGTGCCTTTTAAGGAGAGGAAGGAGTGCTGTTTGGACTAGCAGCCTTCCTCCTGAACAGCGGCCCTGTGTCCTCACCCTGCCTCCTTGCTCCTCACTCTAGCTACTCTGGTATAAGTGCCCTTGATGTTACCCCAGTGTGAATCCCCAGGCCCCTAACTCAACAGGTGGGGTGAGCAGCAAAGCCTTCTCCCACCACAGGGCACAGCAGGAAGAGGTAGAAGGGGAAATCCGAGGCTAGAGGAAGAAGGGGGTTATTTCACAATGAGAAACTGAAGCCCTTTGGGGGTCCATCCCCAGGGTCAGATTCCCATGCACGGCACACCAGGCATCACTGTGTAGTGAGAACTCTGCCCTGGGGAGTTGGGGACCTGACTCCGGTTTCTGCTTCTGCGCCAAGACACAACTGTCTGACCTTGGGTCCACCCTGACCCTTGTTCTCCTCAGGTGTGTAATGGGATGCCAGCAGGAAGGTTCTTTCCATTGCTTGTGTCTTGTCCATCCTTGAGTTCAAGGTAACTGTCTATTTATTTTTTTTATAAATAGAAGTGTTTTGCATGGTATTCAAGAGACGTCTCCCAAGGCCTACATTTTATTTCTGTGTTATCCATGGTGCCACAGAGAAACCTGCAATTTTCTAAACACACAGTGCTCTGCCATATGTGTGTAATGTCTCCGGCCTTTTTTTCTCTCTGAATTGCCTATCCTCTACCCCTAATTGGAGGGGAGACCCTATTTATGCTTAAAACTCTCCCCAGGGAAATCTTTGCTCTGGAACCTTCCCTGATGCACCCTCACTCCACCCCTTTCTTCTTGTTGCTTCATAATAACTCCACCCTCACCTCTCCTGGAGTTTTTCGCAAGGTCTGGTTTACATTATGACTCTAGAGGTTGCATCTGTTGGGGAGAATTCTCAGCACTTGGGTCTTAATCATAGTTCACGATTTACTTGCTTAGCTCTTCTCAGGAGAAGACAAGTGTGTGGCTCTGGGGGAAGAGTGCAGATCGAATGTTCCTAGATCCCTCAGGTGCCCTGCCCTCCTCTCTTACCAGCTGTTACTTTTCACACAGGCGTTCTGGTCAACAAGTAATGCCCCTGTGATAAGCCACCAGAAGAGCTGGCACAAGTGGCTACCCCTCATGTGAGGGTGGGGTCACTGGGGCTTGCTCTGGGGTAAGAAGGGTCGCTGGTGGTAGGGGCTGCTGCTGCTGCTGCTAAGTTGTTTCAGTTGTGTCCGACTCTGTGCGACCCTATCATAGACGGCAGACCAGGCTCCTCCTTCCATGGGATTTTCTAGGCAAGAGTACTAGAGTGAGTTGTCACTGCCTTCTCCGGCGGTTGGGTCTCCTAAAGTAGCTGAAGCCCAGAGACCACTGAACAACCCAGGTTAATTAGGTAATTAGATAAGCAGATCTTCTCCAATCAGGAGCAGCAGACACCCATCTTTCTTTTCTCAGATACCCTGGGCAAGATCTGACCTCACTTTAAGAAGGACCAGGGCTGGGAACTGGAGTGGGAAGGGACAGGTGGAGAATGTGTGCGTCCTTGGGCTGAGGAAGCAGTGATGATGTGGAGGCAGGAGGTGGGAGCGGGAGACGGGCCAGCCCGTGTGTGCCTGAGTCCTGACCATGGCCGCGCCCGCGGGTCACAGGGGTCAGGGCCGCCCCCGGGAAAGGGCAGCCCGTGGGCAGGTGTGGGAGCCCTCCCCGCTTTATCTATTGACTGCACCTCGTGTCTTGTGGGATCTTAGTTCCCAGACCAAGAATGGAACTTGGACTCTTGGCAGTGGAAGGACAGAGTCCTGGCCACTGGCCCAGCAGGGAATTCTGGGAACCCCTTCTTTTCCGGTTTGGGCCGCTGGGTGTATGATGGGGGGATGGACAGGAAGAGACACGGGAAGTCTTGTAAAATGGGATCATCAACAGGAACCTGCACTGCCTCGAAAGCTTTTTGCAGTTGACTTGTCATGAGAGGTAAAATGTTGGGGTGTCAGCAGGAGGTGGAAATTAGGAGAAGATTGAACAATGTTTCCCTGGGGAAGGGGCTGCTCAGTAAAGGTTGATAAATGCAAAGCTCTGTGACAGGCTTGATGGGCCACTTGGGCTGTTTGACTCCTAGGGAACTCCCAGATTACCTCCATCCACAGTGACCTCTGTCTCCATGGAGTTGGCTTCAGAGAACCCAGAATCCAGAGCCCCACTCCTGAAGAGGAGCCAGGAAAACTGTTTAACCTGGGAGCGGGGCAAGTGCCCTACCCGAGAGAAGAGTGTGGGACATGTGGGTGGGCCTGGCCACAGCCTCTCTAAGGAGGTTCCTTGGGGCCTGGAGCCCAGTGGTGTGGTAAAGTAGTTTGAACCTTCCTGGGCTGCCTCTGAATTTAAGGGGATTTCAGGGGTTAATTTCCAAGCATTCTGCGAAGGGGACAAACGTGCACTTCCCTTCACTTTCTCAGCTGGGCCTGGGATCAGCCAGTACTGATGTGGCTTCGTGACGTCTTAGGAGTCTTACCTTGAACACCTGCTTCTTCTAACTGGTCAGCATCTCCCTGCCCTACTGTTTCCTCCTTCCCTCCCCCGTGTCTTTTCCCTCCTGTCCTCTCTGTGTGCCCGCAGCTGCTAGGACCACATTCCCGAAACCCAGGGCTCTGTCCCCCTCACCTTGTATCCCTGTCGTCTGTCATTCATTCCGCCCCTCATGCCTCCCGTTCCTTGCTCCGTCTCCTCTCCCTCACGTCGATCCCTCTGTGTCCCCGAGTCCCTGCGTCCCTATTTGTTTCTCTGTGTTTCATCCCATCATGATGTCATCCCCATCTCCTCCAAGCCCCGTTTTGTGCCCCCGGCCCCCAGCATCTCTCTCCTCTCTCCCCTGTGTGTCCTCGTCCCTCCACATCGAGTCCCCCTTTGTCCACCGTGTCCCTCACCTGAGGGCGCTCTTATCTGATCAGAGCCCATCCCTTCTCCGTCTTCTCTCCTCACCCACGTTCCTCACCTCGTCAGTGAGTCCTCCTGTTGCAGCGCCGGCTCAGTGGGACACAGCTTCCCTCCACTGGGCTTCAGATCTCTGAAGGCCTCCTCTCACCATGAACTTCTTAAGAACTGGCTTGGCCTGTGGTGCTTTTATTTGGGTGTGGGCTGGGGAGCAGCCCTGGATCAGGAAGTGAATCAGGTTCATGCTTTTCCACTTACATATTCCAAGTGAGTGGATACCTATGGAGCTAGTACACCTGCCTAAATGTCTTAAGCAATGAGGAATCTTGAATCCTCACACTCAAAGAGTAGATCTGGCCCTAGCCACAAGATTTTAATGAGTCTGATAAAACACCTGGCCTAAGTGTCTACCCTAAATGAGAATTGTCATTTATCATCTCCTATACACCCTTCTGGTTCTGATTCTGGGAAAAGCCATCACTGTGGTGGTAAAGATTGCTTTTTTCTGACCTGGGATACAGATGGAATAACCTAGAAGGTTACTTTGTGTGGCTTCCTGTCATCAAGAATGAGTGATGGGAGAGGGGATGATGACACAAGGCAGAGAGTGATGGGGCAGCTGAGTTGACTGTTGGAGATGCTGTGTCCATGTCTGGGAAGAGACATGGACACACCTTCTGCTGAGACAAGGAAGGTTCATTGCCTCATGGCCAATGTGACTCCAGCCTTGCAGTATCCCAAGCCCTCCTTCTATTACTCCAAGGCTGTTGGAAGAATGAGATCATATCATGCCACTCTTTTTTAAGCTGAAGTCAGTGGTTTCTGCTGAGCCCTGAAAATTTCCAAACCTAGGATCTCCATGCAATAGCTTGAGTCAACAGATCTACCCAGAGGAATAAATCCTTCAATGGCTTCTCTGGAAAAGATGCTTAAGTGCAGCTGCTGTGTGTAGGATTACCAAGAACAAGAATGAATGACCATACGCAGGGTGAAAGGAATGGAAATTGCTATATATCTTGGCCTGGAAAAATAGCTGATAAAAAGGAAGTCAGCAGCCCCAGACTCAAGGACAGTCATACAAATTTGATGACAAGCCACCTCTGTTCTATTCCGAGTGAAGTCCTGCGAAAGATTCAAACTGTCTCTCAAGCAATCACTTGAATGCTGCTCCTGATCACAGTGTGCGAAGAGTTTTCCCTTCCTCTTCCTCACTGATTCCTGAGTGCAGCTCTGTGATGGAGGGAGAGTAGGAGCTGTCATTATCTGTCCCCTTTTCTGTCAGTCTACATTTCCAGCTTCTAGAGTCTGTGCCCCTTCCTGACCCAAATGTGAATGAGCCACTGTATTCTCATATCTCTCTATTTCTCACAAATCTCAGACATGAAGGAGGGGATAAGCTTCTAGAGCAGAATATAAGCACATTAAAGAAGGGCACAAGCATACACACAGAACCTTGTGGGTAATTCTGTAAAGTTTATTGTGTGTGCCCTGGGAGTTTGACCAGGTGGTGCTCGGGTAGAGAACTTGCCTGCCAGTGCAGGAGACTGTAAGAAATGTGGATTCAATCCCTGAGAGGGTGGCATGGAAGCCCAGTCCAGTATTCTTGATGGAAAATCCCATGGACAGAGGAGCCTGGTGGGCTACAGTCCATAGGGTCACAAAAAGTTGGGCAGGACTGAAGCGACTTAGCATGCATGCAGGGAACTTCATTAAAAAAATTTTTTTTTAATTTTTAATTGGAGAATAATTGATTTACAATATTGTATTGGTTTCTGTCATGTATCAACATGAATCACCCAGCTGAGCTAGACTTAAAGGAGGCTGGGGTCTTGTGCCATGAGGACTAAGGCTGATAGCCAGGGTGGATGTTAGGCCTGGACTATGGTTGTAACTGTGAGCTTTGGCCAATGAGCATGGCCCATAGTGCTGACCCAAAGTTTCGATGATCTCATGCAAGTGAACTAGAACCATGTGGTATTGTCCTGTGATCACGTGCAACAGTGAAGATTGTGTGACCACAGGACAAGGTGACCACAGACTTTGTGTCTGATCATTGGGCAGTTTGTATAACGAATACGGTGCATTTCCTATGAGGTTCCAGGAGGTTACAGGCATTTGAACTGAGCTATTATGACAATTCATCCCGAGTGATGTAGGACAGTTTATATTTTTGGTGGTACAAATATGAGCCACATGAGCAAGCATTGTGTGGAGAAAAGTACTTCATCCTTTGCATACCATCCTATATCATTGCAGCATTGCATTGAGGGTCAGTTCACTTCAGTTGCTCAATCATGTCCAACTCTTTGTGACCCCATGGACTGCAGCACTCCAGGCTTGCCTTCAGCATCTCCTGGAGCTTGCTCAAACTCATGTCCATTGAGTCAGTGATGCCATCCAACCATCTCATCCTCTGTCATCCCCTTCTCCTCCTGCCTTGAATCTTTCCCAGCATCAGAATCTTCCCCAATGAGTCAGTTCTTCGCATCAGGTGGCCAAAGTATTGGAGCTTCAATTTCAGCATCATTTTGTACTTATACAAAATACATGTATATGTATGGCTGGTTCATTTTGCTGTACAGTAGAAACTAGTACAACATTATAAAGCAACTATACTCCAATAAAAGTAAATTAAA
The DNA here is from genome assembly GCF_049115385.1 of Moschus berezovskii. Classification (NCBI taxonomy): domain Eukaryota; kingdom Metazoa; phylum Chordata; class Mammalia; order Artiodactyla; family Moschidae; genus Moschus; species Moschus berezovskii. The sequence goes on from NC_142468.1 coordinate 99,457,109, forward strand.
AAAAAAAAGAGAGAAAGCAAGTCAGGAATCCTGCTGTATAGGAACCATGTTTCTATATTCTGCATCCTGGCAATGAATAACACACTCCCCCCTCGCTCACCCAGAAGGCCCCTGACTGTCACTGTGGTTCTAGCTCCTTTCCCCTCTGCTCCCCAAAGTCTGTCCTGTATCCTGGGCACTAACTTCAGCTCTAGGGCTCCTTGTCTTACCCAGTATCACTGCTGTGACTCCTGTCACAGCAAACTGATCCAGCTAGTGGTCCTGTGGCTCGGGGGCAGCTGGTATACTCCCATCCTTGGGACTGGAGATATAGAACAGTCCCTGTGGGTGGGGCCAGCAGAAGCACGAGGGTTCTGAGTCTAAGACCTGAAGAAACCCGCAGATCAGCACAGGGCCCACTTATGCAATGAGCCTCTTTGTTTCATCAACTGCCAATCTGCATGAACCCAGGGACACACCACAGTTGCTTCTCTTGTAGCAAATCTAATTCCAGGTTCCTGTGCAGGGCACAGCTCTGCCAGTGGATCTGAACTTCTTAAATGAAAAGTATCACTGGCTGAAGAATGGCCTTAGATTTTATAACTCAGCTTGGGGGAAACACACTGAAAGACTCAAGTACATAAAGGCAGGCTCAGTACACAGAGCAAATAGAGCTAGGGAGGTTTGTTTGCACAAGCGTAACCCAGGTCCTCCTTTCACTTTAGTGATCGTCCTGGTTCCCTCTCATGCAAATGTTTATCTCCTCACTTCCCTGTGCTAGAAACTTGAACTCTGAGATTCTCATTGCTCAAAATCTTATAAGTAATCCAAGCAGTTTGTGATGCATAGATGCGTTTTTGTTGTTGTCATATTTTTATACTCTCCATGCATTAAATTCACTTTCTCTTGTTTTCACCCTGGCCTGCTTATTGCGATCACTTCCTGTGAAGTAGCATAATCTAAAAACACCCAGAGGAAAGTCTGTAAAATCTGTCAGGACTTTTCTACTGTAATATTTTTTTTCTTTAAAAAAAAAATTGAATTTACACAACAGTTGAAAGGAGAGTTCCATGAGCTGTTTTTTCTTGAACTAATTGAGACAAATAAAGATGGATGCCTACCACCGCCTTCCTGGGTTTCCCTCATAGCTCAGTTGGTAAAAAATCCACCTGCAACGTAGGAGAGCCCAGTTCGATTCCTGGGTTGGGAAGATCCCTTGGAGAAGGGAAAGGCTACTACTCCAGTATTCTTGGACTTCCCTTGTGGTTCAGCCGGTAAAGAACTCACCCACAACACAGGAGACCTGAGTTTGTTTCCTGGTTTGGGAAGATCCCCGGGAGAAGGGAAAGGCTACCCACTCCAGTATTCTGGCCTTTAGAATTCCATGGACTATACAGCCAGATAGAGTCAGACATGACTGGGCGACTTTCACTTCACCTTCACCTCATCTCCTTCTTCTCCCTTCCACTTGCCAAATAAAGCAATGTGTATTTTGTACAAACAAGGGCATTCTCCTACTTCATCACAATCATCAAATAGCCATCAAAATCAGGAAATGATCCTTGATTCATGACTACCTCTAATCTTCAAAGGCACACTCACATTTTGCAAATTTCCTCAATAGTGTTCTTCAGAGAAAAAAAAATTCCATTTAGAATAATCTGCTGCTTTTAGTTGTCATGTCTATTTTTCTTCAACTTGGAGCAATGCTTCAGTCTTTTCTTGACTCTGATGATTTTGATAATTATTTTGAAGATATACCTCTCTATGTGGGTTTGTTTGGTATATCCTCATGACTAAATTCAACGTGTGTGTCTTTGATAGAAATGTCAGGGAATTGTTGCCTTGTCATTCGTATTGTACCTTATTAGGTGGCACATGACATTTAGACATTTGCCCTGTTAAATATGTGATTCACTTTGATCATTTATTAAGGTAGTGTCTGCCAGGTTTCTAGATATAGTGACTATTTTCCCTTTTGTGATTAATTAGTGTTTGGGGAGACAGTACTTTGGAACTATGACAATATCCTGTTCTTCATCAAACTTTCAACTTATTCATTTATTTATTGTACAAGTGTATCCTCATGGTTTCTCACTTTTTTAGTAGTTTATATTATCTATTATTTTCATTGCTTATCTTGATGCTCAAATTGTCACAGATTTGGCCATTCAGTTCAGTTCAGTTCAGTCGCTTAGTCGTGTCCAACTCTTTGCGACCCCATGAATCACAGCACGCCAGGCCTCCCTGTCCATCACCAATTCCCGGAGTTTACTCAAACTCATGTCCATCGAGTCGGTGATGCCATCCAGCCATCTCATTCTTTGTCGTCCCCGTCTCCTCCCACCCCCAATGCCTCCCAGCATCAGAGTCTTTTCCAGTGAGTCAACTCGTTCCATGAGGTGGCCAAAGTATTGGAGTTTCAGCTTCAGCATCAGTCCTTCCAATGAACACCCAGGACTGATCTCCTTTAGAATGGACTGGTTGGATCTCCTTGCAGTCCAAGGGACTCTCAAGAGTCTTCTCCAACACCACAGTTCAAAAGCATCAATTCTTCGGCGATCAGCTTTCTTCACAGTCCCACTCTCACATCCATACATGACCACAGGAAAAGTCATAGCCTTGACTAGATGGACCTTGGTTGGCAAAGTAATGTCTCTGCTTTTTAATATGCTATCTTGGGAGCCCCTTAAACTGATTTCTGTGTCCTTTTGACATGACCCCATCATTCTTTGGGTACTTCCTTGCTTTTTGGCACAAAATATTCTAGTCTCCTCTTTTGTGCTCCATGTCCTAGCCCTGGGGTCAGCCATTTCTTCAGGAAGCCCTTTCTCCAGGGTTCTTTTAAGGATAGTACATGGTATTTAAAAGCCAAGTTCTGGCTGAAAGCTAAGCATGCTTGTCACTCTTGGGGTGCTGCTATTCCCAGACTCTTTGAATGAACAGATAGAGGGACTTGATGAATGTGAATTCACACACAGATTTGCATCTCCATTTTATATCAGCATTGACAATTATGACTAGTCATTGTCTGTTCACGTTTCAGTCCACCACCACAAGTTTCCTTCTAGTTTCTTGTCCTCTGCATTAGGAACTCTCATTCCTAAATGGGAAAACTGGGTCAGATTTGTCTTTAAATAATTGTGTATTCCTAAAGAGTTCACAGTGGCATGAAGATTGTTTTGAGCTGAAGACATTTGGGAATTAATTGGCAAGCACAGGATAGTGCTTTCTCTGTACTCCCCTTATATCTCTGAATATACTGAAGGCATTTAATTTTATCATAGCAAGATAGGAAATTGTGTGAAATTGTATATTGTGTGAAAATACACAAAGTCCGTTTTTTGCTGATCTGTGATGGGAATTGAGTAGGTTAATGATCGGGGGGATCGGTGTAGGTGAGAACTGTCCCCTGTCTGTGTATATATGTATTTCTGGACTAATGTATGTGAATGATTTGTCCCACATTCAGTTGTTTATTTGCTCAGTCATGTCCAACACTTTTGAAACCCCATAGACTGTAGCTCACCAGGCTACTCCCTCCATGGGATTTCCCCTGTGAGAATATTGGAGACGGTTGCCATTTCCTTCTCCAGGGTATCTTTCTGACCCAGGGATCAAACCTGCATCTCCTGAGTTGGCAGGCAGATTCTTTACCACTGAGCAAACCAGGTAGAACTGAATGCAATTGGTGAATAGATTCATAAAAGCAACTTCGGCGCTGTGAAAAACATAAAAGTCTTAAGAAAACAGATTTGATATTGAGATCTTACATTGCCTTCCTTCCTGGGAAATATAGCAGATTTTTAGAAGAAGAAATACTTGCAAAGAAACAAAACAATTTTTAACTGAGGGAGATCTTAGAGGTCATCTTTCTACATACTTCCATTTCTCAGAAAATAATACTAAGGGCCAGAGAGATCACATGACTTAGCCACAGTCAGCGCAGGGGCAGCGAGGGAAGTCTGCTGGCCCAGCTGGTAGAGGGAGTGGGAGTTCCGTGATCACATACTTTCCCTCACACACGTGTATGCCAAGTGGGAGACACCCTCTCCTACTCATAGAAAAGAGCCAGAGCCCTGCTGATGTCTGCCTTTCTAGCTTCCTCAGGAGAAACAGAATTACCTAAAACATAAAAACAGTTGAATTTGGGGCAGATCCAGGAAAATGAGAGAGATTAAGAATTAGCCCTTCTGGAGAAGTGAAACGCTCAGGTCAGGGAACGAAAACATAGGCTGGATCCGATTGCAATGAGGGAAGGCATCAGAACTGTTTAATTCAAAGTTTAAAGCAGGTCAGCCAATAGGTCAAGACACTGAACTTAGTGACCCCATGATAGACCCCACTTAAGTAAATGTGAGGCTTATCCCCTAAACTCGATTAAGTTGACTCTCTTCACCTTAGATGCTGGCATGACTTCCCCATCCATATGGTTTGTCTCTTGACAGTAGCCCCCACCTAAACAATATCTCCCACCACAGGGCACAACAGGAAGAGCTAGAAGCCTAGAAGAAGGGGATTGTTTCACAATGAGAGATTGCAGGTCTCTTGGAGTCCATTCCGAGAACAGGTTCCCCACCAGCAGCACACCAGGCAGCACAGTGTAGTGAGAACCCTGCCCTGGGAGTCAGGGACCTGAGGCTGGAGCTGAGCTGATGTTCCAGCTGCCAAGACGCATCCTTCCGACCTTGGGACCGCTCTGGCCCTCAGGCTACTCGGGTGTATATTGCTTGTGTGCAGTTCATCCTTGAGTTCAAGGTAACTGTCTATATCTTTTATGAGTTGAAGTGTTTTTCATGGCATCAAGAGCCTTCTACCCTGGCCTGCATTTCATTTCTGTGCCATCTCCTGCCTCCTCCTGGCCACATCGAGAAATTTGCCCTTTTCTTAACACACGGTGCTTTGCTGAATGTGACTAGTATCTCTTTCTAGCCTTTTTTTCTGAATTGCCCTTCCTCTGCTCTTAATGATGGGGTGGGAACCCTGTTTATGCTTAGAAGTGGTCCCCAGGGAGCTCTTTGCTCTGGAACCTTCCCTCATTCCCCTCACTCCACCCCATTCCTCTTGCTGCTTTCTGATAACTCCACCCTCACCTCTCCTGGAGTTCTTCTCAAGGTCTGGTTTGCATTATGACTGGAGAGGCTGCTTCTGTTGGGGAGAATTCTCAGCACTTGGGTCTTAAATAGAAGTCCATGATTAAGTTGCTTAGCCCCTCTCAGGAGAAGACAGGTATCTGGCTCCAGGGGAGACTGCAGATCTGACGTTCCTAGATCCCTCAGGTGCCCTGCCTTCCTCTGTCACCAGCTGTTTTCTTTCACGCAGGCGACCTGGTCAAAAATTAACGCCCCTGTGATAAGCCACCAGAAGAGTTAGCACAAGTGGCTATCCCTCATGTGAGGGGGGAAGAAGGGTCGGTGGTGGTAGGGGTTGGGTCTCCTAAAATAGCTGAAGCCTAGAGACCACTGAGCAACCCAGGTTAATTAGGTAATTAGATAAGCAGATCTTCTCCAATCAGGAGCAGCAGACACCCATCTTTCTTTTCTCAGATACCCTGGGCAAGATCTGACCTCACTTTAAGAAGGACCAGGGCTGGGAACTGGAGTGGGAAGGGACAGGTGGAGAATGTGTGCGTCCTTGGGCTGAGGAAGCAGTGATGATGTGGAGGCGGGAGGTGGGAGCGGGAGACGGGCCAGCCCGTGTGTGCCTGAGTCCTGACCATGGCCGCGCCCGCAGGTCACGGGGGGTCAGGGCCGGCCCTGGGAAGGGCAGCCCGTGGGCAGGTGTGGGAACCCGCCCTCCTTTATCTGTTGACTGCACCTCGTGTCTTGTGGGATCTTAGTTCCCAGACCAAGAATGGAAACTGGACTCTTGGCAGTGGAAGGACAGAGTCCTGACCACTGGTCCAGCAGGGAATTCTGGGAACCCCTTCTTTCCCGGTTTGGGCTGCTGGGTGTGTGACGGTGGGATGGACAGGGAGAGACACGGGAAGTCTTGTAAAATGGGGATCATCAACAGGAACCTGCACAGCCTCGAAAGCTTTTTACCCTTTTGCAGTTGATTTGTCTTGAGAGGTGAAGTATTGGGGTGTCGGCAAGAGGTAGGAATTGGGAGAAGACTGTACAGTGTTTCCCTGGGGAAGGGGCTGCTCAGTAAAGGTTGATAAATGCAAAGCTCTGTGACAGGCTTGATGGGCCACTTGGGCTGTTTGACTCCTAGGGAACTCCCAGATTACCTCCATCCACAGTGACCTCTGTCTCCATGGAGTTGGCTTCAGAGAACCCAGAATCCAGAGCCCCACTCCTGAAGAGGAGCCAGGAAAACTGTATAACCTGGGAGCGGGGCAAGTGCCCTACCCGAGAGAAGAGTGTGGGAGGTGTGAGTGGGCCTGGCCACAGCCTCTTTAAGGAGGTTTCTTGGGGCCCGGGGCCCAGTAGTGTGGTATAATAGTTCTAACCTTCCTGAACTGCCTTTGAATTTAAGTGGATTTCAGGGGTTAATTTCCAAGCATTCTGTGAAAGGGACAAATGTGTATTTCCTTTCACTTACCAATCCGGGCCTAGGATCAACTAGTTACTGATGTGGTCTTGGGAGCCTTCCTTGAACACTCACGTTGGTCCTCCCATCACCCCTCAGGAGAATGCAGACCAGGGAGATGGATAGCTCAGTCATGCTTAGTGACAGGATCCCCGAGCTTGGAATCCCAAGGGCTTGTGTATGTCAGTTGCGTTCATATCTTCTGGGACTCAAGACATCATCCTCTTGCTTCTCATTTGCCTACAGCTTGATGTCCTTCCCAACACCATCCCCTTCACACTCAGGCTTTTCAACAGTCTTCTTGGAGAGATTTCAGAATGTCAGGACTTCATTCCTCTGTTCCACAAAAGTCCACCTATATCCACCCTCATCAAAGGAGGTTCTTTAATAAGAAGATAAAAGTTGTATTCTGTGTTTGGAAATAAGGCTTAAAGTATATGCTCAGTATGGTTTCTAAATGGTTTTGGATTCTTATGGAGGAAGATAAAAGAATAGATGAAGCAGGGAGCTTCTGCACAGAGATGTAGAAGAAAGGAGCAGGGGAGTAAGCTCAGGGAGGGAGGCTAAGACCTGGAGACAAGAGCATAGCTTTGAGAAAGATACATCCGTGCCCCTCCTGTGCCCCTAAATATCCTCAGACCTAGCAAACCTTTTCTCACCTGATTGTTGGAGAATCAGTTCTTAAACATTTATGTTCAAACGCTTTCAGTGTCTGAAGCCAAAGGGAGGAACAGGAAAGGAAGAGTCTCCAGTCGAAGGAAGCTTCAGCTGGAGATCCCTGACTCTGCCTCCCTCCCCGCAGCCTCTTGCCCAGTCTGCTTATGACCTGTCACCACTCGCAAGGTCAGCTTTAGACACTCTGTGGAGTCTCAAGGAGTCAGTCACCTGAGCGATTGAACAGCATGCACAGCCTAAATACAGAGTTTCCGGGAAGAGGATCCTGCAGCAGGATGGAGCTCTGTAGAAGACAGGAAGAGCTAGAGCTGGGAGAAGTGCTGCACATTATCTCAGCTTAGCCTCCACCCCGTCCTTTCCACTCTCTACGTAATTAATTGCTAAAAGCTAGTCTTTCATCTCCTGAGCCCACATGCTCTAGAGGCAGTGCTCCACAACTAGAGAAGCTTGTGCACCACAACGAGACGTCCCTGTGCTGCACAAGAGAAGCCCGTGGGCCACAATGAGAGAAAGTCTGCACAGTAATACAGATCCAGCACAGTTAAAAGCAAACAAGCCAAACCAACAAACAAAAAACTTGTCTTTCATCTCAGGCTTAGAATCGCATGTGGAATTTCTGGATGGAAGAAAATGAGTTAAAAGATGTCATCTTGGTGAGGTTAGCCAGTTTCCCTCTGGGGGAAATTGGGCATCTGGATTGTAGAGGCGACCAGGGTGGGTGAGGTCAGGGGCAGCACTGACTTCAGATATATCTTTGGGTCTTCCTTCTTTTCTCCTCACTGCCCTCTCCTTCCAATCACTGGTCACCTCTTTGCCTGCCTCCACTTTTCCATCTTTTCTCCTTCTAATTATTCTCTGCTTCCTACTTTCTGCATGTGACAAAGAACTCTGGAATATTAATGAGTGAGTGTATGTGTTTGGGGGGCAGTCCTTGAGATTTTACAAACCTTCCTTGTAAAATAAAACCCTCACCTTCTACATAAACCCTTCTTTGCAGTTTTAAAGATCATGTGGAAATGAACAAAACCACTCAGATGGGAACAAGAAGAGCCAATTTATTCAGTTTACTATAGTCGGAAATCAGCCACTATCCCTTTTATTTGTCAAAGACTCAAAAGCAGGGAAGTGGGAAAGTTTTATGGTGGAAAAAAGAAGTTTTCAGATGTGCTCCAATTGGAGGCTGCTGGCATGGAGCTGGAAGTGGGCTACCTAGAAGCAGGACAACCTACAGTCAGAGATGCATATTTGATTTTTCCAGTAAGTCCTAATATGGGGAAGCAGAGACAAAAATTAGGAAGCTTTAACTTAGTAATCTAGTCACAACTGTTTGAGGCCAATAGACCACCTGTTTTGCTAACTCTTGCAGCTGCTGTTAATGACACTACCTTTGCCCTAGATGGAATATTGTTGTTTGGCTTCCTGGACTGGCTTACAACATAGAGTAGGTTTCCTGGATTTATATTGCTGCTGATTATGGATCAGAAGTTTATCTCAAATATAGTCTGGCTGTTGTCTGTTCATGTATTTTGGTCTCTCAGTCCCTCTTTGTGTTCATTCTCTCACTTCCAAGAGGTTGGTCAACTTGTGAAAAGCAAGAATTCCAGATCTTCATTGCTCAGGAAAAGTTCTGTTAACTTCATATTCAACTGCATTGTAAGATCTTCGTGATCTTTCTATTTTTGTAGATGATCATCATGGTGATCATCTGATGAGAGAGGGGCTGCACATAAGCATTTAAGGCTCTACAACAGACCAGCATAATGATCACTATCACTAAAACAAAGGAAATTTATAGTCTGTCTGAGGTGCTTCAAAACCAGAAAGTCCAGCTGTCCAACCCAGGCCAAGAGACATATTCCATAGGTCACGAAGCTCAATCTTAGACATCCAAATAGCTTTTCTTTAAAGACAATGGGAGGCCTGTTAAATTTGCCTATTTCATGGACAAGTACAGCAGGAAGTATTAGTACTGGCCCAGGCATCACCATGACTAGCCAACAAGAAATCTTAAGCAATGTGATTGTCCGTCACTACTCGTGCCAGTGAGTTGAGACTGACCTCTAATCCAAGGCAAAGGTTAGTGTCATTAACAGCAGCTGTGAGAGTTAGTAATAGGTTTATTATTTTTTAAGAGTTTATATTAAAGTGTAGTTAGTTTATAATGTTGTGAAAGTTTCAGGTGTACAGCAAAGTTATTCAGTTATACATACGCATATATCTGTTCTTTTTCAGATTCTTTTCCCATATAGGTTATTACAGAGTATTGAATATAGTTTCCAGGCTATATGATAGGTCCTGGTTGATTACCTATTTTATTTATGTATAGTAGTGTGATTTTTTTTTTATCCCAACCTCCTAATTTATCCCTTCCCCTAGTAGTAGCTTTCTTAAAGTTTTTCTGTTTGTTTGCCAACCAAGGTCCGTCTAGTCAAGGCTATGGTTTTTCCCGTGGTCATGTATGGATGTGAGAGTTGGACTGTGAAGAAAGCTGATTGCCAAAGAATCGATGCTTTTGAACTGTGGTGTTGGAGAAGACTCTTGAGAGTCCCTTATACTGCAAGGAGATCCAACCAGTCCATTCTAAAGGAGATCAATCCTGGATGTTCATTGGAGGGACTGATGCTAAAGCTGAAACTGCAATACTTTGGCCACCTCATGCAACGAGTTGACTCACTGGAAAAGACTCTGATGCTGGGAAAGGTTGGGGGCGGGAGGAGAAGGGGACGATGGAGAATGAGATGGCTGGATGGCATCACCGACTCTGTGGACATGAGTTTGAGTGAACTCCGGGAGTTGGTGATGGACAGGGAGGCCTGGCGTGCTGTGATTCATGGGGTCACGGAGAGTCGGACATGACTGAGCGACTGAACTGAACTGAACTGAACTGATGATTCCCACTGATGGGAACACTGTTCTGATTATTCAAATAAAAATGAGCCAGTAACTCACCCAAGTATTAATAATCCAGAATGGTGTCATCTTGGCTTCATACCTAAGTTGGAATTTCCAGTCTTGGTGATTTATAGAATTACAGACAAGTCTTGGAATACTATTCCTAATGATCATGAGGTGTTAGTCTGAGGCAAACAAGACCAGGCATCCTGATCACAAAGGAAGTAGTATCCAGGAGAGGTATGTGGAGATCCAGGGGGAAAAGTGCTGTTTATGACATGAGGTTGGAACCAAGGCCTTACGTAACATGTTTGGATTTCTACTAGTCTCTTTCAGGTTTGGCTCACCACCCTACAAAGATTGTTGAGTTAAAATTTAGAATTATCTAGGGTCTGAACAGTAGATTTTATTAACTGAGGGTCTTTTTTGGGAGAGAGTGCATGCTTGGTCACTTCAGTTGTGTGAAGGACTCTAGCAGAGTCACCAGTTGACTTGTTTGGAATCCATTGTTCAAGTGGGTGCAGGTAGAAATGTCATTGACTGTGATCACCTGTGGCCTTATTTGATGAAATTGGAATTGCTCAGAGGGCTTTATCATGGGAATCTGGTGATTGTTGGTATATTCAGCAATCGGTAAGACTGAGAACAGTCTTGTGGCTATCACTTGGGATCATCTGAAAATGGCAGTTGAATGAGTATTTCCTTTTCTTTTTAACTTCACTGAGATATAACTGACAAATAAAATTGTAAGATATTTAAAGTTTACAATGTGACAATTTGATATATGCAAGCATTGAGAAAGAAATCCTTCCGTTGAATGAATTGACATGTATCACCTGACGTATTTATCGTTTTATAATGAGTCTATCCTGACCTAACAATTATAATGTCAGGAAGAAAAGAGAAAAAAGCTCTTTACAGGTGAATGACCGGAGAATGCAATGGCACCCCATTCCAGTACTCTTGCCCAGAAAATCCCATGGACAGAGGAGCCTAGTAGGCTGCAGTCCATGGGGCTGCTAAGAGTCGGACACAACTGAGTGACTTCACTTTCATTTTTCAATTTCATGCATTGGAGAAGGAAATGGCAACCCACTCCAGTGTTCTTGCCTGGAGAATCCCAGGGATGAGGGAGCCTGGTGGGCTGCCATCTCTGGGGTCGCACAGAGTTGGACACGACTGAAACGACCGAGCAGCAGCAACAGTAGCATAGGTGAATGACAACAAGCGATCTATAGAAAATAATAAGAATTATAAGCAAGCAGATAAAAACAAACAAACAAACAAGAATTGGATAGAAGTTTTGGCCCAACATGTTGGCTGGAGGCTGTCCACTATCTGTGATCTTCTGTTTGTTCCAAAGGTCTTAGGCTAGCTGTCTACATCTGAAGATCAATGGTTTCTGAAGGATCTCTGAGAATCCTCGGTTTGAGATCTTGTACTGAAACAACCGTCTAATTACATGGAATTATAAATCACTTTAGTTGTGAATTGTGAAGCCAGTAATTGATTTCCTATAGTTTTACTGCTGTATTTGTTGTTAACAGTGTTTGGATAAGGTCCCTTCCTATGAGGTTCAAGAATAATTTTTCTCTGATGTCTCTTTCAATAAATAAAATGCTCTGATTGAAAATAATGAAGAAATTGTTTAGAAAGATGTTGTGGGAGTGTGGCCTTAATCTGTTGGTGACAGGACTGGGTATATAGCACAAGAGTCCCTCACGATATTTTGCCATATCTGCATATGGTAGGGGTGAGTCTAGAATTGGAGGTAAAATTTCAAATGCGTGTGTGTTAGTTGCTCAGTCATATCCAACTTTATAGGATCTATGGACTGTAGCCCGCGAGGCTCCTCTGTCCATGGGACTCTCCAGGCAAGAATACCAGAGTGGATTGCCATTCCCTTCTCCAGAGGATCTTCCTGACCCAGGGATCAAACCCAGGTCTGCTGCATTGCAGGCAGGTTCTTTACTGTTTGAGCTACAGGGAAGTCCCAAAGCATGTGCCTTCCAGTTATCAATTCATAGGGGGATAACCTATGTATTCCTAAGAGAGTGGTCTGTTGGGCCGTAGAGATAGTGGCTGGGAGAAGCTGTGGTCAAGAAAGCTCAAGGGTTTCTGAAAATATTGCTAGTTTATTTTGGCCACACCTTGAGGCTTAAGGAATCTTAGCTTCCAAATCAGGGACTGAACCTGGGCCACCACAGTGAAAGTGCTGGGTCCTAACCACTGCATCGCCAGAGGATTCCCAATAATGCTCATTTTATTTTATTAAAAAAGCTTTTTTTATTGGGGTATAGATGATTTACAGTGTTGTGTTAGTTTCATGTGTACAACAAAATGAATGTTATACATATATCCACTCCCTTTTAGATTCTTTCCCATATAAGCCATTACAGAGTATTGAGTAGAGTTCCCTGTGCTATATAGTAGGTCCTTGTGAGTGTGAAAGTTACTCAGTCATGTCCGACTCTTTGTGACCCCATGGCCTTTACAGTCCATGGAATTCTCTAGGCTAGAATACTGGAGTGGGTGGCCTTTCCCTTCTCCAGGGGATCTTCCCAACCCAGGAGTGGAACCCAGGTCTCCTGCATTGCAGGCAGATTCTTTACCAGCAGAGCCACAGGGAAAAACATACAGTTGGCCCTTGTTATCTGTTTTATATATAGTAGTATGTACAAGTCAATACCAATCTTCCAACTTATTTCCTCCCCACCTTATGCCCTGGTAACCGTTTTTTCTTTTCAAAGTCTGTAACTCTGCTGTTGTTCAGTCGCCAAGTCCTGTCCAATTCTTCCTGACCCCATGGACTGCAGCATGCCAGGCTTCCCTGTCCTTCACCATCTCCCAGAGTTTGCCCAAGTTTATGTCCATTGAATCTGTTATTGTTTTATAAACAAATTCATTTGTACCTTTATTTAATATTCCACATATAAGAGATGTATCATATGATATTTGTTTTTCTTTGTCTGACTTATTTCACTCAGTATGACAATCTCTAGGTCCATCCACCAATATTGCTAATTATAATTTAAGGATGCTGTTAGTCCTTTACAGCATTTCCAGAAGATTGTGAATGAAAAAAGGACAACTTTCTTTATTTCTGTTTTTGCTATTATTTATTTGTTTTTTTTTTTGTTGCCTTCAGTTTTTGAGTAAGAGGTAACACCATAGCGAGTTCTTTTATAATTGTTCCCACAAAACTTGTGCCTCAATCACTTGATATTAAAGTTGGGATGCCCCAAGAAGAAGACTCTAAATCAAGCAGCTCTTTTAGCAACTGTAAAGCTGTAGCTCTTGGGCAAAGTGAAAATGGCTCGGTTGTGTCTGACTCTTTGCAACCTCATGGATCATAGCCTGCCAGGCTCCTCTGTCCATGGGATTCTCCAGGCCAAAATATTGGAGTGGGTAGTCATTCCTTTCTCCAGGGGATCTTCCTGCCCCAGGAATCAAAACTGGGGTCCCTTGCATTGCAGGCGGATTCTTTACCAGCTGAGCTACCAGGGAAGCCCCTTTGGCAAAGATACAATGCTCTTAGATACAACTCATCCTGAAAATCTACATAAAATAACTAAAACATTTAAATCCCATGGAGTGTAGAAGTTAGGTGAGTTTCTAAAGGTATCCAAAGGGCAATTAAGGCTTTGGTTCATGACCATGTCCAACCTTTATAATTTTTCCAGAATTCTGTTGCTGACAGGTAACAATGACCCTGTTGGGACTCAGGGCAGGCCAGCACAGAATAGATCAAAGTGACATATTGATTATTTTGAATTAAAATTACAAAGAAACAACCAGTGCAAAAAGGACGCTCTGATACTCTTCTTTGTCTCCCAGAAAGCAATAAATAAATATCCCATGTGAAAGGTCTCCTCCCTGTCTAGGAGGCAAAGAGACATCTTTATGCCCAGAGATAAGGAAACCAGGGCTGAGAAGGCTGTAAAACTACCCTTGTTATTTCTTTGCTAACCAACTGCCCCAAGCCCAAACTCTGTTTAGATTCTTTACCAAGACTAAGTTTCTTAGCTCTGTCCATTCCTCACCAATTTATTGTGTTTTTTTTTAATCTCAAAAGTATAAAAGCTGCCTGCCTTGGACACTTCTTAAAGGTCCTACTTCTTTTATTATTAATTAATTAATGTTTATTTTTGGCTGAGCTGGGTCTTAATTGCTATGCACAGGCTTTCTCTAGTTGCAGAGAGCATGGGGCGGCCACTCTCTAGTAGTGGTGCTAGGGCGTCTCATTGTGGTGTTTCTCTTCTTATGGAACACGGGCTCTAGGTTCACAGGGCTTCAGGAGTTGTAGGTTGCTGTTTTTGCTAAGTCGTGTCTGACTCTTTGCAAACCTATGGACTGTGGCGCACCAGGCTCCTCTGTCCTTCACTATCTCCCAGAGTTTGCTCAAATTCATGTCCACTGAGTTGGAGATGCTATGTAACCATCTCATCCTCTGCTGCCCTCTTCTTTTGCCTTCAGTCTCTCTCAGCATTGGGTAGGGCACAGGCTCAATTGCCAGGAAGCATGTGGGATCTTCCAGATGAGGAATTGAACTGGTGTCCCCTGCATTGCAAGGTGGATACTTATCAGCTCCTACTTCTATGAGACCTCTGTATATACAAAGTAAATTTGTCCCCCTATTCCTGTTAATCTGCATTTAACCTACTTATTAGAACAGCCAAAAGAATTCAAGAGAGGTAGGAGGGACATGTTCCCATCCCTGGCAATTGGCACAATCAGCATGATACTGCCCAGACTCCTCTTCTCTGGAGGCTGTGGCAGCTGAGAGATCCTGGGACATCTGACAAAAGCTGGCAGAAAGTGGGATTTCCTATCACAACAACCTCCGGGATATCTCCCCACAGGATTAAGTGGAAGGGAAGTTGTGAAAGTCCCTTTTCTCTCTTTCTAAATTTAAATTACCTGGAAAAAATACTTTCAGAATTAGTTTCATGGACATAGTGACTCTGGCATTAAGCCTTTTCTTCTTAGAGATGGTCACTGTTTGTCTTTGTCTTAAGGAGGAAAAAACCATGGGGCAGAACACTGGCATAACCCTATAGCCAGATGTTCAAGCTGGACTCACAGACTGGGAAGTTAATGGTTCTCATCAGACTGGCATCTGTTTGGACAAACTTTGCTGTGGGTCTCCTATGTAAAGACAAGCTGAGGTTTTTCCTTTCGTCTTTTTCTATATCCTGAGAGCTTGGCTTTGTAACCAATGAGAATATTCTCTCTGGTCTCCACCATCCCGAGTACACTTACCAGGGTGCAACTTGGTGGGTCAACCCAAGAGCCAGCTTTTAGGGGAATTTTTCAGGAGTCCAAGTCTAAAAGGGGTTTTTGTCAGCTTAACTTTTGTTGCTTTCTCAGTGTTCAAAACATGCCATTCCAATAGCACCATTACCTGGCATCACAGATTAATGGATCTGTCATGGAGGCGTTTCACACTCTCCTGGGAAACTAGAGACACCGTTTTCACTGTGCCAGGGACTACCGCCTGTAGCACTGAAGGCTTTTACCCTCTTAGACTAACTCTGGGGGTGAACTTTCTGGGTCTTGTAAGGGCTGCATACTCTATTTTGAGATGAGGCATATGCTTTTGGTAAGACATGGAAATGCATTGATTTGAGTTGCCATCTAAGATGAAGATCTTACTCATCGATGACCAGATGATGGATCTTTTGAATTGGTTATGTATATATTTTTTAATTCTAGAAAAATCAATGAATGTAAGTAAGGAGGAAAAGAGAAATTATAAAGGGACATGAAATTAAAACCACAAACATCAAGCTATAGATTCAATTTCAAACCCATCAGTCATGAAACCAAGAGGGAGCAAACACTCCAAGCTGAAGACAGAAGTAGTCATCAGTTCAGTTCAGTCACTCAATTGTGTCTATTTAAGAGAAAAAAATTGTTTTAGCAAACTCTCTTTCTAAAACCAAATTTAAAAAGTGGATAAAAGGCAAGCAAAAAATGTATACAGGCATACCTTGAAGATATTATGTCTTTGTTTCCAGATTATTACAATAACGTGAACATTGGAATAAACTGAGTCACATGATTTTTTTTGTTTCTCGGTGCATACAGAAGTTATGTTTATACTGTACTGTCTATTAAGTTTGTGAAGCATTATTTATTTTTAAAAAAGTGTATACCTTAATAAAAATATGTTATTGCTAAAAGATACTAACCATCATTTGAACCTTCAGCAAGTGATAATATTTTTGCTGGTGAAGGATCTTGCCTTGATAGCTGACCTGGGTGGCGGCTGCTGAAGTTTGACATGTCTTCAGCAATTTCTTAAAATAAACTGACAATGAAGTTTGCAGCATCAAATTACTCTTCCCTTCAAGAACAATTTCTCTAGCATACAATGTTGTTTGATAGCACTTTACACACAGTTGAACTTCTTTAAAGATTGGAGTCTGTCCTCTCAAACCACTGCTTTATCAACTATGTTGGTGTGTGTGTGTTTGTGTATGTTATTCGTTCAGTCGTGTCCGATTCTTTGTGACCCCATGGACTGTAGCCCACCAGGGTCCTTTGTCCATGGGATTCTCCAGGCAAGACTACTGGAGTGGGTTGCCATTTCCTTCTCCAGGGGATCTTCCCAACCCAGGGATTGAACCTGGGTCTACTGGATTGCAGCCAGTTTCTTTACCATCTGAGCCACCAGAGAAACTATATTTGTATTATAATCTAAATCCTTTGTTGTCATTTCAATAATCTTCACAGTATCTTCCCCAGGAGTAGATTCCATTTCAAGAAACCATTTCTTTTGCTCACTCATCAGAAAGCAACTCCTCGTTCGTTAAAATTTCCTTATGAAACTGCAGCAATGAAGTCACATCTTCAAGCTCTACTTCTAATTCTGTTTCCGACCTTGGGTGGCCTTGGCCAGCAGTGGCTTGAAGCAAGATCTCAGATCCTCAACCAAAGATTGAAACCAGGCCTCAGCAGTGAGAGCACTGAATCCTAATCATTAGACCACAAGTGCCAGCAGACAGTGAGAAGTCCCTGGCTTATCTGCTTTATAGAAATGAATTTCAACAAAGAGATGGAAGATAGTGAAACAGTGAAGTGTTTATTAAGAGGGAAAACGATACATGTGAATAGATATACACTAGTGGGGTGGGATAGCGATGGGGTGGCTCAGAGAGACAGTCTCACTCTTGTGGTGGTTTAAATCACTTGCATGGAGCATTTCTTCCTGGTTTCCTCTGGCCAATCATCTTGCTTTGTCTGACTCTGAGTCTCTCTGTTATAAATTCAGAGTCCTCTCCTGTTTGTGCAAATCTCTTAGCCAAGACGGATTTCAGCACAGAGGCCTGTGGGAAGGTTGACACCACCTATTATGCAGTGGTACGCCCTCTTTTTGGCCTCTGAGGAGCCTTTCTGCAGATGTGCAGTTGAAAAGCTCTCCTTTACCTCAAGAATGGGAAATATGCAATCTCTTTATCTCTCTCTCTCTTTTTTCCTTTTGTGCCAACAAATGTACGAACAGTCAAAGTTAACGGTTTTTTCAATAGTCATGTATGGATGTGAGAGTTGGACCATAAAGAACACTGAGCGTGGAAGACCTGATGCTTTTGAACTGTGGTGTTGGAAAATACTCTTGAGAGTCCCTTGGACTGCAAGGAGATCAAAGCAGTCAATCCTAAAGGAAATCAGTCCTGAATATTCATTGGAAGGACTGGTGCTGACGCTCCAATTCTTTGGCCTCCTGATGCAAAGAGCCAACTCATTGGAAAAGACCCTGATGCTGGGAAAGACTGAAGGCAGGAGGAGAAGGGGACGACAGAGGAAAAGATGGTTGGATGGCATCACTGACTCAATGGACATGAGTTTGAGCAAACTCCTGGAGATGGTGAAGGACAGGGAAGCCTGGTGTGCTGCAGTCATGGGGTTTCAAAGCATTGGACACGATTGAGTAACTGAAAAACAACAAATGGAATATACCCAATTAACAATGTTGTGATAGTTTCAGATGAACAGGGAAGGGATTCAGCCATATATATACATATACACATATATGTATCCAAGCTTCCCTTGTAGCTCAGTTGGCAAAAAATCTGCCTGCAATGCAGGAGCTGCTGCTGCTGCTGCTAAGTCGCTTCAGTCGTGTCCGACTCTGTGCGACACAATAGATGGCAGCCCACCAGGCTCCCCTGTCCCTGGGATTCTCCAGGCAAGAACACTGGAATGGGTTGCCATTGCCTTCTCCAGCAATGCAGGAGACCTGGGTTCAATTCCTGGGTCAAGAAGATCCCATGCAGAAGGAAATGGCAACCCACTCCAGTATTCTTGCCTGGAGAATCCCATGGACAAAGCAGCCTGGCAGACTACAGTCCATGTGGTTGCAAAGAGTTGGTCTTGACTTAGGGACTAAACCACCAACCATACATGTATCCATTCTCCCCTAATCCCCCCTCCCATTCAGGCTGCCACATAATGTTGGGCAAATTTCCATGTGCTATACTGTAGGTCCTTGTTGGTTATGCATTTAAAATATAGCAGTGTATACGTGACCATCCCAAACTCCCTAATTATCCCTTCCCTCCAGCAACCATAAGTTCCCGGTCTCTTTGTCTCTTATCTGGGCAGGACTCAGCTCCTCCTTTCTCCTGCCATGATCGTTACTTGGAGTATCTATCCACAGAGGATAGACTTCAGCTACTCAGACTGGTGCCCATCTATCTCAGTTCTTTTGCTATTTTTACCACATCTGCAGTGACTCCCTCCATTAGGAGGGAGTCTTCATCCCCTAAAGTATGTAGGTTAATGAGAGCGTATCCTGCTTGATAACGTCCAGTTTCAGTTTTAAGATATGATCTGTCAACAAGTAAAATTAGTTCTGGGTTATCAATAGGAGTCTAGAAATCTGAGATCCAAAATTTCTCTGTCTGAGATAAGATGATCATGAGGCTCCCCTTCTTTTGGTCAGAGAAGAAGAGTGGCAGGATTCAGGGTGCTTCAGTGGTGAACAGTATGTGAGATGTGAGAGTAATGGGTTCTAAAACCTTAGCTGGACCTGCTGGCTGGATATTTATACAAGGCCTCCACTTGGCACCATCTTCCTCACAACATGATGATTGGGTCCAAGTGTGGGTGTCCCACAGCAGACAGGGAAAACCAGGCAGAAGTTGTCTTACCTGTTATGATCTGGCTTTTTATTTATTTATTTTTGAACTTTTTATTTTGTATTGGGGTATAGCCGATTAACAATGTTGTAATATTTGCAGGTGAACAGTGAAGGGACTCAGCCATACATATACATGTATCCATTCTCCCCCAACCCCTACCATCCAGGCTGCCACACAACACTGTGCAGAGTTCCATGTGCTATACAGTAGGTTTTTGTTGGTTATCCATTTGAAATATAGCCATGTGTTCATGACCTGCCCAAACTCCCTATCTCTTCCCCTCAGTAACCATAAGTTTGTTCTCTAAGTCTGTATCTTTCTGTTTGTAAATAAATTCATTTGTATCATTTCTTTTTAGATTCAACATGATATTTTTCATTTGACTTACTTCACTCAGTATGACACTTTCTAGATCCATCCATGTTGCTGCAAATGGCATAATTTCATTATTTTTAGTGACTAAGAAATATTCCATTGTGTATATGTACCACATCTTCTTTATCCATTCCTCTGTTGATGGACATTTAGGTTGCTTCCATGTCTTGATTATTGTAAACAGTGCTTCAGTGAACATTGGGGTGTATGTATCTTTTTGGATCTTGTTTTTCTCTGGATATATACCCTGGGGTGGGATTTCAGGGTCATATAGTAGCTCTGGACTTCTCTGGTAGCTCAGATGGTAAAGAATTCACCTGCAATGTGGGAGACTTGGGTTTGATCTCTGGTTTGGGCAGATCCCCTGGAAGAGGGCAGGGCAACCCACTCCAGTATTCTTGCTTGGAGAACCCCCATGGACAGAGGAGCCTGGTGAGCTAAAGTCCATGGGGTCACAAAGAGTCAGACTCAGCTGAGTGACTGAGCACAAGCACAAGCACGGCAGCTCTATTAATGGTTCTTGATGGTTTCCATAATTTAATTAAAAGCTTAAGGGTGGGAATTCCCTGGCAGTCCAGTGATTAGGACTTGGTATTTTCAATGCAGGGGCCCAGGTTCAATCCCTAGTCAAGGAACTGGGATACCACAAGTCACTCCACATAGCCAAAGAACAAAACAAAACAAAATCAAACAAACAAATAAAAAAATAAATAAAAAACAAATCCAAGGATTTGTCCAGATTGCCATACACAAACAGGCAAAATGAAATCTTACTTTGGGATGCCTAGGGGGTAGACTATTGAAGAACCTTATTTGGGTCGCTGTAATTCTGAAATCTTGTTGGACCAACTCCCTGAAATTCCTCTTGCACTGGAAAAGTGACACAAGAATGACTGTTTTCATGCAGCCATGCCCAACACCTTAGTGGGACTCCCCTGGCGAATACAAACCATCCTATTGGGCACCTTCAGGGCAGGCCCTGTAACTTATTTCTGTACTTCACTGAGGTTGAATGAATGAATGAGTGAGAAAATTCTAAATTGGTTACTGTGAGTAACCAATGAAGATCTGTAGAGTTGATATGAAGGTTATTTTAAACTGAAGATATTTGAGACACAGCAGGTGCAGAAAGAAGCTTTTTCTGAGCTTCCCTTTCTGAATAAAGGCAGAATCTTCTGATAGTAAAGCTGCTATACATCCCTGTAGTGGGGGTTTACACCCAGGAAGAAAACAGATCACTCACACTTGCATTAGACAAACATTAAAACAAATTATTTTCTGTCCCATTTATTCCCATAAAAGCTCATTTATCTTTCTTTTAAAAAATCCGTTTATTTCCTATAGAGTCCCTATTTGCTCCCCTCTCTCCCATTAAGCTGATGTAAAGTATAAACCTTTTCCCAAGCAGTTCAGGGAACCACTTCTGTGTTCTTCCATGTGCATGGGCATAAATTTGTCATTTCTCCTTCTGTTAATCTTAAGCCATTTTGTCAGTTAATTCACAGAGTTCTGGACTGTACATAAATGAGTATAGGAAAAGTTTTCCTTCTAACACCCCTCAAGATGGTGTGAGTACAATCTAAAGACTAAGAAACAAACAAAACCTGGGTGGTGAGTGAATTACGAAACAGGAAACTAAAAGCTCACACGTTACCACATCTTCTTTGGCCCCACTTCCCCTTCCAAATTTAAACACATTAGAAAAGAAGGTTTACTTTGCCAAAAATTTCTTGGATTTCATGTGGCAAAAGAATTTGAAAATTTTCCCTTCAAGAATTCTATTGGTCCAGGAGTTAAAAATTCGACTGCCAATGCAGAGGGCATGGGTTCAATTCCTGGGCCAGGAAGAGCACACATGCCCCTAAGCCACGACTGCTGAAGACCACGCGCCTAGAGCCTTGCTCCACAGCAAGAGAAGCCACCAAAATGAGGAACCCACGCACCGCAATGAAGAGTAGCCCCACTCACTGCAGCTAGAGAAAGCCCTCACACAGCAGCGAAGACCCAGGGCAGTCAAAAAGTGTTTATTTATTTATTTTCTTTAAAATCTCTTTAAAGAAAAAATTCTGTTCTTTCCATCAAGTTTTCTCTCCTCTCTCTTCCTCCTACCTTTCCCTCCCCAGGGATTTGAAACTTCCTGCTGTTTTCAGCTCTGGATTTTAGCAAAGCAAAAGCCAGGCAGTTATTGACTCCACCCCCTGTAGAAAGCAATTCCAAGATCACCTAGTTTTACTTAAACAGATTCCTTGTGGGAGGTTTTAACCCCACTCTTTGTGAATAATAGCAGGCTTTCTAAGCACTGTCTGCATCTTACCTGGCCTGTGTACTCAGTAGCACAGTCTTGTCTGACTCTTTGTGACTCTATGGACTGTAGCCTGCCAGGCTCCTCTGTCCACGGGATTTCCCAGGCAAGTATACTGAGGTGGGTTGCCATTTCCTCCCCCAGGGATCTTCCTGATCCAGGGACTGAATATGTGTCTCCTACGTCTCCTGCATTGGCAGGCAGGTTCTTTACCACTGAGCTATCAGGGAACACTGCTTCTTACCTTATTTTGTCTTAAAAACAATTCTAAGAGAAACATGTTATTATCACCCATTTTAGAGATGAGAAAACTTTCCCAGTGCTTAAGGTGCTAAACCAGGATTTGGACTTGTTACTGAGTCCAAGGTTGTTCTGTTCACCATATGATAGGACAATAAATCTGAGAGACTAAGTATTGAGACACAGAATACGACTTTGTTGCGGGAGTGTGTAATTTCCTTGGTTATGTCTCACCGCAGCAAAGATTTGAAATGGCAGACCAGTGTTACAGCTCAGTTATAGCTTAGTTTTATTAGGCAAGCAAAGGATAGTACACCCTCGAGGTGTGAGGGCAGGCAGACCCCAAAGGTGAGGCCTCAATCTGTCTTGGCTTCCTCCTTGCATTCATTTGTCTCCTCTCCACTGAGCCTGCTCCATGTAAACTGGGCTGACCAAGAAGGGGGTGTGTTTGTTTCACCTGAAGTTCTCACTCCAGTCTGCAGGTTTTCTTTTGTTTCATTTTTGCGGGCTTTTCCCTTTCTTTATCTTTTTTTTTTCTTTTTTTTATTTTACAATATTAAATTGGTTGGTTTTGCCATATATTGACATGAATTCGCCCCGGGTTTACATAGGTTCCCCCTCCTGAACCCCCCTCCCACCTCTCTCCTCTCTTTATCCTCCCTCTGAGTCATCCCCGCACGCCAGCCCCGAGCATCCTATAACGTGCATCGACCCTGAACTAGTGATTCGTTTCACATATGACAACATACGTGTTTCAATGCCATTCTCCCAAATCATCCCACCCTCACCCTCTCCCACCGAGTCCCAAAGACTGTTCTATACATCAGTGTCTCTTTTGCTGTCTCGTATACAGGGTTATCATTTGCATCTTTCTAAATTCCATATATATGCATTAGTATACTGTATTGGTGTTTTTCTTTCTGGCTTACTTCACTCTGTATAATAGGCTCCAGTTTCATCCACCTCATTAGAACTGACTCAAATGTATTCTTTTTAATGGCTGAATAATACTCCATTGTGTATATGTACCAAAGCTTTCTTATCCATTCGTCTGCAGATGGACATCTAGGTTGCTTCCATGTCCTGGCTATTATAAACAGTGCTGCGATGAACATTGGAGTACATGTGTCTCTTCCAATTCTGGTTTCCTCGGTGTGTATGCCCAGGAGTGCGATTGCTGGATCATGTGGCAGTTCTATTTCCAGTTTTTTGAGGAATCTCCACACTGTTCTCCATAGTGGCTGTACTAGTTTGCATTCCCACCAACAGTGTAAGAGGGTTCCTTTCTCTCCACATCCTCTCCAGCATTTATTGCATGTGCACTTTTGGATAGCAGCCATTCTGACTGGTGTGAAATGGTATCTCATTGTGGTTTTGATTTGCATCTCTCTGATTATGAGGGATGTTGAGCATTTTTTCATGTGTTTGTTAGCCATCTTTATGTCTTCTTTGGAGAAATGTCTGTTTAGTTCTTTGGCCCATTTTTTGATTGGGTCATTTATTTTTCTGGAATTGAGCTGCAGGAGCTGCTTATATATTTTGGAGATTAATCCTTTATCAGTTGCTTCATTTGCTATTATTTTCTCCCATTCTGAAGGCTGTCTTTTCACCTTACTTATAGTTTCCTTTGCTGTGCAGAAGCTTTTGATTTTAAATAGGTCCCATTTGTTTATTTTTGCTTTTATTTCCAATATTCTGGGAGGTGGGTCATGAAGGATCCTGCTGTGATTTATGTCGGAGAGTGTTTTGCCTATGTTCTCCTCTAGGAGTTTTATAGTTTCTGGTCTTACATTTAGCTCTTTAATCCATTTTGAGTTTATTTTGGTGTATGGTGTTAGGAAGTGGTCTAGTTTCATTCTTTTACAAGTGGCTGACCAGTTTTCCCAGCACCACTTGTTAAAGAGACTGTCTTTTCTCCATTTTATATTCTTGCCTCCTTTGTCAAAGACAAGGTGTCCATAGGTGCGTGGATTTATCTCTGGGCTTTCTATTTTGTTCCATTGATCTATATTTCTGTCTTTATGCCAGTACCATACTGTCTTGATGACTGTGGCTTTGTAGTAGAGCCTGAAGTCCGGCAGGTTGATTCCCCCAGTTCCATTTTTCTTCCTCAAGATTGCTTTGGCTATTAGAGGTTTTTTGTATTTCCATACAAATTGTGAGATTATTTGTTCTAGTTCTGTGAAAAATATCGTTTGTAGCTTGATAGGGATTGAATTGAATGTATAAATTACTTTGGGTAGTATACTCATTTTTACAATGTTTATTCTTCCAATCCATGAACATGGTATATTTCTCCATCTATTAGTGTCCTCTTTGATTACTTTCAATAGTGTTTTATAGTTTTCTATGTACAAGTCTTTTGTTTCCTTAGGTAGATATATTCCTAAGTATTTAATTCTTTTCGTTGCAACAGTGAATGGAATAGTTTCCTTAATTTCTCTTTCTATTTTCTCATTATTAGTGTATAGGAATGCAAGGGATTTCTGTGTGTTGATTTTATATCCTGCAACTTTACTGTAATCATTGATTAGCTCTAGTAGTTTTCTGGTAGAGTCTCTAGGGTTTTCTGTGTAGAGGATCATGTTATCAGCGAACAGTGAAACTTTTACTTCTTCTTTTCCAATTTGTATTCCTTTTATGTCTTTTTCTGCTCTGATTGCTGTGGCCAAAACTTCCAGAACTATGTTGAAGAGTAGTGGTGAGAGTGGGCACCCTTGTCTTGTCCCTGACTTTAGGGGAAATGCTTTCAGTTTTTCACCATTGAGGATAATGTTTGCTGTGGGTTTGTCATATATAGCTTTTATTATGTTGAGGTATGTCCCTTCTATTCCCACTTTCTGGAGGGTTTTTATCATAAATGGATGTTGAATTTTGTCGAAGGCTTTCTCTGCATCTATTGAGATAATCATATGATTTTTATTTTTCAGTTTGTTAATGTGGTGTATTACGTTGATTGATTTGCGGATATTGAGGAATCCTTGCATTCCTGGGATAAAGCCCACTTGGTCATGATGTATGATCTTCTTAATGTGTTGTTGGATTCTGATTGCTAGAATTTTGTTAAGGATTTTTGCATCTATGTTCATCAGTGATATTGGCCTGTAGTTTTCTTTTTTTGTGGGGTCTTTACCAGGTTTTGGGATTAGGGTGATGGTGGCCTCATAGAATGAGTTTGGAAGTTTCCCTTCCTCAGCAATTTTCTGGAAGAGTTTGAGTAGAATAGGTGTTAGCTCTTCTCTAAATTTTTGGTAGAATTCAGCTGTGAAGCCGTCTGGACCTGGGCTTTTGTTTGCTGGAAGATTCCTGATTACAGCCTCTAGTTCCGTGCTTGTGATGGGTCTATTCAGATTTTCTATTTCTTCCTGGTTCAGTTTTGGAAAGTTGTACTTTTCTAGGAATTTGTCCATTTCTTCTAGGTTATTCATTTTATTGCCATATAATTGCTGATAGTATTCTCTAATAATCCTTTGTATTTCTGTGTTGTCAGTTGTGATCTCTCCATTTTCATTTCTAATTTTATTGATTTGGTTCTTCTCCCTTTGTTTCTTGATGAGTCTGGCTAGCGGTTTGTCAATTTTATTTACCTTCTCAAAGAACCAGCTTTTGGCTTTGTTGATTTTTGCTATGGTCTCTTTTGTTTCTTTTGTATTTATCTCTGCCCCAATTTTTATGATTTCTTTCCTTCTACTGACCCTGGGGTTCTTCATTTCTTCCTTTTCTAGTTGCTTTAGATGTTGAGTTAGGTTATTTAGTTGACTTTTTTCTTGTTTCTTGATGTGTGCCTGTATTGCTATGAACTTCCCCCTTAGCACTGCTTTTAGAGTGTCCCAGAGGTTTTGGGTTGTTGTGTTTTCATTTTCATTCATTTCTATGCATATTTTGATTTCTCTTTTGATTTCTTCTGTGATTTGTTCATTTATTCAGCAGCGTGTTGTTCAGCCTGCATATGTTGGCATTTTTAATAGTTTTTCTCCCGTAATTGAGATCTAATCTTACTGCATTGTGGTCAGAAAAGATGCTTGGAATGATTTCAATTTTTTTGAATTTACCTAGGCTAGATTTATGTCCCAGGATGTGATCTATCCTGGAAAAGGTTCCGTGTGTGCTTGAGAAAAAGGTGAAATTCATTGTTTTGGGGTGAAATGTCCTATAGATATCTATTAGGTCTAACTGGTCTATTGTATCATTTAAAGTTTGTGTTTCCTTGTTGATTTTCTGTTTAGTTGATCTATCCATAGATGTAAGTGGGGTATTAAAATCTCCCACTATTATTGCATTGTTGTTAATTTCCCCTTTCATACTTGTTAGTAATTGTCTTACATATTGCGGTGCTCCTATGTTGGGTGTATAAATATTTATAATTGTTATATCTTCTTCTTGGATTGATCCTTTGATCATTCTGTAGTTTCCTTCTTTGTCTCTTTTCACAGCCTTTGTTTTAAAGTCTATTTTATCTGATATGAGTATTGCTACTCCTGCTTTCTTTTGGTCTCTATTTGCATGGAATATCTTTTTCCAGCCCTTCACTTTCAGTCTGTATGTGTCCCTCGTTTTGAGGTGGGTCTCTTGCAGACCACATATATGGGGGTCTTGTTTTTGTATCCATTCAGCCAGCCTTTGTCTTTTGGTTGGGGCATTCAACCCATTTACGTTTAAGGTAATCATTGGTAAGTACGATCCCGTAGCCATTTTATTTATTGCTTTGGGTTCAAGTTTATACACCCTTTCTGTGTTTCCTGTCTAGAAAAGATCCTTTAGCAATTGTTGGAGAGCTGGTTTGGTAATGCTGAATTCTCTCAGCTTTTGCTTGTCTGTCTTTTCTTTATCTTTTAACCACAACATTTTGGAATCCTTTTTCCTATTCTAACTACCATTGGAAGGACTGATGCTAAAGCTGAAACTCCAATACTTTGGCCACCTCATGCGATGAGTTGACTCACTGGAAAAGACTCTGATGCTGGGAGGGATTGGGGGCGGGAGGAGAAGGGGACGACAGAGAATGAGATGGCTGGATGGCATCACCGACTTGATGGACATGAGTTTGAGTGAACTCTGGGAGTTGGTGATGGACAGAGAGGCCTGGCGTGCTGTGATTCATGGGGTCACAAAGAGTCGGACATGACTGAGCAACTGAACTGAACTGAACAACTTTATTTGGACAGTCAGCTGACCAAGAAGATGGCAGACTAACATCTCAAAATAAGGCCCCATTTTGTTGGGGCCTGGATGCCAGATTCTTTTATGGATCAGAGATGAGGGGTGAGGTGAGGAAACAAAGTTGAAAGTGAAAGTGTTAGTTGCTCAGTCATGTCTGACTCTTTGTGACCCCATAGACTGTAGCCCACAAGGCTTTTCTGTCTGTGGAATTTTCCAGGCAAGAATATTGGAGTGGTATTGCTATTCCCTTCTCCAGGGGATCTTCCCTACACAGGGATGGAACCTGGGTCTCCCACATTGCTGGAAGATTCTTTACTGTCTGAGCCACCAGGGAAGCTAAAGTAGAAAGACCGTTTATTTCTTGCAAATACCTTCTAGAATAGCAAGTCCCAGATAGGAATATGTGAGTTTCACTTCCTTAAAGACACTAGTGTTAAAGAACCTGCCTGCCAATGCAAGAGACATAAGAGACACAGGTTCAATCCCTGGGTTGGGAAGATCCCCTGGGCAAAGGCATGGCAACCCACTCCAGTATTCTTTCCTGGAGAATCCCATGGACAAAGGAGCCTGGTGGGCTACAGTCTGTAGGTCACAAAGAATTTGACATGACTGAAGTGACTTAACACACAAACACAGCCTTTTTGCAGGTGGTGTGAAATGGAATATCTCCTGCCATATCAATAAGCAAGGATGCCACAGGTATGTGCAATTCCGGCCATCCCCTCTCCCGCAAATGTGAATTTCTGAGCCACCCCAGGCAAGCAGTAGGCAAGTGGCACCATTGTCTACATAAGGAACTTAAGAATGTCACAGGTCTTTACAGGTGGGCAGGGCCAGGTTATCTTCCTGTGAGCTAAACAAACACACTTTAGTTTAAGGGTCTGACTTCCCTGGTGGCTCAGACAGTAAAGCATTTGCCTACAATGCAGGAGACCTGGGTTCGATCCCTAGGTTGGGAAGGTCTCCTGGAGAAGGAAATGGCAACCCACTCCATATATTCTTGCCTGGAAAATCCCATGGATGGAGGAGCCTGGTAGACTACAGTCCATGGGGTCACAAAGAGTTGGAAACGACTGAGCGACTTCACTTTAGTTTAAGGGTGTGGGGATGGGCAGGAGTCTCTGAGGCAGGCCTTTATGTATGCTATAATAACAAAATCAGCAAAAAAAAAAAAAAAAAAACAAGGATTAAAGTCACGATTCAGTCCAGTAGGGAGTCAAAATTAACCCTTCCTGGTTACAGACCGAGACAGTGTAAACCTTGAATACAGAGATATTTTGATAATTCACACTCCAGAGGGAGTAAAATTATCCTCCATAAAAAAGTAATAACTGTATATGTCTATATATATCTGAGTCACTTTGCCATATCCCTAAAACTAACACAACATTGTAAATCAACTATACTTTAAAGTGAGTAAAAAGTGAAGTCGCTCAGTGGTGTCCAACTCTTTGTGACCCCCATGGACTGTAGTCTACCAGACTCCTCCATCTATGATATTTTCCAGGCAAGAATACTGGAGTGGGTTGCCATTTCCTTCTCTAGGAGAGCTTCCTGACCCAGGGATTGAACCCAGGTCTCCCGCATTGTAGGCAGACACTTTACCATCTGAGCCACCAGGGACGTCTATACTTTAAAAGTAAATGAATAAAAAACCAAAATTGTCTCTCAGCAATACGGGTCTCTTTCTTGGAGGAAATTCTACTGCTAAGAAATATGATGTTCTTTGTTTCTTCTCTAAAGGGGACTTTGCATATTGGCTTATCTCAAATTCCTCTCCTCCACTCTGGCCTACAGGAGGAGAGATCACTGTAGATAAGAACAGTCACACACTCTCTTTCAACAATCCAGGAGTGTAGAAGAGGCCAGAACTGGGTGAGGTCACACAGAAGCTTTCTTTCCCTCCTCCATGTTCAGGTACTCTTCTCCTCTCCAGATCTAGGGAGCCTTCCAGCTAGGGGCAGCTGGACACCTCTCACCCCCTCGCCACCCCCTTCCCCTTGCCACCCCTTCCTTTTGCCAACCCTTCCTCTTGCCACCTGCGTCCCCCTGCAGATGCTGATGGGAGTCTTGAAATTATGGCCAAAGCGACTTTAGGATTCCCAGGGAGAGAGAAGACATCCCATGCCTTCTCCTTCCCATGATTACTTGTTATGTGACTTTTGCTAACCTCCTCAAGCTTCCCAGGTGGTGCTAGTAGTAAAAGAACCGAACTGCCAACACAGGAGATATGAGACATGGGTTTGATCCTTGAATTGGGAATATCCCCTGGAGGAGGGCATGGCAACCCAATCCAGTATTCTAGCCTGGGGAATCCCATGGACAGAAGAGCCTGGCATGCTACAGTCTCATAGGGTCGCAAAGTGAAAAGTGAAAGTGACAGCCATTCAGTCATGTTCGACTCTTTGTGACCCTGGAATTCTCCAGGCCAGAATACTGGAGTAGGTAGCCTTTCACTTCTCCAGGGATCTTCCCAACTCAGGTCTCCCGCATCGCGGGTGGATTCTTTACCAGCTGAGCCACAAGGGAAGCCCAAGAATACTGGAGTGGGTAGCTTATCACTTCTCCAGAGGATCTTCCTGACCCAGGAATTGAACTGGGGTCTCTTGCATTGCAGGCGGATTCTTTACCAACTGAGCTATCAGGGTCGCAAAGAGTCAGATACAACTGAAGCGACTTAGCACACATGCATGGACTATTTAGTGTGGAACATGGACTTGGTTGGAGTCTGAGCATCAGTGCTATAGTGGCTTTCTCTGCTCCTTTATAGAGAGAAAAGTTCTTATTGGCAAAGGCTCACTATCCCCAGCAGCCCCCCAAAGAGAATGTGCGTGCGTGCTCAGTTGTGTCTGGACTGTAGCCTGCCAGGATTTTCTGTCTATGGAATTTCCTAGGCAAGATCTGGAGTGGGTTGGTATTTCCTTCTCCAAAGGATCTTCCCACCCCAGGGACAGAACCGGAGTCTTACTACTGGGCCAGGTGCCCTGGGCAATTCCCCAACCCTTCCTCACATGACCTTGTTTTCCTGTGGACTGAGACCAAGATGCTCCTCCCACCCTTCTTGGAAGCCAAGCCCCCTTTCACCGGTATAAGGTCCACACCTCTGGAAGAGAATGATGCAGAAACTGCCTTCTCTCTCTCAGACATCAAACTAGAGACCCAGGTAAGCAGCCCAAGAAGTGGTCTAAGGAGCTGCTTCTGCTTGAGGGTCTGAGAGGGAGGATCCAGGGTGAGTGAGGCTAGCCTCAGAATTGGGCTGGGCAGACAGGGACAGGGAGCAGAGCTGCGGTCAGGAATGGAGCACGCAGGCTGTAGAGAGCCCACGGGGCTGGAGAAGGAGAAGCCTCCAGGTTGGGGGAGGCTTGAATCTCCCATAGGAATACAATGGCATCCTTTATGGTGTGGTGTCAGACACAGGTCAGGGACTGAGTTTCCCTTGTGCTGGAGGACAACAGGGCTCTGTCAACTGTGATCCGGATGAATACTGGTGGCTATCTTGGGGTACAACTTGGCTTATTCAAAATCTGACTTATTTATTTAGTGGTTTATTCAAAAGGGTCCCCTAATGAGCTGCATGAGTGCTGGGTACAGAAGTATTTTATTTTCCAAATATATTTCATATCAAAAGACTTTCTGTATTCAAAGACAGGACTGTCGGGATTTTAGATCATTTTTGGGGTCACCACCCAGAGGGGAGGACAACACCTCTGTAGGGAGTGGGAGTCAAATGTTTGTGGGAAGAGTATATGTGAGTGTCTCCTTACCTAGAAAAGCTCTTAGGAACAGGGACATTTTTCTGGTTGACCGGCAGGGAGACTGTAAGCCAGGGAGGCTACAGGTGGGAGCTGGGGTTCTCTTGCTAAGGCGATGCTTTTCCTCCTCTGCCCTTCTTCCCTAGCAGGTTTCTCCGGGGGAGTGAGGTCATCATGGCTCTGAAGTCCCTGGTCCTGTTGTCACTGCTGGTCCTGGTGCTGCTGCTGGTGCGGGTCCAGCCTTCCCTGGGCAAGGAATCTGCGGCCGCCAAGTTTGAGAGGCAGCACATGGACTCCAGCCCTTCCTCTGCCAGCAGCTCCAACTACTGCAACCAGATGATGAAGAGCCGGAACCTGACCCAAGGACGATGCAAGCCGGTGAACACCTTTGTTCACGAGTCCCTGGCCGATGTCCAGGCCGTGTGTTCCCAGAAAAATGTTGCCTGTAAGAACGGGCAGACCAACTGCTACCAAAGCTACTCCACCATGAGCATCACAGACTGCCGTGAGACCGGCAGCTCCAAGTACCCCAACTGTGCCTACAAGACCACCCAGGCGGAGAAACACATCATTGTGGCTTGTGAGGGAAACCCATACGTGCCAGTCCACTTTGATGCTTCAGTGTAGGTCTCCACCTGAGGCCAGAGCAGTGAGATGCATCAGTTCATCACAAAGGCACCTGCCTCTCCCTCATGTTTCCTTGCCCTGGGGGCAATAACTCAAGTTAGTTAAAGCTTTTATCTCTGCACACCTTACCAGAAACACACAAACAGGATTCCCTGCATGAGGGCAATAACTCAAGCTAGTTAAGTCTTCTATCCAACCCACGCTTGTTCCCCTGGCCTGAGTCTTGCCCCTGGTGGTTTGGGGAGGGGGGGTGGGCAGGGTGAGGGGTAGGTTGTGAGATGGGACCTGTGTTAACCAAATCACTGCTTCTTTCAATAAAACATACTTGCAACCACCTGAGTTCCTGATGCTGTCCCCACCTGGGTATTGTTCATGTGATTGCTCTCTTGCCAGGGGTAAGAAGCGTGAATCTGGTTATTTGTGGTGAGAGGGGAATGGAATCCTTAAATGCCACCTCTTCTGACTTATGGTTTTCACTGCCCTAAGATAATTGCTCTCCTTGTAGGTTCCTGGACACCCAGTGTAAACGTGTGGGCGATTTTAGGATCTATAGACTGAAGTGACTTAGCAGCAGCAGCAGCAGTCTGGGACACTGTCATGCTGGGTGAGCTAACAGAGGGTGAAGCTCACATATAAAAATCTCTGGCACAGAAGGAAAGATCATGTGACCCAGGGGGAGACCATGTTTGGCCTCAGGAGCAGAGGAAGACTATGAAATTATGACCTAAGGTTTCCATTTTCCTTTTTTTGAGGGAGCTATTACTAAATCAGAAAGATGGTCCTCTCTTACTTGCAAACTTGGAATCCTTCATTCAGAAGCTAGAAAGGACCTCAGGGATCACCAAATGCAGGGAGGATTTCAAAAAAGTAGATGTCAGCTTGTGGACCAACTCTAATTAGAAGTGCCTGCCTAGAATGTGTACAAAAATGCCCAAACAGTGATATGATGGAGCAGTGGTCTCTACCAAAGTCTCCACGGAGGTGAGTGTATATGTGCCACCCATTGGCCATCCCTACCTAAAGAAAGCCCTGCCTTTTACAGGGGGAAACCTGAGTCTTAGAGAGGTTAAGTGACCTGCTCTTGGTGGCTGCTAGTTCGTGTCAGATTGAGACCAAACCCTGGGTGTCCTGGCCTCGCTGTCATTGCTCTTTCTGCTACCAGAGTCCCCTCAAGGTGAAATCCCCCAGTGTCCCTCCTTCACTGAGAGCTGTGGAGTCACGGCTTTCCCTGCCTGAGCTGCTGGGGGCTCTCACAGGTTCCCAGTGCACTTGGCTGCGAGCCTGCTCACTTCTCGACAACCCTTTATTATATCCATTGAAAAGACTAGACTCGGCTTTTGTCACCGCTTAATCATTTCACATGACTTCCTGTTTATACTTGCATCTGGCTCTAGACAAGGTCATAAAACTGGAGAAAGATCCTACTGCCAACCAGTTTGACCAGTTCAGTCATCACGTGTACTACATTTATAAATGGTGGAATTGATTGTGTGTTTTTAGGTAAAGTGAATGCTTAACCCTGGGGTCTATGGGGGATAGGGGCGGATAGCTGATTCGGTGGCAGCAGAGATCTCACTCCTTACAGTGAGGATGGAGGAGAAAATAAAAGGGAAACTTTGTTTCTAGATCTGTTTTCTTTAGATAGAATTTTTCTTAAGTTCTTCTCACTATTGTTTCCAAACCAGCAGTTCCTCTTTTTCCCTCCTCCTAGAGCTAAGAGAATATTTTAGTGGTGGTTCCAACACTCCCTTGGAGTTTTGCTGCATCTATTCTGCACAGTCACCAGCTCTGACTCCTTGTTCCCTGCAGGTTCTGGGCCAGGGGACCATGTGAGCCTCCATCTGGGGAATAAAGTGATAGGTGGTAACAGATGGTCGGTGCAGCCCTGCACAGCCAGGGAACCAGAGGGTGTCGGTGGGGGTGGGGCAGGAAGTGCTCCGAACAGGACACCGAAAGGGGAAAGATCAAGTCTTGTTCTGGAGACATCAGGCAGTGTCAAGGAGAAACAGCAGTTTTTGGGAGACAAATCAGAGATCTCTTTGCGGGGGACCGCCCTGGCAGTCATCGGTTAAGACTCCAGGCTTCCACTGCAGGAGCCTGGATTCTATCCCTGGTCTAGGTACTAAGATCCTGCATGCAACGTGGTGCGGTCAAAAAAAAAGGTTTCCCTTCTGTGGGGGAGCCTTCAGTTCAGTTCAGTTCAGTCGCTCAGTCGTGTCCAACTCTTTGAGACCCCATGAATCACAGCACGCCAGGCCTCCCTGTCCATCACCAACTCCTGGAGTTCACTCAAACTCATGTCCATCGAGTCGGTGATGCCATCCAGCCATCTCATTCTCTGTCGTCCCCGTCTCCTCCCGCCCCCAATCCCTCCCAGCATCAGAGTCTTTTCCAGTGAGTCACCTCGTTGCATGAGGTGGCCCAAGTATTGGAGTTTCAGCTTTAGCATCAGTCCTTCCAATGAACACCCAGGACTGCTACCCCATAAATAAAGGAGTACAAACCTCTTCCAGAAGACTAACCCAGGCAGATTAATCTGAAAACTGAGGTGCTAGCTAACATGTGAAGTCTCCATGTATCTTCATCATGACAGAAATGACCATATCTAGTGATTCTTCTAAAAAGGATAGTGTTAATTTTCAGAAGATTCTTCAAACCAAACAAGCTCCAGGAATTCTGCATTCTTGGTGGACAGGTAAAATGCCTCCCAGCACACTCCTTGCTCCTGCAGTCTTACCTGTACTGACAAAACCACAGTGTCTTCTGCCTCTTTCGACAGGTTGATTTTCTCCTGCCTCTCTCTGTGGTAAATTTCCCTTCAATTCCAGCAGCCAATAGTCTTCCAGCCTGAAACAGATCAGTCATCCACACCTTAACTGAGTCCTTCAGTGAACAGAGTACAGGACCAGCACATCAGGTTTTCTTTCCAAGTGCCGCCTCGTTAGTATTTTGCACTTTGAGCTTTCTCTCTAATAGGAAAATGAAAGGCAGCTCCCAATCCCCACTCTTGCCTCGTTAGCCTGATTCAGCTCTCACAGAGCAAGTGGGAGCACTAAGGAATGCTCATCTTGCTGTCTGTGATGAAAGGCACTTCAGTACTGGTTTGGGGAACTGATCACGAATGTGAGACAGCCCTCCATGTGCATGATTCATGATGCGTGATGGAGGTCCTGGTAGAAGGTATAGAATGAGAGTGAACTTCCTGTAGACTAGACCATGACACTCCTGGAAGCACTTCACAACGGTCTCCCAGGAGCTACTTTCTAGGGGACAAATTGCAAGCACATCTGCAAAGCATTCAGTAAATTCCCACGTACTTTGGGTTTCTTTGTGGCTTGTAACAAGTGTAGGTAGGATAGTTTCATCTCGCTCCCTCAATGCCTTTGAAATTTATTCAAGTTGTTAGGTGAATCAATGGTTCATTTCTTTTTATTGCTGTGGATGTTCCACAGCTTATTTATCCATTCACCTGTTGGACATTTGCAGTGCTTCCATTCTGGGTGACTATGAAGATAGCTGCTTTGAACATCTAAGTACATATTTCTGTGTGAATTGGTGGAAGAATAAACACATACATCAATGGAACAGCACAGGGAGACCAGAGACATAACCACACAAATACAGTCAAATGATTTTTCTTTAAATTCACTTTTGGCTGTGCTGGGTCTTTATGACTGCATGCAGGTGAGTGGCGGCGACTCTCTCTGGTTGCAATGTGAGGGCTTCTAGCTGCGGGGCTTCTCTTGCTACAGACCACTGCTAAGGTGCCCGGCCTTCAGTACTTGTAGCGCTCGGGCTCAGTAGTCGCGGCTCATAGGCTATAAAGCAGGGGCTCAGGAGTTGTGGCGCACAGGCAGCAGCTTGTAAAGAAACATATTGAGGAAAGAACTGATTTTTTTAAGAAAATCCCTTGTTATATTAATTTTTGAAGGAATTGCAAGAGTTACATAGAGACTGTAAAAACAGTAAGTGCTGGGCACCATACTACTGAGTTTAGGTAAAATACCAGGCTTGCCATAGAGGCTGCCCACCAAATCCCAAAAGCCCGAGAAAAGAAGATGGAATTCTGGAAAAGCAGAGTTCTATTTCTTGTGAGAAAAACAAAACAAAACACATGTTTCTCCTACTCCTGAGTGACCTGATTTAGTTATAACCCTCCAGGTAGTCAGCAGAAGTAGGCACGCAAGTGTGCCATCATTTCGGATCTTATTTTCTCATCTTATTTTACCAGCAGGGAACTAGGCACGCAAGTGTGCCATCATTTCTGATCTTATTTTCTCATCCTATTTTACCTCCCAGTCTCATCCATACTTCCTGATGCCACATTGTAATTCCCTCTGTCTTTCTTCTAATCTCCTGTGCCTTCTTCATCGCCTGTACTGTCCCAGCTTCAAGGTTTCCACCTATCCAAGGTCTGACTGAGAACAGATCCGCGTGGTGGGTCTAGAACTTAGAAGCTGCTGTCTGTGAAATCCCCCAAACCACTGGTAGACACCACAAAACAGTTGTCCTAAGAGTAGGGAACAGGTTAACTTTATGCATTGTATCCTCACTTCAGAAAAGTTGTCAAACTGAATTTAAAGAGCTAAATATAAGGATGCCTTAACAGATACAACTTGGTGACTAACCACCTCCACCATCACTTAGTTCCTTGGGATGCTTATGAAACTTCTTTTTATAATCTCTTTTGCAGGTTGAATTATGTTCTTCCAAAATTTATATGTTTAAAGCCCTATATTGTTGGACACGTGAGATGCATTTGAAGTGAAGCTCTTTAAAGAAGTGAATAAATTAAAGTGAGCCCTTCAGTTCAGTTCAGTTCAGTCGCTCAGTCGTGTCCGACTCTTTGTGACCCCATGAATCACAGCACGCCAGGCCTCCCTGTCCATCCCAACTCCCAGAGTTCACTGAAACTCATGTCCATTGAGCTGGTGATGCCATCCAGCCATCTCATTCTCTGTCGTCCCTTTCTCCTCCTGCCCCCAATCCCTCCCAGCATCAGAGTCTTTTCCAGTGAGTCAATTCGTTGTATGAGGTGGCCAATCCAGTGTGACTGGAGTCCTTATAATAAGAGGAAATTTGAACACAGAGAGACACCATGGGTGCCAGACTGCTGTGGCAAGTCACTGTGGTGGGGTCGGGAGAGCAAGACAGATAGTTGAAAGCTGGCTAGAAAGGGGGCTATTTGAGGATTTTTTAAAGAGGGCTAAAAAATCTTTCCTTGAAGTTGCAATCATTCAAAAGGAAGATAGAACTACTTTTATGATATACCAGGAATTTCATTAAACCTCTTTTATATATATGCTTGTGTCTACATTAGGTCATTCAGGTCTTGAAACTGTTGTAGCCACGTGTTCTGGGAAACAAACTCAGTCAGGACAATGCAGATAGTGGAGTGCAGTTTACTACACCAGAGGGCCCAAGGCAGAGTCTCCTCTTAGCCAAGGACTCTGACCAGTTTTTTGTGAAAACCTTATATACCCTAAAAGTGTACTTGCTCAAACCCACCCCCCCAAATTCCTTGAAACTAGTCTGAACAAAGTAAAAGAGAGATAGGACCAAAGTTAACCCATGATTCATGTGTCACAAGACTAGATAAACAGTGGACATTTATCAATAGGCCTGTGGTCATAGCCTGATAAACATAATGGAATTTACCACTGTGTTCTGTTACAGAGACAGTTAGCATATTCTTTTAGGCAACAGAGAGTCCAGGTACAAGTCCTGAGGCTCTTTTATCGTGGGGTCTGGTTTTCCATTGGTATGACATTTCTATAGACACCGGGCACAAAGTTCAGAGTCCATTAGGAGGGTGACCATGCGTGTAGCCTAATGTTCGCAGCCTGGCCCAAGACTGAGTCCAGCTCTGTCTGTTTCCTCCTTCAGAACCACTCTGAGAACTAGTAATAATCACTTTTTGTTAAACATTCCAGTTTTCTTGATTGTTTTTTCCACTTAGCTTAAAGATACTATTGACTGGGTCTTTTTCATATTTCTATACCTGGTGATTTTCAGGGTGCCAGACAGAGTGGAGTTCGGTAGATTCTATAAATGAAAGTAAGTAGACATAATATCTTACCTTAGTGTCGACTTAAAAATCAGCCACAACCTGAAAGTAGAGAGGGTTTTACTTGATGCGAATGTTTAGGACCCTCAGCCTGGGAGACAGCATCTCAGTAGCCCTGAGAGACTGCTTTGAGAGGCGGGAGAGGGAGTCAGGCTATGTACAAGTTTGCAACAAAGCAGACAGGCAGTCGGAATATCAAAATTATTGTTAAGTAAGGAAGACCAGGTATCAAGTTAAAGATTTAGCATCTTTTATTTATTTATTAGAACCCCTCCAGTGAGAATTCCCTGGCGTTTGAGTGGCTGGGACTCTATGCTTCCACAGGAGAAGAGAGGTTTGATCTCTGGTTGGGGTACTAAGATCCTATGTGTGCCATGGTCAAAAAAAAATAAAAAAAGAAAGAAACCCACTGGTGTCAGGCATCGTACTAGGAATTGTCAGTCAATGCACTAGGAGTTAAGGATCTAAAATTACAAATAATATTGTTTTTTTTTCCTACACAACGATATTGTGCTTTCATACAAATCAGCTTGGCAAAAATGCTGGACCATTATACTGTTATGTTTTGCCAGAGACAAATAGTTGAGCTACAAAGACTCATATACCATAGTTTCTGGTGAGAGAGTGAAATTAAACGATCAATGTTTCAGTTACTACCTGTCTGTAACAAGTTATCCCCAAACTTGGTGACATAAAACAATCACTTCTTACGCTCCCAGTGATCCAACAGTTCAGATAGGACATAGTGGAAGCAGCTTGTCTCTGTTCCAATGTCTGAGGCTGCAGATGGAAGACTCAGAGGTTGGGAGCTGGAATCATCTGAAGGTTTATTCACCCATATGTTGGAAGGTTCATGTTGGCTGATACCTTATCTGGACCTGCTGGCTGGATTTTCTATACAAGGCCTCCACGTGGCACCATCTTCTTCATAGCATGATGATTGGATCCAAGTGTGGGTGTCCCAAAACATAGAGAGTCAGGCAGAAGCGGTATCACCTGTTATGACCTGGCTTTGGAAGTCATACAGTGCCATGCTCACCACATTCTGTTCATTAGAAGGGAGTTTCCAAGACTAAGCCATATTCAAGGAAAGAGAACACAGACCTTTCTGATAGAGAAGAGTCAATATCACACTCTAAGAGGAGCATAGAGAGTGAGATATATTGACATGTACATCTTTGAAAAACACAATCTGCTCCAATCAATTAGCAAACAAAGAAGAACAAAGAACATCTCTTATCACCCAGTTATACAAGGATTAGGCTGCAACCCACTGCATTTGCTCTCTGGGGAACTGAGGATGAAAACCAGGATGAGATACTCTGTGCTCTGAATAAACAGGCCCCTGGATAGTTATCGCAGGAATAATGTCAGTGACTCCTGATTCTTGCCCCTTCTCATACATAAAAACCACTAAAATCATTAATTTGAGATGTCTGTTCTTGTGATTAACAGTAATCTTTTACCAAGACGGATGCTTGACTGTTTCCCTGGTGGCTCAGTGGTGAAGAATCCACCTGCAATCCACCCTGTAGAAGGAAATGGCAACCCATTCCAGTATTCTTGCCTGGAAAATCCCATGGAAGAGAAGCCTGGTGGGCTACAGTCCACAGGGTCACAAGAGTCTAACATGACTTAGGGATCAAACCACCACCACCACCGTGCTTGACTGCATGCATTCCTTAGCCAAAAAATTCATGTATAAACTGATTCTTCCCCTACCACTTTGAAACAGTTCCTCAGAACTAACTGAGTGGCTGTCTCCCAGGCTCTAGTCCTCAGTAAGACCATGAATACAACTTAAACTCTCAATTCTTATGCTGTGTGTCTTTCTTTCAGTCGACAAGTTTGGAGAAAATGTGGCAATATTTGGCAAAATTAAAATATATATGACTTGGAAATTCTACATCTAGATATACCTTGGTAAAAACTTCTGCACACAAAGAAATGCACAAAGATATCACTGCAACTCTGCTTATTAGAGTGGAAATTTGGGAGCATCCCAAAAATCCATCAACAGGCAATTGATAAATAAATAATGGTTTATTAACACACAGGAAAAAGCATCAGTAACAATAAAAGAACAATAAGATATATTTTAATACTGATGAATCTTAAAAAAAACACTGCTGAATGAACAAAAACAACAACTTGCAGAATGATTTGTATTACATGATAATATTTATATAAATTATTTTAAAATTGTACTTGGAAACTATATTTTGTTTATGAAAATATCATACATGAGGTATAAGTATAAAAAACAGGACTGGAAACACCATAAATTTATGATTTCATTTGAGAAGAGTTAAGAGGAATGGAAATGGAGAGAGGAACAAAATGGACTCCAATGTTTTTATATGTATATTTTTAAATAGTAAGCAAATAAAAAGCAATATTTATTTGTGTGCTATATATTAGTTTGTATTTATCTACACTGCTTAATTTTTGAAAAGTAATTAATCACATTAAAAATGAAAGGAGGCAATGAGAGAGGGCAGGGTATGATAAAATCTATCAAGAAGAGTGAGGAGCTCCAGAAGAATTCCCCTCCTCAAGAGCATGTGCTCTCCCCTCCCTTGAGGTTCTCGGGCCTTGCTTCTGCCACCCACACACAGGCTTCCTCTATGGGCTTGCCTTATATGTAAACATCACCTTTTCTGTTTCTATTAGCCCTATGTAGATAGTGTACAAGGGATAGGATACCCACTCCAGTATTCTTGGGCTTCCCTGGTGGCTCAGTCAGTAAAGAATCTGCCTGCAACGCAGGAGACCTGGGTTTGATCCTTGGGTTGGAAAGATCCCCTGGAGGAGGGCATGGCAACCCACTTCAGTACTCTTGCCTGGAGAATCCCCATGGAGAGAGGAGCCTGGCAGGCTGCAGTCCATGGGGTCACAAAGAGTTGGATGTGACCAAGCACAGCACAGCACAGATAGTATGGCATTTTCAAAACAACAACAAAAAACCCCCAAAGCATTACAAATTAAAAACAGTATTGAATTTATCAGTGAAACGGTTTTCAATTGTATTCTTCTCCACCACCACCCTCCCCCACCGATGGAACTAGTTAAAATAGCTTTCTAAGTCAATAACTAAAGCAGTAAGAGGGGCATAATGTTTTTATTGGCTCCACCTCCTGTATTCAATACAAAATTTTAAAAGTACAATGTCATCTGACCTGATACTCAAATTCTGTTTCCATACCATGTGGGTAGGAGAGATATATGAATTGTCTACTTAGCTCATTTTCCCTGGGAACTGTGGCATCTCTAAGCCAGCACTAATGGTCCTGGAACCAGGTTTGGCCCTGGGATGCCACTAGAGACATGGACTCTAAAACCCCTCAGGGTTTCCTGTCTGTTGAGGCTTATATCTTTGTGGGGCTCCCATATGTACATGTGTAACTAAAATTGTTGTTTTCTTCTGCTAATCTGTCTTTTTATTACAGAGGGGTCTAAGCGAAGAACCTAGAAGGGTTTGTGGAAAATTATTTTTTCTCCCTTACTCCTAAGACCTAAATTCTTAATCCCAGTCCTTCAACTTCTAAATCAAATACCTATTCTAGGACAGAGCTTCCACTCAAACAAGGGTGTGGGTAAGTCAGACTCACCAGTGACAGACTGAATGGGCCTTTCCAGAGGACCGGGTCCAGGGCTTCTCCTTCACAGTACTACTGCCTCTGCCACTCACTCATCCTCTATTGAGGGGCATCCTGTACTGAAGGCTGTTAGAGCCTCCCTGGACTCTACCTTCTAGCTGCCAGGAGCAGCACAGCACCAACTGTGAGTACCAGGAATGCCTCCATACTCGGCTTCCTCCTGCTCCATGACAGCCACGCCCTTCATGATGGGTGATTAGGAAATAAGACACACAAGTCGAAAAAGAGGGACAAGTCGTTAGGGTGAACCACACGCACTTTCTCTTACCAAGTGTTGGAAGCGGAGGTACAAAGGGAAAGAAATCCTATGACACAGGATATCACAGCAGGAACTGAGGCAGAAGATCGGGCACCCACTGGAGTGAGCAGTGTGTCAGGAGCCAGAGTCTAAAGGGTATCCATGAGTCTGACCCCTCAAAGGGACAGCTGAATGAATGTCACAACTCCCTTAGGCTGATTAAACCTGTTGTTGCAGTAAACAAAGATGTATATGATAAAAAAAACACACAAAACAACTGTTCCAAACCCCAATGGGTAGAACAAAAATGTTTTTAGTTTCCCAGTGCTTCCCCCCTCTGCCCCCGCAATCCAGTGATTGATGTTTTCTTTGTTCATTCTAATAGAGAATGGGAGACTTGACTCTAAGTTTACTGTGGATTATTATCACTATTTTTTTTATTACTATTTTTGGTTGAGCTGGGTCTTTATTGTTGCTCCCTGGCTTTTCCTAGCTGTGGTGAGTGAGGGCTACTCCTCCTTGCGGTGAGCGGGTTTCCCAGTGCAGGGGCTTCTCTGGTTTAGCAGCACAGGCTCTAGGCGCAGGGGCTTCGGTAGTTGTGGTGCATGGGGTGAGTTGCTCTTCAGCGTGTGGAATCTTCCTGAACCAGGGATTGAACCCGTATCCTCTGTACCACCAGGGAAGGCCCCTTCAACTATTTATATTTAAAACATTATCTGATTAAATATAGAAACAAATAGTTAAGCTCTAGGATGCCTCAGTTACCAGTGTTAGAGCCTGTGTATGAAATACCGTTAGCACTGTATCAGCGCCGCCTCCAACAAACACAGACAATTATTTCAGGGGAAATATGTAAAGCCATGAGCAGAGTTTGAAGGGATGGAGAATTGTCGTGCCCTTTAATCCCAGAAACACAGGAAGAGTGACATGGCAGAGGCCCCAGGTTGCTAAATAACCTCAAAGTTTGCCTAGGGCCAAAGCAGTTCTTAGAATGTTGGCAAATGCAGGCCTAGATAGCTCCAGGCTG
This sequence comes from Moschus berezovskii, assembly GCF_049115385.1. NCBI lineage: Eukaryota > Metazoa > Chordata > Mammalia > Artiodactyla > Moschidae > Moschus > Moschus berezovskii. The sequence goes on from NC_142468.1 coordinate 99,499,782, forward strand.
GCAATGACATGAAAGGGATCTCAAACATACTTATACACACACTCATTATAATGCAACCAAAAATGGCTTTATTGCTCTGAACACAGTACAGCAAACGTTAGCCAAATTCCTAAGGTTAAAAATACGGAGGTCTGCACCCTCCTTTACCCTTTTACCTACTACCTTCCTTCAAAACGCAGAGCTCCAAAGCAGAAAAGAATCTGACTTTTTGTTGTTGCTGTTCCAACTCTGGTCTGGTATCCTCATCACTCTAATTTTTCCAATACTCTCCTTTTTCATTCTTTGGGAACCAGGACAATCAATAAAAGACAAGAGAATCAGAGGAGATCATAAGAGAATTTGTGCTGAGTGAGAAGCAAAGTGATCTTTAAACAATCTTATCTAAGTGCACGGGAACCAAATGATAAGGGGGGTCGGTCTTCTGAGGGGGGTCACAGGCGACAATGAAGAATTTGTATTGGGCGTCGTCACGGTAGCGGCAGTCAGGATACCGTCCCGCAATGAAACTGCACTGAGTCAGGTTGACAGGCTTTGGACTCTGGTGACAGTTGTGGCGGCCATTCTTACAGATGAGGTTGGGCAAGTCACAGACAGCAGTCACATCCTGGAAGAAGTCGTGCAGAAAGGTGTTTTCAGGTTTACAGTGCCGAGTGTAGTTATTGACACCATTCATTGCCTTGTTGCATTGGAGAAGCCTTGGCTGTATGTGCTGAATTTCAAACCAGCGAGCCTTGGTGAGATTTTTTGGCACAGCACAAAGTGGACGCACTGACCACCACATTCCCAGCAGCAATAAGAGGAGAGAAGAACGTCCCAGAAGATGTGGCCCCATCTTTTCTGTGCAAGGAGAGAGAAAGTAGATCTTAGCAGTAGAAGCAATAAGAGAGAAATTATTGCTCATAACCATTCAGATTTTTATTCTGCCTTTTAAGATTTCATAGCTCTTTCTTTTTTTTTTTTTTTTTAACCATCTTCTTTCTCACTTGAGTCTCACAATTTTGAAGAAACTAAAGACCAGTGAGGAGGAATTTGAGGTAAGACAACCTTTCCTTTGATTGGTAGATCTTGTTCTTTTCTTTGACCTGCACTCGTGTGTTTGATGCTGCCCATGTCAGAAACCTTGTCTCTTCCTAGGACTTCCTTGGTGGTCCAGTAGCTAAGACTCTGAGTTCCCAATGCAGGGGGCCCAGGTTCAATCGGTCCGGAAACTAGATCCCACATGCCACAACTAAAGATCCTGCATGCTGTAATGAAGATCAAAGATCCTGCATGCAGCAACTAAGACCCAACGCAACCAAATAAATAAATATTTTTACAAAGAAAAAGAAACCTTGTCTCTTCCTTCCTGAAACATTTACCCTCCTTCTATTTGACCTGGATCTCCCAGTTATCTTCACTGCCCACTCTCTCCCCAGCTGTGGGGCTTACCAGGTCTCCACGATGCGGCTCCAGCAGCAGTAGTTAGTCCCAGGGCCAGGAGCTTTTGTCTGTTGTTCTCCTCCCAGTCATGCTAGGTCTGCCTGCGTGGGGAAGGGTTCTGAACCCTAAGAGAGATAAAACTATAGCTTGGAAGATGAATTTCTTGTGGACAGTGTGAATGAAACACTTAGATTTTCAAACCTGCTGTTTAAAATAGTATCAATTACACTCTAGACACAGGGAGAATAAGCTTAATTTAAAAACAGTGAGACTCAAAACACAGTTTTGAGGAACTGATCACTTCCTGATATGAAATGGTATTTCCTTCCTTACTTGAAGCTTCATTTTTTTTTCAAGTTTTAAGTTCCTTAGGAGAAAATATACATGAAAATCTGATGTAATAACTGCCACATACTTGGTATGTGAATTTCAACAATAGACTTGAATGAATTATTCATTTATGTGTATGTTTTTTAGGCCAGCTACTAGGCTACTCTGATTCATGAACTCATGATAGAGATAGGTAAATGGACTAATACATAATATATTAATAAATATAAGTAGCACTTACAGCTGTGATCAAGGTAACTGGAGACAGTAGCTGCTGCTGCTGCTAAGTCGCTTCAGTTGTGTCCGACTCTGTGCAACCCCATAGATGTCAGCCCACCAGGCTCCCCCATCCCTGGGATTCTCCCGGCAAGAACACTGGAGTGGGTTGCCATTTCCTTCTCCAATGCATGAAAGTGAAAAGTGAAAGTGAAGTCGCTCAGTCGTGTCTGAGTCTTGCGACCCCATGGACTGCAGCCTACCATGGGGTCAGGCTCCTCTGTCCATGGGATTTTCCGGGCAAGAGTACTGGAGTGGGATGCCATTGCCTTCTCTGGGAGACAGTAGAAAGGAGGTATTTTTGGAAGTCACACCTGCTCTGAGCTTTGAGGATTAATTAGAAGTTAGGTGAAGAAGATGGCAAGGGCATCCCAAAGAGGAAATTGTAAGAAGAGACCCGTACATATGAAGCAGGGCACATTTAGGGTATTTGCCTGTTAAACCTTTTCATACCTTTTCATTGGGGCTGCAATATCCTTATTCAGAACCTATTGTCTCATAGGGGACTCACATAAAAGTTTCCTACATGGACTCTCTGCCTTTAGTCCCTTTTGCTTCCAATCCAATCCATTCTACACATTACTTCCAGATTAAAATTTCTTGAGCATAAATGTAACAGTGAAACACTCTTGCCCAATACTTTTAATGGCTCCAATAATCTTCAGGGTAAAATTTAGTCTGTTTATAGCAAAGTTACAGGATACAAAGTTAATATACAAAAATTGGTTGCTTTTTTATGTACCATCAATGAACAATTGGGATTTGAAATAAAGACACTAACATTTCCATTAACACCAAAGAAAAATGAAATACTTAGGTGTAAATCTAATAAAATATGTACAAGATTAATATGTTCTGTTCTGTTTTGTTCTGTGGAAAACTATAAACTCTGATGAGATAAATCAAAAGAGTATATAAATAAATGGGGAGATGTTCCATGTTCATGCTGAAAGAAACCGGAACATGTCATCCCAAAATATGGCTCTTTGACATAAAAATTAAATAAGCAAGGTGACAATATACAGCCTTGACGCACTCCTTTTCCTATTTGGAACCAGTCTGTTGTTCCACGTACAGTTCTGACTGTTGCTTCCTGACCTGCATACAGGTTTCTCAAGAGGCAGGTCAGGTGGTCTGGTATTCCCATCTCTCTCAGAATGTTCCACAGTTTATTGTGATCCACACAGTCAAAGGCTTTGGCATAGTCAATGAAGCAGAAATAGATGCTCTTCTGGAACTCTCTTGCTTTCTCCATGATCCAGCGGATGTTGGCAATTTGATCTCTGGTGCCATCATAAGGAACATCATGAGTACATCATGAGGAACGCTGGGCTGGAAGAAGCACAAGATGGAATCAAGATTGCTGGGAGAAATATCAATAATCTCAGATATGCTGATGACACTACCCTTATGGCAGAAAGTGAAGAGGAACTCAAAAGCCTCTTGATGAAAGTGAAAGAGGAGAGTGAAAAGGTTGGCTTGAAGCTCAACATTCAGAAAACAAAGATCATGGCATCTGGTCCCATCACTTCATGGGAAATAGATGGAAAAACAGTGGAAACAGTGTCAGACTTTATTTTTTTGGGCTCCAAAATCACTGCAGGTGCTGATTGCAGCCATGAAATTAAAAGACGTTTACTCCTTGGAAGGAAAGTGATGACCAACCTTGATAATATATTAAAAAGCAGAGACATTACTTTGCCAACCAAGGTCCGTCTAGTCAAGGCAATGGTTTTTCCCGTGGTCATGTATGGATGTGAGAATTGGACTGTGAAGAAAGCTGATCGCCGAAGAATTGATGCTTTTGAACTGTGGTGTTGGAGAAGACTCTTGAGAGTCCCTTGTACCGCAAGGAGATCCAACCAGTCCATTCTGGGGGAGATCGATCCTGGGTGTTCATTGGAAGGACTGATGCTGAAGCTGAAACTGCAATACTTTGGCCACCTCATGCGATGAGTTGACTCACTGGAAAAGACTCTGATGCTGGGAAAGGTTGGGGGCAGGCGGAGAAGGGGACGACAGAGAATGAGATGGCTGGATGGCATCACCAACTCTGTGGACATGAGTTTGAGTGAACTCCGGGAGTTGGTGATGGACAGGGAGGCCTGGCGTGCTGTGATTCATGGGGTCGTGGAGAGTCGGACACAACTGAGCAACTGAACTGAACTGAACTGAACTGACATAAAAATTATTTTGCATTGAAGGCAATTAAGAATGACGAAGTGCAAAACAAGCTTCCCCCCTTTCTGTCCAAAGGCAGAAAATAAATTTCTTTTTACTGGAGAGAAACTGTCATCATCCCAGTGAGGACACCAGTGGAATCTGCAAATGAATCTCAAAAACTATCTTTTTAGCTACTTCTTCACCATTTACTATCCAGAGATAGTATGGTGAGGGGTATACTATCTCTGGTCTCTGGGATACTATCCAGAGACCAACCCCTTTGTCTTGTCAGTTCTTTACAGAGGTATTGTTTCTTTGTCTAAAAGGTATAAAAGCTTCCTGCTGTGTTCACTTATTTGGATTTTCATTTTCTTGTGAACGCTCCCATGTGCATGTGAACATTTCATAAAATTTGTATCCTTTTATTCTATTGATCTTTGTCAGCTGAATTTTCAGACCCAGCCAAGGAACCTAAGAGTGCTAAGGAGAACTTTCTTCCCATACAATGACATTATGCACTTGTCAAAAATGTGTACATCAAGAACAAATTCTAGTGTAAATTGTGGACTTTAGTCAATAATAATGTATTTTTAAAAAAATAATTTTATTTATTTATTTGCTGCATCTGGTCTTAGTTGCATCATGTGAGCTATTTTGTTGTGACATACAGAATTTCTAGTTATCACGTGTGGGTTCAGTAGTTGCTGTGCCCAGACTCCGAAGTGCACGGGCTCAGGTGTAGGCTTAGTTGCTCTGTGGTATGTGGGATCTCAGTTCCTGGACCAGGGATTGAACCTGAGTCCCCTTCATGGCAAGGTGGATTCTTAATCACTGGATCATCAAGGAAGTCCCAGTATTAATGTATTAATGCTGATTCATCAATTGTAACATAAGCACTACAGTAAAGTAACACGTGGTTCCAAATAGGAAAAGGAGTACATTAAGGTTGTATATTGTCACCCTGCTTATTTAACTTATATGCAGAGTACATCATGAGGAATGCTGGGCTGGAAGAAGCACAAGCTGGAATCAAGATTGCTGGGAGAAATATCAATAACCTCAGATATGCAGATGACACCACCCTTATAGCAGAAAGTGAAGAGGAACTCAAAAACCTCTTGATGAAAGTGAAAGAGGAGAGTGAAAAAGTTGGCTTGAAGCTCAACATTCAGAAAACAAAGATCATAGCATCCGGTCCCATCACTTCATGGGAAATAGATGGGGAAACAGTGGAAACAGTGTCAGACTTAATTTTTTTGGGCTCCAAAATCACTGCGGATGCTGATTGCAGCCATGAAATTAAAAGACGCTTACTCCTTGGAAGGAAAGTTATGACCAACCCAGATAGCATATTAAAAAGCAGAGACATTACTTTGCCAACAAAGGTCCATCTAGTCAAGGCTATGGTTTTTCCCGTGGTCATGTATGGATGTGAGAGTTGGACTGTGAAGAAAGCTGATCGCCGAAGAATTGATGCTTTTGAACTGTGGTGCTGGAGAAGACTCTTGAGAGTCCCTTGGACTGCAAGGAGATCCAACCAGTCCATTCTAAAGGAGATCAATCCTGGGTGTTCATTGGAAGGACTGATGCTAAAGCTGAAACTCCAATACTTTGGCCACCTCATGGGACGAGTTGACTCCCTGGAAAAGACTCTGATGCTGGGAGGGATTGGGGGTGGGAGGAGACGGGGACGACAGAGAATGAGATGGCTGGATGGCATCACCGACTCTGTGGACATGGGTTTGGGTGAACTCTGGGAATTGGTGATGGACAGGGAGGCTTGGCGTGCTGTGATTCATGGGGTCGCAAAGAGTCAGACACGACTGAGCGACTGAACAGAACGGAATGGAACAGTAAAGTAGCATGTTAATAGTAGGAAAATTGTGAACTGTGTGGTTAGGAGAAGAGAAAAGGAAGAAGAGGCATATGGAAACTCTTTGTACTTTCTACTAAATTTTTCTGTGAATCTAAAATTTTGTCCTGGGGACTTCCCTGGTGGTCCAGTGATGAAAAATCTGTTTTCCAATGCAGAGGACAAGGGTTCGGTCTCTGGTCCAGGAACTAAGATCCCACATGCTGTGAGACAGATAAGCCTGAGCACCAGACAACAGGAGAAGCCTGGCTAATACAGGTAGAGAAGCTCATGCGCTGCAATGAATACCCAGTACAGCCTAGATAAATAAATAGATATCTTTAAAAAATAAAATTGCTCTGAACCAACAAGTCCATTAATTTAAAAACATGTTTTAAGATGTCTGTTTGCCTAGCACTCGAGTATCTTTTTCTACAGCCTATGTATTAGGATAGTCTCCCTTCTCCTTGAAGTTCCACAACTTGATTGTATTCCAAGACTACTACAGAGAAAAACAATACCAAGTTATCCATGTCCTTAGATAGGGATCCCCTAATCCTGACCTCACATCAGAATTGCCTATAAAAATTTTTATAATGCCAAGATCCAAGGACTACTGAATCTGAATTTGGGGGACTGAGGTCTCTGCATATCTATGTTTGATTAACTCTAACGTGATTCTTAGTAGAGAACCATTTTTCTTGGCTGACATTGATTTTCACCCAATGGCCAAGTTTTTAAGACTGGGCCTGTGTTTGACTCCTGAGATAATGTTTCCACTTTGTCCTAATTCAGGCAGATGAATTATTGTCTTGCTATAATAAGTAAGGTGCAAGACAGATGGGGGGAAGACAAGAATGGGAGAATATACCTCTCTTAACTCTCTTAAATTATCCCAAATCTTTGAAGTGTAGGAGAGAAAAAATATCATTTCCTTCTATGCTTCTAAATTCTCAGCTGGGGTCCCTGTAACAAAAGACAGAGTAAGAAGATAAAAGCATACAAATTTATTTAGTATAAGGAACATAGCAAACTTCTAAGGAAATGAAGACCCTAAGAAGTGATTAAACCTAAGCATTTTTACGCTGCTGCTGCTAAGTCACTTCAGTCGTGTCCGACTCTGTGTGACCCCATAGACGGCAGTCCACCAGGCTCCTCTGTCACTGGGATTCTCTGGGCAAGAATACTGGAGTGGGCCGCCACCTCCCTCTCTAACACATGATAGTGAAAAGTGAAAGTGAAGTTGCTCAGTCTAGGTTTGACAAAAAGTGGGAAGACAGGGACAGATGTGAAAGAACAAAGGTACAAAATAAGTGCAGTAAGAGAGAAGAAACTTAAGAAGACCTATTCATCTAGATCAGAGATAAAGATGCTCTTTTCCCCTTAGGCATAGGGAGGGCTCCTCTCACATGAAGATCTCATGATCTGCTTCAGAAGGTCAGAAAATCCTTCCTGCACTATCTTCCATCTCTCAAATTCCTTCAGCTTGAAATATTCCATAAGCTAATGCATGCACGCTCAGTCATGTCTGACTGTGACCTTATGAATTGTAGTCCACCAGGCTCCTCTGTCCATGGAATTTTCCAGGCAAGAATATTAGAGTGGGTGCCTTTTCCTCCTCCAGGGGATCTTCCCCACCTGGGAATAGAATCTGCGTCTCCTACGTCTCCTTCATTGGCCAGGCTTATTCTTTACCACTGCACACCTGGGAAGCCCTCAATATGCCAGGGTGCCATATTCAGTAGTAACATGTCCTGAATCCCATCAGATGCTCCCTGTGCAGGAAATGGACCCTGGTGATTGGCTGCGCCCTTATGTTGGCCCTAAAATTCTAAAGCAAGTTCAGGCATCTGATAGGGTCTCTATTTATGTTTTCTCCATACTCATGCCTCACTGAGAAGGGATTAGGTCTATGGCCTGTTATTTTGTATATTCTATTCTCTAGACCTATATTTGATTGCTGACTGCAAAAGTAACAGTCTTGAAGCCCTGTCCTGAAATAACGGATCAGTGTCTTCAATCTAATAGTTACTTATTATAACAATTATCAACTATATTCAGACCTCTTAGAATGCTCCTTTTTTCATGGTTGCTGATGTATTTCTGTGTCAGGCAATCAGCCAGTGATAGCCAGAGCAATGAGTCAGAGGCTGATGCTAGGTGATGAGTTCCAAGTTCCTTTGTGAGGTTTAGTTTTATTGTTTCTGTGGAATTGAACTCCTGACACTCGAGATGGCCTTCAACTCTTAGCTCATTGGTCAATTTGGGCATGTGATACAGTTTCTTCTTTGGCCTATTGCTGTATCAGACTATTTCTTGTGACTTCCTTCTTTCTTTTCACATCAGTCATAACAATCTCTATACATTTTATAAACAAGATGCTTGCTCTTTGGAAAGAAAGCTATGACAAACTTGATATATTAAAAAGCAGAGATATCACTTTGCCCACAAAGGGCCATATAATCAAAGCTATGGTTTTTCCAGTAGTCATAATATGGGTGTGAAAGTTGGACCATAAAAAAGGCTGAGCACCAAAGAATGGATGCTTTTGAGTTGTGGTGCTGGAGAAGACTCTTGGGAGTCCCTTGGACTTCAAGAAGATGAAACCGGTAAATTCTAAAGGAAATAGACCCTGAATATTCATTGGAAAGACTGATGATGAAGCTGCAGCTCCAATACTTTGGCCACCTGATACAAAGAGCTGACTCATTAGAAAAGACCCTATTGCTGGGAAAGATTGAGGGCAGGAGGAGAAGGAGACGACAGAGGATGAGACGGTTGGATGGCGTCACCAACTCAGTGGACGTGAACTTGGGCAAACTTGGGAGATATGAAGGACAGGGAAGCCTGACACCCTGCAGGCCACGGTGTCTCAAAGAGTTGGACACAATTTAGCAACTGAATAACAATAACAACAGAAGGGAAAATTGCCTAAGACTTGGAAATGGACAAAAGAGATTACTGGGAGTCTTTTCACCTAGTACCAGGATTTGTCTAGCAGACCCACTGTGGATGAACAGACACTGTGAAGATGTATACCTTTGATTTGCAGAATAGACATAAACTTTTATAAATGACAACAGTGCGTCATTCCTGTTCATGGTGATACAAATGAATTTTATCCAGCAAAGAATACACATTTCTGTAAACTAAAGTCACATTTGAACTATTTTTTGGATGTTACTGACTTCCTTATTGTTGATGAGTTTAATAAATTAGGTTTATTTATGAGCTTATTCAATGATATGAATTTAGTATTTAGACTTTCTTGATAGCCACAATTTTAACTTTTATTTATTTATTTTTTTTGTATTTTTTTATTTTTATTTTTTTTCCAGTTTTATTTATTTATTTTTTTCAAGTTGAACAGACTAATTTCTTTAAACAAACTTACTTATACTCCAGAGTCCTTTAAAAACTTAATAGCATTTATACATTGAAGGTATTTGATTTTCTTGTAACTAGCACTCCAAATGCAACAAGCATTTGAAGCAACAAGCATTTGACCCAACAAGTAAAACTTTCTACAGTTCATAACTTTTATAAATAAAATAAATTAAATGTACAGTGAATAAGTTCTCTGAAATATTTCAATATTTCTGCAGGTTTCGTAACCTCGTAAAATACATTTCAACTAAAATTCACAAATCTAAAAACCTGTTAGGCATTTTTAGGCGTTTTAAGATGGAAATGAAGACCAATGTTACATCGTAATATGCCAATTACAAATAGTACTTCAAATAGCAAATACTACAGTTTGTCCCAAACTTTAAAAACTATTCATGAACTCAACACTGAACTATTGATGGCTATGAGAATTGTTTCCTAGCCTTTTTGAAAATTTCAACCCATTTACGTTTAAAGTAATTATTGAAAAGTACGATCCCATAGCCATTTTCTTTATTGCTTTGGGTTCAAGTTTATACACTCTTTCTGTGTTTCCTGTCTATAGAAGATCCTTTAGCATTTGTTGGAGAGCTGGTTTGGTGATGCTGAATTCCCTCAGCTTTTGCTTGTCTGTAAAGCTTTTGATTTCTCCTTCATATTTGAATGAGATCCTTGCTGGGTATAGTAATCTGGGCTGTAGGGTATTTTCTTTCATCACTTTAAGTATGTCTTGCCACTCCCTTCTGGCCTGAAGAGTTTCTGTTGAAAGATCAGCTGTTATCCTTATGGGAATCCCCTTATGTGTTATTTGCTGCTTTTCCCTTGCTGCTTTTAATATTTGTTCTTTGTGTTTGATTTTTGTTAATTTGATTAATATGTGTCTTGGAGTATTTTAACTTTTAAAAACATTATTCACACTTCACAATTTTACAGGTGTTACTTCTTTTGCCTGGATTTTCCTTTCCAACCTAGCCTGCTTGGTCGCTTCCCCATCTTTCTAGACTGTGCTCAAATATCCTCTTCTCTGAACTTTCCTCTCTCCAGACCCAGAACTCTTCTAGCCCTAATTGTTCAGATCCTGTTAGCACTCATTGGATTCTATTTTCGTTGTTAAATTACATTATAATTATACCAAAGTATAACTGAAGTGTAAATTCAGTTAGAAAACATCAGATTTGCTGTCTTGCCCTTCTGCTCTTTGCTCCACGTCTTCAAAGCAGGGTGGCTTTTACTAACCACACATTTACTTAATAGTTTTCTCTTCTTACTTCTAATTGAGTTAGAATTTCTCTGTGAAGCAAATTGACTTCTAGCTTTGGACTTATAGCTACTTGTAAGGTTATGTCGAGTGAAACAAGAATACCTGCCTCCCATTTCTCAAATGGAAATTTAGGATTTTTGATGAGTGTCATAAGATACTTTATTGCTAGGATTCTTCAATATTTGAGGGGAGGATGTGAGGGTTATAAAATGTAAAAAGTTCATGAAAGCAAGAAGGGATAGAAATCTTCTCAGAATGCAGAACAAAGGGTGAAGATGTCACAGCAAGCCATCTTTCCCTTTTCCCACCTCACACCCACTCACCATCAGCAGTATGGACATGAACTAGAGTATTGTGTTGGATCAGAAATAAACTTTGTATCAGAGTGTTCATGGAATTATTATAATTTTGATGTGTGTAATATCTTGTGAAAATATCTATCTTTGAACAAGACCATTGAATAATATCTTTGTCCTAGATAATGTTGACTCCTAAAATATGGGCTATCCCATGTGACAGACAAAATCTGAAATTTTTCCAGTTAGAGTATCTTTAACATAGATTACTTTGGGACCACCAATCCTAGTTTGTAAAATGAGTTTTGACTAGATTAATACCATTTTTGATAGTTACGTGCATATGTGTCAGAGAAGGCAATGGCAAGCCACTCCAGTACTCTTGCCTAGAAAATCCCATGGATGGAGGAGCCTGGTAGGCTGCAGTCCGTGGGGTCGCTAAGAGTCGGACATGACTGAGCAACTTTACTTTCACTTTTCACTTTCACACATTGGAGAAGGAAATGGCAACCCACTCCAGTGTTCTTGCCTGGAGAATCCCAGGGACGGGGGAGCCTGGTGGGCTTCCATCTGTGGGGTCACACAGAGTCGGACACGACTGAAGTGACTTAGCAGCAGCAGCAGCAGTGCATATGTGTGGTAATTATATCACAGCTACTAGACCAGTGACTGTAAACTTCTCTGAGAATTTGATGAAAGCCATTGATTTGCTGTCTCCAAATGGAAACATACCAAGAAGAATTCATATAATGTCAGTGGTTTTGTTACTAGGAAGAGGCAATTTTTGCTCCATGTTGGATCAGCTTCTTTGATTTTAACCTTTGCTTTTTGCTGCTTTTGTTATTATAATCATACTTAATGGTCTGCTCTTCTGCTTGACTATTCACAGAGAGATAATCTGACCCTTTCTACCTGTGACTGGCAGAAAAGAAGAAATTAACACTCACCCACCCTGAAGCTGGCCATTCCTGGAAACATTTGGGAGACTTATGACCTTTTTACTTTACTTCCTCACCTTCTCCACACCTCTCTGTTCTATAAAAGAACCAGATATTCCCCCAACAAGATGGTTATTTTGAGACATTAGTTGGCCATCTTCTTGTCCAGCTTGCTTTCTGAATAAAGTTGTATTCCTTGCCTCAACACCTCATCTCTGATTCATTGGCCTATTGTGCAGCAAGGAGATAGACCTTGGACTTCTTGAAGTCCCCAGGTTATAAGAAGCTGTTCTAGAGAACTTGACTCCCTTTGGAAACTGGCTTTTTTACCTTCTACCATAATTTCTTAGCACAATATTTATCACACAGTAGGCATTCTATAAATGCTATTGAATAGATGAATACATGAATGGATGAATAAAATATGAGAAAAATTTTAACCATACAAAGCAGCATATGCTAAATGCCAAATATATGATGTAAATGAGTTAAGAGGAAGGGATCACCATGGATTGGAGCCTAGCAGCTTCTCAGTGGCCATGGACTCAACCGGGACATAAACATAAGGCAGATTGTCACCAAGTGGCAAGAAGTGAGAACAAAGTTTCAGTGGCTGGAATGTGTATGGCATATTTCTGGAATTGTTAATGTCTACATATGGCCACTACTAACAGAACAAGTAGAGTGAGTGATATCAGATGAGCCTAGAAAGGTGGGCACAGGTCAGATTATGAAGGCTGGTGTGCTTGAAATTGAGCAAGACCTTGCAGAATCCTCTGGGTACAAAAGTCCTTCTGTTTCTTGTTTGCATAACTTCCCCCTTTCCAAAGAGCAGATGCAGACAGTTACTAATTAGAGAAGTGGGGAAATGGAGAAACAAAGGAAAAGCAGTCAAGAAAGGGACTTGAGAATGCTTTAATAGAGAAAAAAGGAAGTTGGAGGGCTATAATAAACAAAGAGTCCATGGCTTTTCATTGGCTGAATCCTTGCCAGGAAAGTCCTGACTAGCCCTGCTAGGCTCTGCTATGTTCACAGGGTGTGAGAGCTCCCTCTTCTGGTCTTCAAGTTCTATTTACTCAAGCCACTCCAGTACTCTTGCCTAGAAAATCCCATGGATGGAGGAGCCTGGTAGGCTGCAGTCCGTGGGGTCGCTAAGGGTCGGACTCGACTGAGCGACTTCACTTTCACTTTTCACACATTGGAGAAGGAAATGGCAACCCACTCCAGTGTTCTTGCCTGGAGAATCCCAGGGACGGGGGAGGCTGGTGGGCTTCTGTCTGTGGGGTCACACAGAGTCGGACACGACTGAAGCGACTTAGCAGCAGCAGCAGCAGTGTGTGTGTGCACACTAAGTTGCTTCAGTCGTGTCCAACTCTGTGTGATCCTATGGACCAACGCCTGCCAGGTTCCTCTGTCCATGGGATTCTCCAGGCAAAATACTGGAATGGGTTGCCATGCCTTCCTGTACTGTTTACTAATTTTTTTACAACTATTAATACTTTTTTTAAATTCATTTTCCTCCTATATTGTTTTGAACCATCATCATTTAACATTTTAATAAAAATAAATTTTAAAAGTGAGGTATTCGTGAAAAATTATTGTAGGAGAGCTGAAAAGACAATCCTAAAATATGACTCTAGGAAACCGGAATACACCAGTATATAGATATTTTTTTTTGGAGAATGTATTTTTATTCTTGTAGTTTTATACTAGGAAGTCAACATTTAATAATCCATTATTCACAATTGAATTATAAAATTTTTTAATCCTTAAATTGTACATCAATATCCTATGACTCCAAATTTTATCACTCTCCTTCAAGTCTGAAGAAAACGATCATGTAATTGAGTAATTTCTACAGACAGCAAAGTCCCACTGACATAACATTTAGTCTGAAGTCCTACACTCAGATGAGAATTAAGACAACCACTATCTAACTGGCCTGAAACCTGACTGTGTTCCTGGCTCAGGATTCCTGCAGTAAATCTGTAAGTCCCCACTAAGACACAGAAATAAACTAGGGTGTGTACATCATATAAAAACTTCACAGTAAAAATAACAAAAATGTTACCAAATTTCAACCATATTACAGTTTTCATCCAATTATTTTTCAAAATGCCTGATTAACTGAATTAAATGCAATTTTTAAAAATGTTTGCCCAGCATTTCAAAATGGTTATGGAATATAACTTTTAAAATGTCAAAGTATGCTGTACATATTGCACTTCACCGCTAGGCTGGGCTAGTATCCTCCATGGCAAGATACCAAAACTACTGAATAAAATGCACTTTAAAATTATAGGCAATTGATTTATTTCCCTGAAATCATCATCATCATCACCAAAACCTTCCAGGATTTTGTTAAGATTTGATTCCTTAAATACAATTTTAAAGTTTACCTTAAGGAGGGAAAAAAAAGACCCTCATATATTTGACTTATTTCCTTTTTTGGTCATTCAGTGACCAAAGAGAATTTTAAACAAATTATGCTTCATGTTGTCTGGCTTAATAAAAAGCTAAAATTTCTATTATCCAAATTAAGAAAAATTTTACTAATCAGAAGCTATTAATTTTCAAAAGTCTATGTCTGTCTGTCTGTAGGTCCTCTTAGAACCTTTCCAAACTTTCATAAACAATAGATTTTAATCAATTATGTGTTAGAATCAAATTAGGTAAGGAAAACATTTTGCAAAAATAAAATCACTTCCCAATATGCTTGACAGAAACAAGCTATTCATTTTCATGTGTGTTCCACTGAACACATTACTGAAATCTGTCCAGTGGTTTATTTCCAACTGGTCCACTATGAAATTCTTCGGAATGTTTTAAGATTGGCTGTAGTTAGAGTTCTGACTTCCATTTGGACCCTGCTCTCCTTCACTGTTTGGAGGAGGTTTTGGTTTCGGCATCTTACTAAGAATAGTTGCCATCTCTTTTCTCTCATCAAAGTTTTTCCACTGCTCATACAATTTTAAAATAACCCTGATTATTTCCAAAATCTTCTCTATATCCACAGAAAGCTCAGCAAACCACTGTCTGGCATCTTTCTGCTGTACAACACAGGCTACATGCAGGCAAGCTAAAGCTATCATGAAAGGAGGATACAGTAGGCAAAGATCCATTCTGTAGGTATCATTCACTATCCTCCATGCAAGGGGAAGCAACATGTCTTCTTGGCCCACGTCCTGCACATACTGGAACAAAGGTCTATAAGGATGATACACTATCAAGCAACAATCCATTAGTTCTAAAAGATAGAATTCACATTCTCATACATGGTTCATCTTATAAGGAAATTCCTTTGGAAAAGCATATGGAAATCTAGTTTTCAATACAGAAGTAGCAGCAGCAATCAATCTTGTATTTGAGACTACTCCAAATTCCTCTACTTTGGATGCCAAAAACACACATGTAGGAGCCATTAATACAGGATCTATACTTTTCAGAGAATACCTTGCATAGAATCTCTTGAAATAGACGGTAGCAGTGGCAATAACTTGTTGTCTTAATTTAAGATGTTCACCCAATGCTTGGATAACATTTGTAAAAAATATCTGTAATTTCCAATACTTTTCTTCCGAAAGAAACTTTAAATCCTTTTGGCATTCCTTCAACAGATCTTGTTTATCCAAAATCCATTGCAAATAGTGGGAGCTCTGCCAAAAGTTCCCTGCCATGGAACACAGCTTGCCCTGATAAAACAGCACCAGCCGGTGGAGCGGCCTGCGGAGCGACCATAGACCCAACCCTCCCAGTCACCGCACTCCTTGATCTACACCAGTACATTTTAAAGCAGTATTTATCAAGTAAGGAAACCAACTTGTATCTCCCATATGTAAATTGACCGTTGATGAAGAACTGTTACCCCCAGAAAACTGAATGTGCCTCTTGGTGAATATCAGATGAGTGTAATCTCCTTGGTTCTGTCTCGTCACAACAAAAATTTGAAGCGACGGACATTAAAGACCTCAGCGTGTCACAGCTCTCAGTCAGACCGTGTTACAGCTCTCGGATAGACTGTGTTACAGCTCTCAGCCCTCAGACAGACCGTGTTATAGCTCTCGGACAGATCAGTGTTACCACTCTGTGTTTTATTTAGAACACAGTTTTATTAAGAAAATAAAAGGAAAATACATCCTTGAGGTATGAGGGGATGCCGACCCAAAAGATGCGAAGAGAGAGCCCCGGCCCTTTGGCTCCTCTTTTTATATGTTTTTTCTTCCCCCTGGGTCTGACCTATGTAAATTAGGCTAGCCGGAATGCTGTTTGTTCTACCTGAGGTCCTCACTCCTGTCCTCGGACTTTCCTTTGTTCTATTTTCACGGCTTTTCCTTTCCTTGTCTTTTAGGTACCCCCATTCTGGACTCCTGTTTCCTATTCTACCTACCTAACATGGATATCAAGCCAAAAGACACAACCAAGGCAAAGATCAGGAGCAGGAAAGATTTATTACTTGCAGCAAGGAGCCTGGTGGGCTCTGTAGAGTTGGACATGATTGAAGCAACTTAGCACGCACACAGCAAGTTAGGAGCACACCAGAGATTTTTCCCAAAGCAGTCTCTGCAAACAGTAAAACTAGGGAAGTTTTAAGCTAAGGGTACTTGCATATTACGAAGCAGCTTGAGCAAAGAATTCAGTGTGGAACTGGGGCAATGTTGACAGAGTCCGAGCTTTAGTTGACTGAAGTCAGGGGGGTCAACAGCATCTTTCTGTCCTGCATCTGGAACTCAAAAGACTTTATCAGATTGTTATGTATGTCCTTTGAAGAGAAATTGAGACACTGTTTTATTGCTGAACAATTACTTCTTGATTGCTTTCCCTTTGTTCCTGCATCCCTTACTTCCCTTAAGATCTTATGGCCAAGTTTAGACCACAAAATGCCTATGGCTAAAATGGCTTCTCTTATGTTAAGAAAGCCCTTCCTGGTTCTCTTTCTCTGGGGACCCCCTATCCTATCTGCTTATAGAACTACTGTTCCACACTAATCTCTTGTGAGTTTGGTTGGTAAAGTTATTTATCTCCCAGGGCTCTGCTCATTCCCAAGTACACTGAAAAAACTGCAAACCTGAAGAGCTATTTGGAACATGATGACCGATCTAGATTCACTGGCCACTCACTGAGGCCCGAGCTCTAGGAAGGTGTTCTTGAGAGGAAAATTTGTTTCCTTTTTCCCTTGTAGCTTAACTGGTGCAATAGTTATATTATATGAGATATTGACAGGAGAACAAACAAATGTTTAATAACACGTAGCAGAGACCCGGAAAGCTGAGTAACTCACCAAAATGGCTGATGCCACCACCTTAAACACCATCTTTAGCTAAAGACAAAAGGAGATGTCGAGGGTGAGGAGTCTATGCAAGATGATCAAGAAAAACACAGTAAACAAGGATAAGGTTGTTTTGCAGATTTATTATTGCCTTCTCCATCAGTAAGTTTCTAGAGTATGAGTCACCCTCACCCACATTCCTGGTACATCAGGAAGACACTCTTACAAATGGAGATTTCCCTTTGACCTGTAATTGTCTCTCGTGTGAGTTCTAGGTTGCTTCAGTTGTGTCTGACTCTCTGCAACCCTATGGACCATAGTCCACCAGGCTTCTCTGTCCATGGGATTCTCCAGGCTAGAATACTGGAGTGGGTTACCATGTCCTCCTCCGGGGGACCTTCCTGACCTAGGTATTGAACCCGGGTCTCTTCTGTTTCCTGCACTGGCAGGCGGGTCCTTCACCACTTGCTCCACCTAGGAAGCCCAAATGTCTCCTACAAAAAAGTTACAAAAGTAACTTCTATTTGATTTTCAGAATTTCTCTCATACCTGCTGATTCTTAAAAAATAACCAGGCTAAAATGATCCCTATGACAAAGAGGCGTATTTCAGGGTGGAAAATTCTGCTTCCTTACAGTGTGCAAACTAATTTAATATTTTTATATTATTGCTGTTCTGTCACTCAGTCATGTCCAACTCTTTGTGACTCCATGGACTGCAGCACGCCAGGCTTCCCTGTCCTTCACCATCTCCCAGACCATGCTCAAACTCATGTCCATTGAGTCAGTGATGCCATCAAACCATCTAGTCCTCTGTTATCCCCTTCTCCTCCTGCCTTCAATCTTTCTCAGCATCAGGGTCTTTGCTAATGAAATGGCTTTTCACATCAGGTGGCCAAAGTACTAGAGCTTCAGCTGCAACATCAGTCCTTCTAATGAATATTCAGAATTGATTTCCTTTAGAATTGACTGGTTTGATCTTTCAGTCCAAGGGACTTTCAAGGTTTTCTCCAACACCACAGTTCAAAAGCATCAATTCTTCAGCATTCAGCCTTCTTTGTGGTTCAACTCTCACATCCATATGTGACTACTAGAAAAACTATAGCTTTAATTAGACAGACCTTTGCCAGCAAAGTAATGTCTCTGCTCTTTAATACTCTGTCTAGGTTTGTCAAGGTATAAAATATTTATACCTTGGTCTTTTTCCTAGTTGTTTCAAAGTTTGGGTCATTTGTTGATGCTGGAGACTGAATAATAGTTTTTAGTATTTCTCTTTCACATACCTGCCCCGGGCATAATTATATGACATGAACATTTCTCTTACCCTGTGTCTCTATCCCCTATTTAGCAAAGAGAACTACTGTGGACATTACTTATTTCTGTCTTCAACATTTCCTTCTCCCATATACTTCCTCTTTCCTTCAACAGAATGTAAGTATTAAGCCTCACTCTTGAACAGAGTTTCATTTTAAAGTCCTCTAACCTTACCTTATATTTCTGCCAAATGAACATGATTATTATCAGATAAACTCATTTATGTTCATATCTTCTATTTGATATTTTATTCATCAGGAAACATATGACCTTAACTCATCTAAAATGCAGTACCCTCCTTACAGATATTTTTAATGAAACCTAGAGAGAGCAGACAATTGCTGGGCACTTGTCATGTTTGTTTTCTCAAAGTTAAAATACCAAGTCAAAGGATGAGGAAGGAAGAAAATCATTGTTGACTGAGCACCTGCTATATGCCAGGAACATGCTACATATTTTATACCTAATCAGCTTTGGCCACACCCACCAATCCGGGTGGAACTCAACATGTCCCCACCATTAATGCCTAGGTCACATCTTATCCCCTGCTTAGTGCATAAATAGTTATACTTTCATCACACACAGAAACCTATTACACACAGTAGACACACACAAATAACATATAAACTTATAAACAGTACAAATCACATTTAAGCATAAGCTATATAACACACACTTAAAACACCTGTACTAATCACACAACACATACTCTGTACACATTTCATACACACTGGAATGATATAATTTATTTAGGGATGGGAAGATCATTCAGTTTGCAAAGGTATAAGGAGAATCAATATCAGGAAAATTCCTGAGACAGTAAAAAAGAGACGCCATATGTGCAGAATCTTTAAAAAAAAGAAAACAAAACAGAAGAAAATCAGATAAATGAGAGCAGAAGGGTATTCCAGGCAGAGAAACAACAAAGACAGTTATGAGAGCAAGAAACTATGTGAAAAATGCTAAGTAGTTGAAAAATGTTGGTACATAAATGTAAGGGCTCTTGATGTACACGGGGCCACCACTTGGGAGCACTGAAGACCGAAAGCTGTGGGTGTGGGTGGACTTTCTAGTTGCTGATATCCTTTAATAACCGCATGTCCTCTATGCCATCAACAAACCCATTCATGCTGCAATGGAATTCAATGTAGCTGTAGCTCTTGTAGTCTTCGTAATTGCTTCTGCTGTTCTTCCGGATGCACTTGAGTATCTCAAAGGGATATGCGGACCATATATATACATTTCTGTGGCGGTCTCTCCAGTTCCTCAGGCATATATGCTCAATTTTGTGCCATAAGGCATAGATGAAGATGTGATAGTTCTTGTCTTTTGGAATGCCTCTTTCCCTCATCAGATCATTGCATTTGTACTTGCTGAATTCCCAATTTGTGCTCAGGTGGTGCTGTTTCATAAATTCCCTCCAGGAAAGGTTCTGGCTGTGTACAAGGAGCCCACATAGAGGAAACAGCAGAGCCAACAGAGAGCCTAGGACCTTTAGAGTGGATGCCATTTCAGTCACCAGGACCACCTGTGGATCCACAGGGAAGAGAGAGGAAAGCATTATCTCAACACTGCTGAGCTCCACCTTAAAATTCCTTTCTCTGTCAGTGTAGGCACCTGGACCCAATTTTACCATTTGGTTTCCAGGCTGGAAGATAAGTCTCATTAGATAATAAAGTTTATAACAAATGAAAATATACTATAGCCTGTCTGAGACAAGCACTGCTGCTGCTGCTGCTGCTAAGTCACTTCAGTCGTGTCCGACTCTGTGTGACCCCATAGACGGAAGCCTACCAGGCTCCCCCTTCCCTGGGATTCTCCAGGCAAGAACACTGGAGTGGGTTGCCATTTCCTTCTCCAATGTGTGAAAGTGAAAAGTGAAAGTGAAGTCGCTCAGTCGTGTCCGACCCTTAGCGACCCCACAGACTGCAGCCCACCAGGCTCCTCCGTCCGTGGGATTTTCTAGGCAAGAGTACTGGAGTGGCTTGCCATTGCCTTCTCCGGAGACAAGCACAAAATTGTAAAAATGAAGTTTACTTTGACAGTTTCAAATACCTCTTGTCTGCCCTCTCTTCTACCTAAACTAAGAAACTTATTTCCCTTTAGCTAACTGTTTTGCATCCAGATCAATTCATAGAGGAGTATGTATCCTTAAGAAAATGGGATTTTAAGCTTTATGTTTGTGAATTGCAAAAGGTTGTCACCTTTAAAGGGGATGCAGAAGATCAATAGAGATTGGGGAGATATTTTCTCAGCAGGAGGCTTTGGTTCCCAGAAATCCTAGGCTGCGCTACACTGACTCTGAGATGTTGCTCCCCGGGATCTTGTCTTCCTTATGACACTTCTCCAAAGCCTGTGAAACAGGCTACCACTTCTGACTACACACACCCCTTCTCAGAAGCCATTTCCCTAATTATTGTCATTATAAACGATCTTGATCTGTTGTTAAGAATGTCATCATAATGAGCTCCCATTTTGAAATATTGTTCTAATCAGTCAGGTACCAAGATTGAAACTGCCCTCACAAGAGCTACTCTGTTCAAAATTAGGGCAGAGAGTTGCTTGAAAAAGTCTCCCCTTTAAACTAGCTCTCTGTCCTCATTTACCATGAGGACTATACCTAACCCTGTGGAATGTCTATCCTAGTTCTCAACTCTGAGCGTGATGCCCAAAATGGACCTAATAATCTGTCCCTCAGACTTGTGAGAGTCTTGTGAGATATATGCATTGAGAGCATTTGTGAGAATATCAAGTGCTACATCAAACACAGCATAAGGGATAGGTACCTTCTCTTTTGTGATACCCTATCCCTGGCTCAAAATGCCTAAATAGGATGAGAAGACCAGGATTCAAGCTGCTTCAGTGTATAGTTGGCCCTCTGTATCCACCTGTTCTGCACCCAGGGATTCAACAAACTACAACCATGAATTAAAAATATTAAAAAAAATCCGGAAAGTTCTAAAAAGTAACACTTGAATTTGCTTTGTGCTGCCAGCTAATTCCATAGCATTTATATTGTAGTTACAGCTATTTATATAAAATTTAAATTGTATTAGGTATTATAAGTGGAGAAGGCACTAGTGACCCACTCCAGTATTCTTGCCTGGAAACTCCCATGGACAGAGGAGTCTGGTGGGCTGCAGTCCATGGGATCGCTAAGAGTCGGACACGACTGAGTGACTTCACTTTTCACTTTCATGCCTTGGAGAAGGAAACAACAACCCACTCCAGTGTTCTTGCCTGGAGAATCCCAGGGATGGGGAAGCCTGGTGGGCTGCCATCTATGGGGTTGCACAGAGTCGGACAAGACTGACGTGACTTAGCAGCAGCAGGTATTATAAGTAATGTAGAGATGATTACTCAGAGAAGGCAATCAACCCACTCCAGTACTCTTGCCTGGAAAATCCCATGGATGGCGGAGCCTGGTGGGCTGCAGTCCATGGGGTCGCGAAAAGTTGGACACGACTGAGCGACTTCACTTTCACTTTTCACTTTCATGCATTGGAGATGGAAATGGCAACCCACTCCAGTGTTCTTGCCTGGAGAATCCCAGGGACAGAGGAGCCTAGTGGGCTGCCGTCTATGAGGTCGCACAGAGTCGGACACGACTGAAGTGACTTAGCAGCAGCAGCAGCAGCAGCAGAGATGATTAAGATGTATAGATTAAATGCAAATGCTATGCCATTTTATATCAGGGACTTGATGCTTGGATTTTGGTATCCTGGGCATGGGGGTCCTGGACCAATACTGCATAGACATCAAGGGACAATGAGGAGGAGACTAAGGAAGAAGCAGGAGGGGTAGAAGAGTGGGGAGAGGCTCTAAGAACTGTATCAGTGAGATTCATACTGAATTGAATTCAGGTCATTGGTACTTACAAGTTGGATCACTGTCTGTTCTTAAACCCACCGTCTTAATTTCCCCTTCCAGCTTTCCTGGGCCTTTCCCTCCAAGCATCCTTAGCACCAGCCCTTGTAACCATACTCACCCTATTTAGATCCAACACTCCTGTCACTGGTCGAAGTGGGGATCAGTTTATGGATCTGAAGAGCAGAGAGTTTGTGTCTTTCCCCTTTCCTTTCCCCTTTCCGTAGAGCCAAGAAATCTCAAAAGTGAAGGAAAGATGGAAGGAATAGCAGTGGGAGGTACAGCACTCCAACTACTTGGCAGTAGTTGTGGGGAGGGGAGTAAGACAGACTTACTATAAGAACCAATTCCTGTATCTTCTTGTCTAGAACACTTGGGTTCACTCTGAGTATAGCCTGGAGCAAAGGAGTCAAACTTCAAAGACTGACTTGTGGGCATGAAGAAATTATAAGGCCCTGGATAACTCCAGAGGGGGATCATCAGGAGACAACCAGAAATCTGGTTCCTAAACTGGTTTCCCAACAGAATACTAGGAGTAATTCCCTGGATGATTATGTTCCAGGGGAATTTAAGTGAGGAAGACTACACCTGAAATTGTAAACTTCTGGACTTTCATTGAGAATTGAAAAGTATCTAGTCAAAGGCACATTTTGCAGATAAAGTGAGATCCTCAAATGTGTTTTCTATTAACATATTTCTTCAAGGGCTGTTCCTAGCTAAGTCTCCTTGTCTGAATTTCTCACTGGGCCACCTTGTTATCAGAATATCAGGAAGTGTAGCAGAATATACCCCCCCAAAGTATGCCTCTGAGGTGAGTAACATTTGCCTCCCCAAAATGTGTCTCTTTGGCAGGTGGATTGTTTTGAGCTGAAAACAATCAAGGTCCAAAAGATTCTACAAGAACATTTGACCTTCTCCCTAACTACCTAAAAGAGTTATGGACAAAGAATATTATCTGCCATTCCAGGAAACAAAGGATGTTGAGGCCATCAAGCGAGCAGTCATTGCAGTAGTTGAATTCAGGATGGAGATAAACAGGATACAGGCCTAGATAGTTAATGTGTATATCAAGGAAAGATTTTGCTGAGTCTAGATTCTTACATCTTTCTGTACAAGGAAAAGTGCTAAATTTGTTAAACTTGAGTTGCCTGGTTTTTCTTTAATTAACAGTAATCTCTTGATGTTCCAACTATTTGTGGCTTTTTGGGGGAAAAGTTCCTATATATCCTGGTTCTTCCCTTACTTCTTCAAAACAGTCCCTCAGAGCTATCTGAGAGGCTGTCACCCAAGCTTAAGTCCTCAGTAAGTCCACTGAATAAAACATAATTTTCAACTTTTAGGTTGTGAATTTTTTTTAGTCAACAGAATACAGATAGAGGACTTATTTTGGGTAGAGAGCTATCACCATGGATAATTACAGTATAATATGAACTAGATATGTAGACAGGGAGGTCTGTTAAACTCTGTTAAATTTTTTCTCTGTTCCCATGGTCTCTGCAAGGCTTAACAAATATTTGTTGACCAAATGTTTGCTCCTTTCAAATTCTGCTGAATTGCTCTCTTCCCTTTGTAGTCCCCAAATACTATCCCCAACTTTTGCCTCTAGCTAAAAAATGTTATTTGAGGTAGTAGCTTGGTCCATTTGTCAAGTTTTACTCAGCTTTCCTGGGTATCTCCTATGCATATGGGAAATATTCATGTTGTTAAGCTTCTGTTTGTTTTTTGTTAAAAAAATTAATAAATAGAAATCTCATTTAAATGGAGTCAGGAGACCAGAAGGGGAAGCTTTCACACTCTACAAGGATAGCAGAGCCAATGGGAAGAAGAAAGATTTCCTCTTCTGGCTCAGACCTTAAGAGACTGTTGCAATTCGGCCAATGAAAAGTCACACACTCTTTGCTTACTGTAACCCTCTTAACTTCATTCTCCCCTCTATAAAAGAGTTCTCCTCTCCATTTTTGCTGAGGATTTGCTTGTGGCTTATCATGGTTGCCCACCCAAAATTGCAATGCTGATCCCAAATAAGCTTTCTTTTTTTTTTTGCTGGAAAAAAGCCTGGTGGTCTGATTGTCTTTGGGCAACACTTGCCCTTGTTAATTTATTTTTTTATTACAGAGGGAACACAGACAGAACCTAGAAGTGTAGAGGAAAAATTATTTTTCTTGTCCTAGAGTTAGAATATTTAGTTTATATCCAGAACTTATCTTCAAAACTTGTTAGTAGCAATGCCATCTTCTTTCTTCTCTCTTTTTGGCCATGTGTGTTGACTTCAGTTCAGTTGCTCAGTCATGTCTGACTCTTTGCAACCCCATGACTGTAGTACACTAGGCTTTCCTGTCCATCACCAACTCCCAGAGTTTACTCAGACTCATGTCCATTGAGTTGGTGAGGCCATCCAACCATCTCATCCTCTGTCGTCCCCTTTTCCTCCTGCCTTCAATCTTCCCCAGCATCAGAGTCTTTTCAAATGAGTCATTTCTTCACATCAGGTGGCCAAAGTATTGGAGTTTCAGCTTTAGCATCAGTCCTTCCAATGAATATTCAGGACTGGTTTTCTCTAGGATGGACTGGTTGGATCTCCTTGCAGTCCAAGGGACTCTCAAGAGTCTTCTCCAACACCACAGTTCAAAAGCATTAATTCTTCAGTGCTCAGCTTTCTTTATAGTCCAACTCTCACATCCATACATGACTATTAGAAAAACCATAGCTTTGACTAGATGGACCTTTGTTTGCAAAGTAATGTCTCTGTTTTTTAATATGCTGTCTAGTTTGGTCATAACTTTTCTTCCAAGGTGGGTTGACTTGCAGGATCCCAATTCCTCCACCAGGGATCTAACCCATACGCCCTGCAATGAAAGCTCAGAATCCCAACCACTGTACCACCAGGGAACCCCCTTGTTTCTTCTCTTCAAATGGGAAATAAGTCACCAGGGTTAGATGGGAACATGTTGGTATTTACAGAAACTCTGGTGCAATTTAAGCCCTAGCTCATTATTCCCCTGAGTAATGGGGAATTGGGCACCGATAGACTGGATGGAGGTTGTCTCAGGGAACACTGTGAATCCAACTACACTCTAGTTCTTTGGGTGAATGAAGAGGGGGCATAAACAGGCAAGAATCCTGGGTACCCGGGTATGGAGGACTTGCGAGATGATTCTGAGAAAAGATAAGATGGCCATCATGTTCCCATACATTTCGAGAGTTCCCAGCAAGTTAGTGGCATCCACTGAAGACCTAAATCAAGCAGTGGCTCAAGGAGTGTAGAAGCTGGAGGGAGACACTACTAGGGCTCATATGTGATGCTGTAAACTACAAAAGACCCATTTTATGTCTGCTAATAGCTCTTTTTCTTGAGAAAATCCCAAATTAAATTCTTCTAAGAAGTTAAATGAGGGGCAGTAGTTTCTTTTCCGGAGAAGGCAATGGCACCCCACTCCAGTACTCTTGCCTGGAAAATCTCATGGATGGAGGAGCCTGGTAGACTGCAGTCCATGGGGTCGCGAAGAGTCGGACACAACTGAGCGACTTCACTTTCACTTTTCACTTTCATACATTGGAGAAGGAAATGGTGACCTATTCCAGTGTTCTTGCCTGGAGAATGCCAGGGACCAGGGAGCCTGGTGGACTGCTGTCTTTGGGGTCGCACAGAGTCGGACAGGACTGATGTGACTTAGCAGCTGCAGCAGTTTCTCTTCAGTTTGCTGGTGCTCCACTACTGTTAGCTCAAAATAAACTGAACGAAAGTGAAGTCGCTCAGTCGTGTCTGACTCTTTGAGACCCCCATGGACTATAGCCTACCAGGCTCCTCCGTCCATGGGATTTTCCAGGCAAGAGTACTGGAGTGGGGTGCCATTTCCTTCTCCAGGGGATCTTCCCCACCCAGGGATCGAACCCAGGACTCCCGCATTGCAGGCAGACGCTTTACAGTCTGAGCCACCACTGAAGTTCAAAATAATCCACATGCCAAAGTAGCATGGCTTATGAAGGACTCTTCTGAACCCCTAGTTTTTTTAACAGGTGAGTAATATAGCAGTGTATACATAAAATGTGCTAACAGGGTAAATCCTATGGGTTCTCACCACACACACACACACACACACACACGAAAGGGTAACCACGTGAAGTGGTAAATATGTTAGCTTGATTATAGTGATTATCTCAGGATATATATGTAAACCAAATCAAGTTGTACATCTGAAATATAAACAATATATGTCAGCTACAATTCAAATGCTTTCAGTTCAGTCCTTCTACACATACACACACACTCTCCTTCTTTAGTAACTAATGTCTTTATACATCTCTGTTCCCCAATTCGTTTCTAAATATGCAAAGGGAGAATGTGTGAGAATTATCTTAAGAGGAATCATTCTCTCTGAAGCAAATGAAACAAAGCTTTCTGTGTCATGGTCACTAACCTGAAGGGCTTTAGTTTTGACCAGAGTTTATGAAGATATTAAAGTATGTGCATGTTTATAAACTGGAAAAGAATTTAAAGAGGACAGGAGGAAAAAATAATCTCACACATAAGAACATAGTCTTCTCAAATACCTGGAATTGAAATTATCTTATTTTCTTTATTATAAGGAACTTATGAAAAATCTTTCAGTCAGGAAGAGTGCAGGTGTCTTAATGATCTGGTACATTTTAATACTCTGACTTACTAGGGTGACTCAAAAGTTTGGGAAAGGGAAAAGAAAATTCCTTGTATCATTCCTTGATCTTATTAAATCCAAATACAGCTAGTTTGCCACATAATACAGATAGAGTTCTCACACTGTGAGTATATATTTCCAACTTTTTAATGCTTCTCCCAAGAGCTGACTTTTAGGAATAACAAAAGCCATGTATTAAAACTTTCAAAACTCCTTGTGCTGAGGTGGGAAAAACACTGGGTGAGTAGCCAGTTAAACTAGGCTTTTGTCTCAGCTTTTCTACTAACTTTTTGGTCTTAGCAAATCCCTTAACTTTGAGCTTTTGTATACCGTAACACTAGGAGCAGCATCCCAAGGGTGCCATGGTATTAGAATGAGATAGCTTAGATGAAAGGACCTTGAAATTCTTGAAGTGCTATGTAATGACTACATTCCAGATGATAAGATCAAAGATAGCAAAGCTGACCAATATTATAAAAGAAAGCGTATTACAGAAGAGCCCAGATTCATTATAAGTTTGTGTCTCATCTTTCTCTGTCATGCAATGTGTTTAACAGAATGGATTATACAAAGATGAAAAAAAGAATCAGGGGAGCCGGCCTGGGACAGCTCAAATGCTTACTCATTACTATTTAAGGAGTAAGTTAAGGGCCAGCTGCTGGGCCATAACCCCTGTTGAGTGGTATCTATTTGTCAA